>NC_090929.1:755258514-755561545 GCF_040938575.1 Ambystoma mexicanum | reverse complement strand
TGCGGTGGGCATGGACTTCCAGACCCCAGCGTATCAGGAAACTGACGGATGCCTCCAGCGAGGGATTGGGAGCTCACACCGGAGATCTCCGCACAAGAGGCCTTTGGCTCCTAGAGGAGAGGTCCTTGCACATAAACGTCCTGGAACTCTGGGCCGTGTTCTGGGCCCTCAGATCTTTCATTCCGTCCCTCCAGGGCAAAGTGGTAAGGGTCTTCACCGACAACACCACCACAATGTTCTACATCCGGAAGCAGGGGGGCACCAGATCCCCCGCCCTATCCAAGAAAGCGCAGGATCTGTGGCACTGGGCTGTTACCCAAGGGATGTTCCTGGTACCCTTCATCTCCCAGGAATAAAGACCATCGGCGACTCACTCAGCAGGGAGCTGCGCTCTTGCCATGAGTGGGAGCTTGGACAGGATCAGGTTGATCTCCTATTCAGACGATGGGGCAATCCCCCAGATCGATCTATTTGCAACAAACACCAAGTGCCGGAGGTTCGCCAGCAGGTTTCCCCAGCTGGGGAACATGGGCGATGCATTCGCATTCCCGTGGGACGGCCTGTTCCAGTATGCGTTGCCGTGACTCATCAGTCAACTCAGACCGTCCCAGTGCAGGATGAGCCGAGGCGTGGCTGAGGCAGATTTGGTTCCTGAACCTTCTGGACATGTCGGCATACTCCCCTCCCCCCTTCTGTCCCCCCAGTCAAACTGCCGACAGATGCTGATCTTCTCGCCACGGAAGGAGGTGCCATCCTGAATCACGACCCAGGATCGCTGGACCTGCAGGCCTGGCCCCTGCAGCACTAGAGTTCGGAGGGTACGATATCCCAGTGGACTGCAAGGAGGTGCTTGCAAAGGCGAGGGCGTTGCTATTGACATAAATGGAAGAGGTTCTCTGTCTGGTGCCGTGCACAGATCAACCCTCTGCGGATCATGGGCCCTCAAGTGCTGCTGTACCTGCTGTCGCTGGCCAAGGAGGGGCTGGCTCGTGCCTCCAAGATCCATCTGCCGGCGATCTCCCGCTACACCAGAACTTCGGGGCGGTCGTTGCTGTGGTCTCATCGCCTGGTGGAGGAGTTCATGAAAGGACTGTTCAGCTTGTGCCTGCCGGTGAAGGCTGCGGCCCCAGCGTGGGAACTCAATGTGGTGCTGACCAGCCTCATGGGGCCTAAATTCAGCCGCTGTATTTGGCACCGTTGAAGTTCCTTTTGTGGAACACAGCATTTCTTGTGGCCATCACCTCCGCACGACGAGTGGGAGAGATCCAGGCCCTCACCTGTAAACCTCCATAGCTGACATTCCACGAGACAAGGGTAGTGCTGAGGACTCGCCCCCTCCTTCATGCCCAAGGTGCCGTTGGACTTCATCTCAACAAGCCCTTGGTGTTACCTGTTTTCTTCCCGTCTCCTTCGTCGCCGGCTCAGAGGACTTTGCACTTGCTGGATGTGGCTAAAGCGTTGAAGTTCAACTTGGACTGCACGAAGAGTTTTCAGAAGACATCACAGCTGTTTGTAAACTTTGGCCCTGTGAACCAAAGGAAGGCCTTCTCAAAGGCTTCCATTTCCAGATGGCTCTCCGGCTGCATCATGCACGGTCACTGGTTGGCAAACCGACCGTTGCCTGGCCGTCCTAGAGCGATCGCTGCTACGGGTTCCTGTCTGGTGTGCCCCTGCTGGAGATCTGCAGGGCTGCTACGTGGAGGTCAACATGCACCTTCACGAGATTCTACTGCGTCGACTGGGATTCCAGGGAGTAGTCCAGAGTCGGGCAGGCAGTGCTGCGCAACCTGTTCGCTTGAAGGTGAGCCTGGTGAGGAGGTAAGAGATGCTTCATGTTGAGTTTTTGAAATGCTTAATGTTGAGCCTTGCCACCTCCCGTGGTTGTGCATGTGTGTACTGCTATGTATTCTTGTATTCATGAGCATGTGAATCCATGCCAGACCCCATGCTGGAGAAGTTACAAGTTACTTACCTGTAACTGTTCTCCAGCATTGGTTGGCATAGATTCCCATGCGAACCCTCCCTCCAACCCCTCTGCAGCTCTTCTTGGTCCTACTGCAACTTTGTGCTACCAAATCTGAAGATGGCTGCCAGAGGGGCTTGGGTAGAGGGCAGTCACCAAACAGATTTTCTTTTTTTCTTTACCGAGCCCGACGGGGGAATATTCATGAGCATGTGAATCCATGCCAGACCCATGCTGGATAACGGTTACAAGTAAGTAACTTGTTCTTTACAGCACATTCAAGTGAGTCCTTGTGCTTAGCTCTCGAGCTTTTACTGCGTTTTGCGCTTTTTCAAAGTTTTTTTCGGTCAGTTAAGCTTCACCCTCAATCGATCTACCTTCTGATTAACAGATACCCATTTTTTTTTTGATTCTTAAGCACCCCTCAAGGGGCGCGTTTTGTTTTTCTTCATGGAGGATTCCAGAAGATTCTTCAAGGCCTACGCCCGCATGAAGGATTCGGCTTTTTTTTTTTTTCTGACTGCGGCTTGCGGAATGTCTTCTCGGACGACAAGCATTCCAAGTGCCTCTACTGCCTGTTGAAGGATCGGCATCAGCGGTTTAAGGAGTGACTGTAGGCCAATGCCCCTGCTCTGGGCGGGTCCCAGCAGCATGTTTCCCCTGCTACCAAGAAAACTGAGCGGTCTTCTAAGACCAAGGCGCTCCTCCCACGGGGGCCCAACAAAAGGCCAAGCACTGCAAGTCCACTGTCAACGGGAGCGCCGTTGCGATGGGCTCCTCTGCGGCCAGTGGATGCAGCGTCTCCAGCGGCTTCGATCACCAGCCAACGCTCTGGATCTTCGTCAAAGAGTAAGTCGGACCATCCGGGCAAGCTCAAGGAGAAGCCCAAGACCGGCCTGCCGGAGAAGGCCAATGGGAAGTGGGGCACTGGCATGCCCCCCTGCCCCCCCTCTAAGGAGAAGGCTCCGGGTTCGACCAAGACCATGAAGGCCCAGCCTTCCATTGAAGGGGTGGTGGCGTCACTCACGAAGACGCCATGGCGGACCCGCAGGACTCTGCCCAAAGGCGCGAGTATCCCTGCCTGCCGGGAGGGAGTACTCTTATCAGCCCATTGAGAAGACACCAGAGAAAATGCCATTCATTTCACAAAACCGTCCCCTATGGTACTGCCGTATTTACTGTCCTTGGCCAAGGCTGGACTAGCCCATGCCTCCATCGTCCATCTGGTGACTATCTCCCCCTACACCAGATCTCCGGGACGGTCGTCGCTATGGTCACACCGTCTGGTTAAGGAGTTAGTCAGAGGACTGTTTAATTCATTCCGACGTTGGGAACTCAATGTGGTTCTGACTAGGCTCATGGGGCCTCCGTTCGAGCCTATGCATCCGGCCCATTGAAGTTGTTGTGGAAAACAGCTTTTCTTGTCATCACCTCCGCAAGACAAGTGGGAGAGATCCAGGCCCTCGGTTACTTTACATTCCACGAGACGAGGGTAGTGCTACGGATGGACCCCTCGTTCATGCCCAAGGTGCCGTTGGACTTTCATCTAAACGAGCCCTTGGTGTTACCTGTATTCTCCCCGACGCCTTTGCTGGCTGAGCGGACTTTGCACTCGCTGGATTTGGCTAGAGCACTGATGTTCTATGTGGACCGCACAAAGTTCGGAAGACATCACAGCTGTTTGTGAACTTTGGCCATGTGAACCAAGGGAAGGCCCTCCAAGGCTTCCAGGTGGCTCCCCGGCTATATCACCCATTGTCACCGGTTGGCAAACCAACTGTTGGCTGGCTGTCCGAGCCCATTCGATCAGAGTGATTGCTGCAACTACGGCGTTCCTGTCTGGTATGCCTTGCTGGACATCTGCAGGGCGGCTACAAGGAGGTCGACTCACACCTTCACGAAATTCTACTGTGTAGACAAGGATTCCAGGGAGGAGTCCAGAGTCGGACAAGCAGTGCTGCGCAACATGTTTGAGGGTGAGTCTGGTGCGGTGGTAAGAGATGCTTATGTTGAGCCTTAACCCCCTCCCGTGGTTGTGCATGTGTACTGCTATGTATCCTTTATTCAGGAGCATGTGAATCCATGCCAGACCCCATGCTGTAACTGTTCTCCAGCATGGGGTCTGGCATGGGTTCACATGCAAACTCTCCCACCTACCCCTCTGCGGTTCTTCTCTTGGTCCTATTGCCACTTTACGTGCTACCAAATCTTAAGATGGCTGCCAAAGGGGCTTAGGTAGAGGGCAGTAATTGGCTGGGGTCAGTATGACCCAGAGACCAGTGATTGGTTGTTAGAAAGACAGTTCACTTTTTTTTTTTTTTTTTTTTTTTAACCAAGGATTCCCAGCCTGAATATTCATGAGCATGTGAATCCATGCCAGATCCATGCTGGAGAACAGTTTCAGGTAAGTAACTTGTTCCTTATATTCCAACTTCCCAGATCACTCCCCTGTAAACTCTCGGCATGTTTACAGAAGGGCACAGGTTGCTGTCCAATCTAGAAAGCCAACGCCCCAGTGCGAACTGGTTCCATTCAGGCACTCTAGCAGACAAAGGGTAGGGGAGTGTCAAATGCCACCCCTGCTTACTATCCTCGCAGGCACACTGGCGCCTAGGGTGGTACACCCACAGGTTTCGGCCAAAGGCAAAAACACACAGATCGCCACCTCTGAAAATGGTAGAAGGGCAAGGACAACCATGCGAGAAATGGTGAAAGAGCCAAGATGTTAGAACATAGGTGACCCTATTCTGCATAGCCGAGTGTGTGAAGGCGGACTGCAGTACAAAATGGCACAAACATTGGTAGAACACGTCCACTGCCACCAGCCAGAACTGTAGGGTTGTCACTGTGACTAGAAAGACACAGGAGCAGAGACAAGGGAATGCTATATCCCCTTAGTAGTCCACATAAGGTGGTATTTTAATCTCTCATAGTAACAGTAGTTACTTGAGGATAGTAAAAATCTTGCAGAAGAACCCAAGGGGTCCCCAGCAACACTGTCCTGCAAAAGTAACGCTGCCTTTTTGATATGGAGCAAAGCAGACTCCGTAGGAAAGGTCAAACCCAGGAAAAAGAGTTCCAAAAGTCAGAGCAAATGAGCATGAACGAGGTGGGTGGAGGGGAGGCTCTCATCATTCAGGATAAAAAGAAAAGGGTACAGAAGCCCAGCAAAAAGTACTGGGTGGCCTCACTAGGAGAGGTATACAACTTCAATCTGCCTAACATAACATACAAAACGTAAGGAAACATGTTGGAGTAATACAGGTGTACAAATGCCATTTACACTGTTGGAATTCTACCACAGAATAATGGGGACACCTTAACAGCAGGTCCAATTGAGTGAAATGCTACGTGACTTCCTCCTTATTTTATAATGTAGTTGCATAACCTTTTTGTTGCACGATTCAGCTTCAATATTTGGTAAACCTTTTCTTCATATAGGTTGAAGAAACTACTCCCAGTATACTGAGTAAAGAATATCTTGAGACAAATGGCGATTCCAACACTGCTATTAAAGACCGGCTTTCCCAAACTGTTCGTCACAATGCCAAACATTTGCTAGATCCTGTGAGAAAATTTGATGGGAAGCCTGTCCCCTATCAACAACCAAAGTACTTCACTGGAGGGATCATGCGCTGGTATCAGGTGGAGGGCATGGAATGGCTCCGGGTAAGTTTTGTCTTAACAGGGATGTTTGCAATCAATGGCTTTGGACAAAGTGGGAACGTCTGTCTACCCACATATTTGCAAAGCGACATTTAATAGGCTGTTATATAATGCACCAAATCATTACTGTAGTTTCAGAGCACCTAGGCATGCCTGGGTTGGCCTACTGTGCCATTTGCTAAGGGTATCCTTGCCTCTGGCTGCTAGAGGACAGAAAATGAGCAAGGAGAAGAAATTATGTGGAAAGTGGTAAAGAAGTGCTGAGGGGGGTGGGGCCATTGGGAAATGCCATTACATGGGTCCATGTCAGTCGTTTTAGGGTGGACCAAATGTAAGCACAAGGAGGAGGCTATGCCCTAATGTGTTGTGATAATTGGGATGTTTCTGTTTCTCCAAGGCAGGTTTGAATTATATTAAGTTGGTGCACTAAGTAATGGTGCATTCTTAAGGGGCTAGTGTGCACTCGTGGAAGTTTTGTGACTGCATATTTTTCTGAAGATGTATCCATTCCCCATCAAGGTAAACTAGCTAGTGGCCAGGGGTCTGCATGACTCTACAAATGGTCTGGACTATGACTCCCATGAGCTCACCATTTACTATGCTGGCACTAGTTAAGCTGGGAGTTGTTTCAAAAAATGTGGAATGGCAAAGGTTGCCGACCTCGGCAAGTCTGACAACTTTGAGTTTAGTTCTTTCTGCTGAGATCTAGTAGACTTGCTACTTATGGGTTTTAAACCTTGTAGGGAAGCCTGCTTTCCACCCTTCAGATTTGTGGAGTTGAATGTCAGCGTGGCTGGTGAACGACTAATGGTATTTGATAGGATGGCTGGAGTTGCATAGGCTGTTAATGCGTTATCTACTCTGCCAAGACACCACCTCACTAAGGGGTGGAAGCCGTGTATTAGGTGCAATGTGGATGGGACCTTTTTGAGATTTCCAGAAGAGACTGCTGTTAAGAAATGGACTACTTGTATGGAGAGGAGTTGGATTGGAGAGTAGCAGAGAGCAAAGCACATGGCATAAACAAAGCAGTAGATTGGCCTAGAGGTTTAGCATTCCGGGAAAGATTGTCCATTTTCAATGCATAGTCCTGTTTTTGTATTCATTACAGATTCATAAAGCTTCAATCCATGTGATGACAAAGTACATTCATGGAACAATCGGTATCTCTCATACATGATAGAGAACCAAATGTGATGAACAGAATAGTGCAGGACTTATGCTCCCTTAAGTACAGACCTTCTCCCTAGTCTACAGCATTATGGGTGGGCATCCTCTCAGTGCGGAGCTATCGGCAGAGCTGTAGTTGCACACTTCCATTTTAAAGAGCCATACATTGGGGAGCAGCTGCTGTCCATGCACTCACCCTACCTGGTTCTGCTGTTGCCAGAAGGTCCAGCAAGTCCGGCGTGGTTGGGCGAGTGCAGAGATACAAGAGCAGTTTGACACTGTGCTCTGACCCATTTGTATGTTGTCCCAATGTCTAGTGCATTGGCAGCCTTGCAGGTGAATAGCAAGCAGGATAGCAGTGAGGCTGCCACACATGGTGCTATGAGATGTGGTCCCGAATACCGGATTTTGTCTGCATACCCCCCATAAACTGTGTGGCCTTTGGTTCAGTGATAACCAGGAGGGAGTTCTGTTCCCACTTGCCTGCTCTATTTAGTATTTCTGGGGCATGGTATCCCTGTTAACTGTGGAAAACGGCCATTCAAAGTGGCATGGAGCTACTGAGCCATAGTGCTGGTCCTTCAGATTCCCCAAATCCCACATGCAGTATTTTGTCAAACTAGAAATTGAAAACTAAGCAGTATGTGGTCATTTTAAAGTTTTACATGTCAAACTGCGTTTCTTTCTTAATTTGTAGATGCTTTGGGAAAATGGTATTAATGGAATCTTGGCTGACGAAATGGGTTTAGGCAAAACAGTTCAATGTATTGCCACTATTGCAATGATGGTGGAGCGAGGAGTGCCAGGACCGTTCTTTGTGTGTGGTCCGCTGTCCACACTTCCAAATTGGGTATCTGAATTCAAAAGATTTTCTCCACAGGTATAGTATACATTTTGTTGCCTCAATTATTTATCTAACATGTAGTAGGTGTCTTGAAGATGATTGTAACTTGTCATAAATGTAAATGCGTACATTCATGCAGGAGATGCACATCTATTGGACACTATTCACTTCCCACTTACCATTGAGTATCTTGTCTTTGGTCACCCCAGACCATTACTTGCATACAGTTTAGGTGGCGTTTCTAGAAGTGATGTATTACTTTGTCCTTTGACCACTACGTATGAAACAAATGACAATAGTAATGTATCCAAGACCACAATAATGCCACCCAGTGAGCAATGCATATTGTTTTAGCTCCATAATATTGGTGTAGTTGGTCATTTAGTGGATTGGAATGTTATGCTTGTTCAGTTTTGCTTTTCTCGGGGATGTGTAATTTTTCTTTGTTTTGAGAATTGGGAATAAGCACTTGCTTCTCTTTAGATTCCCATCCTGCTGTACCATGGGGATCAACAGACACGTCGTAAACTGGCACGTAAGATTTCTAAACGCGAGGGAGTGTTGCAGACTCATCCAGTGGTGATAACCTCCTTTGAAATTGCAATGCGGGATCGACCAATACTGCAGGTACAAAGAAGTAAACCATGTAAAGGTTTTGTGCAAATATGTTTGTTTGGCGTTTTATGAACCTACAAATATTGGCACATCTACATTTGAATTGTAATGAATTATTTTAACCTGCTTGTCGATTCAAAATCCAGGAAAAGACCAGCGTGTTGGCCAAAGCTCTTTGATGACGAAGTCTAAGACTTTGTGCAGCATTATAAATTCTAGATTGGAATACACAACTACTGTGGTCTGCAGCAGATCCAGACACTGAAGAGGCTGAAACCTTGTTATTGGATGGACTGCTTCAGCGACTTAACTGTTTAGCAGTGGCAGCAAATGCATTTGCGCACAACTGGAGCTACGTGAAGGGCAACTCCCAAAACAAACTTGGGCATATTGTATTGGGAACTCTTTCCATAGGCATGTTTTGTTCACATGGATGCTTGCCCACCAATTGAAACTTTTCAGGTATGGTATCCTGGCCAACGGACCCTTTACCATAAGGCGTAACTGATGTTGCCCTTGGCATGCTTAGTGTTGGGTTACTGTAGAATCGGTCACTGTCACCTTTCTGCATACTGTTGGGGAGAATGTTCATTTCTGTGCCAAATTTTAACTTCTGAGTGAGTATCTTTTTTCTCACTCGTGTGTGGGTATTTTTATTTTCTCCCTAGGATTTGTTTCTTACTGTTTAATAGGTGTTGGGGCGAATTCTCTTCAATGGCTAATTACCCTTACCTATAGAGTCCCCCAGCAGCTTTGCTGGATTTGAGGGGATAATTTTTTTTCCCTCCTAAGAGTGACGCTTTTTTCCCACTCTTAGGCAGATTGCTACTGTGTGTTAGGCTATCTTGTGTGCTTATGGTCTATGGGGTTTTTCTCACCCTAATAGGAATCCCCTTTTTCATGTGTGGTACACAGCACCCTCCGTGCCGTACCACAGGGGTGTCGTAGCGACTCCCCCAAACATAGACTCCATACCCTGGGACTGACTACCGTCTCCCAAGGCATGTAAAGTCCCCATTGACTTTACTAGTCAAATCTTATGAACAAAACCAGTACAACCCATCTTATTATGGAGGTACTGGGAAGGGTTAATAGTTTTTCCCTGGTGTTCATTTTCGAGGGGGTACTGTACAGACCCTCTCTCAAACGTTTCTGGCTGATGGCAGTGGTTACTACCGCAAATATTTTCCTATGGGATTTTCCCATTGTTCGAGGCTACCACTTTTACTGACCGCTTCTAACATACCGCCGGTTTATTTTAATATTAACTTTACTCCGGTAGGTTTTTATTGCCAGAACTTTGATTTAATTTCTTTCTCTATAGTCCTAACCCAGGTCGGGGATCCTTTGTTCGTCCTTTTGGTGGGGTTCTGCACAGAAGCCCTCCTTTCGGCGCCACCGAGTCTGGGGTAGGCAGGATGTGTGGATGGAGAATAGGCACCTTTGGACAGCGTTGCCTACGCAACCCAAGTCTCCCTCTGCCCCGATAGGCTGGGTGGTTCTCCCTCCAGGAGAGCCACCCCACTGTGAGAGTGACAGCTAGGCTGTATGAATGGGGGGCCCTGCTGTATAAAAGCAGGGTACTGAGGACTGGAGGACAAGACATTGCCACTGGAACGAAGAAGCCGAAGAGGAGAAAAGCCAAAGACGTCTGCAACAACTGAATCACCGGTGAAGCCTCACCACTTTTCTCCAACGACTCGAGGATCTTATCCTGCAAGAGTCGTCTTCCCTTGGGCTGGTGGGGCCAACCAGTTTGCCAATCGCCTTCCTGGACCTGCTGTGGTCGAATCGCCAGTGCCAAGCACTAGGAGACCAGATAGCCAGGCGCCAGTCCACCCCGACCGAAATTTAAGGGAGCGTACCTTTTAATTTCGTTTGGCAGCACCGCGGCTGGTTACATCCCTGGGCAGTGCAGTAACTCGAACCTTCCATGACGAGAGCCTCTCTTCCTCTGCTGGATCTCCCGAACTGCAGGAACGACCGCCACCGCAGGAGCCTCTTGTACATTTTAAGGTACATTTTTCCGCCAGGCCTCCATTTCCGTTGGGTACTGCTAAAGGTGTTTTTAGTCCTTTACCTACCTACTGGGTTGGCCGCCCCTATCTAACATTGTCTTTCACCTTCTGCAACCACCTTTTCGAATCGTTTAACAAAGACTTGACTGCAACTATATTTTGCTCCTGGGCACTTTGCCCAGTATCGCTGACTCTGGCACAGGCCTATTGACTCTGGCTAAATCTGTTACAACTGCCTTCTCTAGATTGCTTCTCACCGAGAAATGGGTTTCTGCACCGGACTCTTATAACCACCTTTTCCCACTTTTTAAACTTGTGAAGTGCCATTGTGCTTGGTTTTCACCTCCAGTATTATACATGCTAAAGTACTGCCTTGCCTAACTTGTTAACAATTGAAGTGTTGCTGGTGTGTTTAAGAGTATATTCCTGTATAACTTGGCCTTTCCCTCCCTTTTGAGAAATTGATAGTGCCATTTCTGCTTGGTTTTCACTCTTGCTCAAACTTGTCTACAATTTAAATAGGGAGTTGTGTATACTTTTCTTGAATGATTTAATTTGCTTTTATAATAGTCATTTGTGTGTGAACATCAGAGTGTTTAAAATAAATACATATGTTTGATACCAAGCTTTGTGTCATGATGCCTACCTCCGGGGACCCAGACCAAGTCCAGCAACCCCTGAAGCATGCATCAAGTTATCCTAAGCAAGCCCAATAACCCCTGCTAGGGGCTATTTGGGTCCAGTCCTGGCGCCTATGGCGCCAGGCTTGTATGGAGAGTCAGGCTCATAGATTAAAACTTACCTGATTCAGACCATGCTGCAAGAGCTCCAAGCCAAAGGAGGTTTGGAAGGGACTACTTTACTTGGGGACTTTTTTTTTACTCGGGCGGGGCTGGGGAGGAATACTTATCTGCGACTATTTTGGAGGCTATTTAAACGACGCCCGAAGAGCAGCACACGCTTTGCGTTATTCTGCATCCAGCAGCGTAACGCTCACCGTGCCTGCAAGTCTGCATCCAGCCTTCTGCCACGCCCGCCTCGAGTTTGGAGCTCTTAGAAAAAGGGAGAAAGAAGGAGAAAAGGTTAGAACAAGAGCAATACCTTTGATCCTTACCTGAATTCCCGATCCATTGCGCCTTCGACCTGGAAGAAAAGTTATTTTATGCGCCTCGCCTGGTGCAGCGCCACACTCAACGGCCTTCGCAGCATCTTCACATTCCCCCGCATCCTCCTGCATGTTCCCGCTGCACTCCGGCACCTAAGAAGACAAGAACAGCAAGGTGAGCCAAGGGAATACACAGAGGAATATTAGTTATCACCATAGACTTACCTGATCTTACCACCGGGGGTACTATTCCTCTTCACGGGTCGGCGCAGCTTCCACTGCATCTTCGCCGAACCCCGGCCCCTAAAGGGAAACAAAAGGACAGCAAGGGGAAACAAAGGGACTAACAAGGGGAACCCTCCTCACCGCAATAGACTTACCTGATTTTACCGCCAGAGGTATTATTCCCTGAGACTTCATACTTTCTCTCGGCGCCTGAATAAGGGAGAAAGCAACAGGTTACATATTGACATTATTTTATCGAACTGTGTTGGAAAATACAAATCCTTACCAGAATACTACCGGTTGCCATGATGAACTCTTCATTAGGGTCCAGCTGCAACCTGCAAGGAATCGGACAAGACTGAAAGTCGGGCATTTGAACTCTTACGAACTTTATACTTGCGGCGTCTTGCCGGGAACCTCAGCGTCAATATTCGGGAACTCACCAATTCCTTCGAGCCAGTGAAGCAACTGGTTATCAACGCGCCCCAGCACTCAAAGCAGGATGGAGAGCTCATCTTTTCAAACCATCAGAAGAATATTCATACGGGCCAAGCAAACGAAGCGAGGTGGGCCAGTCCAGCCCGTCATCTCGGCCCTACGCGTCACATTGGTGGAGACCGCAGCTGTCCAGTTCTGATCAACGCCTCTGTGGGAGCCAGGTGAGCGTAACACTTTGGTCAGCGTTTCCTTATTCCATAGTATTGTAGTCCTAATGCGTAAACCCTGAATACTGCTAATCTCCCTCTTGAGATGTCTGACTGCTTAGCCACAGCTACCAATTAAATCTTTGTGGTACAGACTGATACCAAAGGGGATTTATTGCTCATACCTGTAGTCTTAATCTTCTGTAGTGCTCCCTAAGGGAACTGCACAGGATTCTGCCTAACAATGGGGTCTAGTAAACTCCATAGGCATCTGCTTTTTGCATTGTGCCACTGAAAGTCCCTTGGACTTCTCTTAATGTTTAACTACATTTTCTTGGGTGAACTACTGTTACCAAGAATGGTAAGAGGACTCCTGTCTTATTTGGCTCATCTTTTGTGGGTCCAGCACACACCACCCTATGGAGTGCTGGGGTGGGATTACATAGCTCCTTTACACCATTCCTCATGTAACATTTTGTTACACTAACTCACTTAAATGGCTGGTGGCGGTGGTTTCTTTTTTACCACCTAGTGACCTGTATCTGCAGGTTGATACCTCAGCTGCAGTGCTGCTCCCAAGGGTGACCATTTTCTCAAAATGGCCCCAATCATTTCGACATGTCCTAGGTTCCTTCTGGGCTTTAATTCTGTTTGCATCAGGTTGGAGTCCTTTTTGTATTTTTGCCTTTGGCCCAGGTTGCAGTGTGTGGGAAGGAAGTGAGCTGGCATATCCTTTGTCTCTAGGTGTGCCTGAGTGAAACCAGTTCCAATGGATGATGGCCACCTTGCTGTGTGATGAATAAATGAGAGCGTGCATAAAAAGCGAGGTCTTTGGGACTAGAGGCAGTGTACTACTGGAGGACAACATACGAAGCAGAAGACAAGAGTACGCTAGCAGCACCCTCCTGGACCGTGAACTGCCTGGTGAAGCCCTGTAGCTGTGCTGACCCCATTTTCAAATGTTCAGGGAAGACCCGTAATGGACGACTTCCTTCCTTAGGCTGGTGGGGCCAACTAGCGTTGAGATGGACTATTTTGGTGCAACCCCCGACTTGCTGTGACTATCAAAGGCTGCATAAGCCCAATATCCAGGGTACCGCGACCATCTGTGAGTGTTGTCTTCTGATTTCCGAATCTGGCCAGATGGGTATCCAGAGGACCCTACAGAAGCAAGAAATCTGCATAGAGACCCCTCACCAGAGTCCAGGATTGAGGGATCAAGGAGATCCTAACCAGAGCTTTTCGTTCTTTGGCACCACAAAGCTGCATACTCTATGGAAATCCATTGCTGCCGAGGTCACTCTCTGCAGGAGCCCACCAGATGTCCTCCCTTTCATCACCAGGAACAAGGGTCTACTGTCAAGAAGGCAACCTCCTGGAACAACTTAATTTCACAGGTACTGGGGGCTTGGCCTACATGATCCTTTTGCCATTTTGGGTGCTTCCTATCTTTGGGAGTGCGATTTAACCCTACACTAAGTTGACCTCAACTTTCCTGCGTTGACCTTACAGCTTTCCTGCGTTGACCTTACAGCTTGTCCTTTCCAAAGGGGACTCCTCTTGAGTTGCTGTGATTTCTCTTTTGAACATATGGTCAAAGAATAAGAGCACTCGAACTTTGACTTTGCCCCTTGACTTTGGCTGTCCTGACTCCCTGAAGGCCTCCCTCTGAACCTATAGGCTTTGGCAGTGCTTGTTCCCTTACAGGTTTTAAAAGTTGAATGCTTTAATGCTGGGATAATAGACTGCCTGCATCCCTTTCGGAGAATGGAGAACTTATCATTCTGTTCTAATCTAACCCTTCCTTAAGTGAATACTGCAAAGGTGATAGTATATAAATGCTATACTCCTCAAAAGACTTCCCCCTCTGGGTGCTGGAACATATTTAACATATGAATTAATTACTCACCTGCTTCTTCACTTTTTTTATTTGCTAATTGCTGCTTTTTAAAGAATGTTTTAAATATCTGTGTAAAAGTTATGTAGAGTGTGTACGTGTTTAATTGGATACTTATATTTACTGATTTCATTCTACAGCTCACATTACCCCTCTTAAGATAAGCCTGGCTGCTCAGTCACACTACCAACTTGTCTGGTACGGGCCTATATTAAAAGGTGGGTTACCTAATGTTTGTTTGTAATGCGCACCTAACCCGAGGGTAGCCGGGCGCAAGAGCAACAAGAGGATTGTAGAACTTGGGTTACATTTGGTGAAATGGATGAAGGCCAGATATGGTTACAGTACTGGACACATCCGCATCATTGAAGAGTTACAATAAAACAAATTTACAGTATGTATAATATACAAACGTTAGAAGATATAGCTGAGCATGTAGGGTAGTAGATGATAAAAGCTAGTATGTTAGTTGTCGTGTTCCTTGATCTAATATGATGTCTTGTGTACTCTCACCAGTTGGAATGCACCATTTGTTACCCAACAAACACCTTGTGCCCTTGCACCCACACTGTCTGTCAACTGACGTAACCAGTGTAACTGCAAGCGACTACTATTGAAGTAATGGCTGTTTAAGTATTGAATACTTATTCACTTATCTACCTTTTTCTGTAAATAAGAATAAATGTATATTTGAATATAACGTTTGTACTATTGTGTTTTTGTCTACAGTGCACATCCTCCTATACCCCTGACTGCTCTCCCATTTGTCAAGATCCTTTGGGTAGTACCGGCTTATACTAAGAGTTGGGGACCTGTACACCTAGGGATAGTTTTTTGAAGTCTTGTCTCAAGTGACCTCTCCACAAACTGTCTCCCCCAGCATGGACTTCCTGCGCCTGTATCTCCCCACCATCTGCAACATCCCAATTGCTCCTCTCCGCTGCCCTCATTTCATTATGGGCTCCATATGTCCATATAATTTGTCACCTAAATGTTGTACATGGATCACATGTAAGTGAGGTAGCACTCTGGAGCCAGGTAGGTACAAAAAGTTACTTCATTGCTTGAAGGTCGCAGCTAAGGATAGGTCGGAGAGCAGGGTGAATGCATCCGTCTAGCTGTCTCCCATCCCAAGTCCCCAACGGTCATACTTGACTTCAGAGGTTCCCAGATTCCACATTCTATATTGTATCACTGCTCATGCACTCAAGCAAACACAGGCAAGTACGTAAGATACAATTTTTCTAAAAAAAAGGCATTCATTTCCTGCATCGATCTGGTATATTAGGACAACACGACCCCGGCCCTGAACCACTCAAAGCCTTAACCGACCAGGGTCACACTAGATCACCTGAGAATAGATATCACCCACCCAGTCCCACACATGAAGATTTAGATTCAGACGCACCCACCAAGCCAAACTATACTCAATAGGCTACAGTTGGATCAGCGCAACACCACCAAATCGAGTCGGCCCACAAGGAACCAGCAACATCCGAATCCACAGGTATATGAGAAGTACCTCAACCAGGATACAGAGCCCACTAGCCCAACCCTCAATCTTCTGCATACTTAAACCCACACAACCACCCATCTCCCATCTCCCATCACCCACAGCACTCGAGTCCTTCATCCGATACTAGCAACAAAGCCCAGCACTCGGTGTATACCGAGCTGAAGCTGCCAACAGCACACCACTTCTCCCACTCTCCTCCTCCCCTCCTCCAGACTAACCTTACCCCACCCTTCCTTTTTACAGATCCGCCAGAGTGCCTGGGGACCAATTCCGTTGGTGACGGTGCGCTATACAAGTGCCGATAACATATTTGACAGTTATCAAATGTAAAGTAGCATGTTGTATTTAAAATGTTTGGACCACAGATGTGTAGATTTTTCTACAGGACAAATGGGTTAAAACAATTCCACGCCCCTGAAATTCTTTTAAATCTTCTCAGAAGTGAATGTATGTTGTGTGACAATAGAGGGTTTGTTGCTTGGTGTGAATCTTAAAAGGCAAACCATTTTATATTTTTGTGCTTGCCGGTCTAACTGGAATTATTGGAATGCAGGGTCTCGTTGTAGCTCTGGACAACTCGCACACACTACCGAAGTGTAAGCCTTGCTACCTATATTGGTTTGGCTAGACTTCCGTGGCTTTCTATTATAATTCGTTGGCCTCGAAATCCACCAAGGGTTGATTTCTGAAAAACTATCTTTAATGTGGTTAGTATAAATTTTAAAAATAGTATTGTTGCAAGTAGGGTTCATCCTTTGCTTACCTATTGGTCAAAGTCCCAAACAGCCACCTTTTCCCCATGCGGTTCTCCTAGACTGAAACCATCTTCTTATAAATTCATTAACACATCTATTGCGTGGTCTTTTAGGATGTGCACGTATGTAAATTAAATTGGGTAAAGTATTAAACTGGTTATGCAATGATCTATAATTTTTTCTTCCAGAATTTCTACTGGAAGTACCTGATTTTGGATGAAGGGCACCGGATTAAAAACATGAACTGCCGCCTCATCAGGGAATTGAAACAGTTCAGCTCTGACAATAAACTTTTGTTAACTGGCACTCCATTGCAGAACAATTTAGCCGAATTGTGGTCTCTGCTGAATTTCCTGTTGCCTGATGTGTTTGATGACTTGAAAAGGTATGCCTTTTTTATCATACCAAGCATGGTTTCTTATTTGATTGCATGACTAGTTGTTCCCAGATATAATTCTAAAGTGTCCAGTCCCAGTTGGATGCATTGCCCTAAGAAGCACAGCTGTGCAGATGGCGGGCTGGGCTGGTCCTCTGCTGTTCTTGGCCGGGAGTTTACATATCTTGCGTGGGGCTCAGTCTGAAATGGACAGCTGTGGGATTGGTGGCTGTTCTGTCTTGCTGTGTGGTTTCAAGCAGCCTGTGACTGGTTCCATTGGAGCTAACTGGCTTGCGCATTGCTCCCTGTCTACTACAATAGTACTTTTTGATCTCTGTATACTAGTTTGGCTTTGTACAGCATCCTCTGCTACGGTGCGTCTTGTTTCAATACTGTTCTAACATGTTGATTTATTTTTGAAGGATGGTCGGGACTGGGAATGCAGGGTTTTTCTTTGAGCTGCTCTGCCTAAATTGCACTTGCTCAGCATTCCTTGGTATCTGTATATTTGCCTAAATGTTTTTGGCTGTTCGCCTTTTTTGGTGACTTTTTCTACAGCTGGACTTTTCTGCAAGTTGGTTGATATTGGAAAAGTAGGTGGTTACTGTGGGCATAGCCATTGAGCTACTTCCTTCAAACATGTGCACCTGTGTTTTACGTGCATGCACTTTAGTACCATAGTACCTGTTTGGTAAGATCATGTTTGATCTTCATGATCTTTCAACCCAGAACCTTTTGCTTGGATTTGGGGATTATTTCTCCTTGTCCCTAGGTGAGTGGGAATCTGTCCCACCCCCCACCACACAGCCTTTTACTCTTATGGGTGACCTTTCTAGGTCTCTACATAGTGTATGATTGGAGTTGTTTTGCCCCTTTCAGCTTCCATGCACATTTCTATTAAGTGCACTTGGGTGAACTACTGTTTCCATGGTGTGAAGATGTATTTTCACCCCTTTTCCTTTTATATAGTTAGCCAGCACACCCCACCTTATGTGGAGATTTTCTTAATTAAATGTTTTACAATTGCAAGTTACTGAAGGCTTGTGGCAGTGTCAACTACATGACTTTTAGTCCTCATTACTCACAGGCTGTTAAATCAACCTTGGCAATGCACAGAAGGGCCACCATTCTGCTAGAATAGTGGGCTCCTTTTTTTGCTGTTTCTCGTGTTCTTGTTTCAGAGGTCTTCCCCCCCCCCAACCCCCACCCTGCCATTCTAGGCGGTAAAGACCTCGGTGGAAGTAGTCTTCAGAGGGAATCCTTTCAATTCCCTGCCAAGGCTCCAGAGGGTCTGCTAAGGCAGGAAGTGAGGGAGGAAACCAAAACTGTGCAGCCCTTTTGGCTAACGCCTTGCCTGAAAGGAACCATGGCTCACTTGGGAGGGGGCATTGTTTAACAGCAGGGAGAGTTTGCAGAAGTTGTGCTGTAGTTCTGATAAATACTGAGCCAGGAAACTGCTGACAAGTCGACCACTGGAGCAGAAATCAAAGTGGAAGATGAAGAAAAGACGTGTGATGTGATTTCCAGCAGTCGAGCCTGCTGTGTAACCGAACAACCCTTCCCATTGACATGGAGGTCCCTAATGCAACGACTCCTCTAGTCTCAAGAAGACATGCATTTTGAGCCCTCCCTTGACCTGCTGCCAATACCCAGTGATTTCAAGCCAGTGTGCAGTGCATGGTCTTTCAAAGTCCAAATCCTGCTGAAACTTTGGTGCACTCCTGCTGGATCTCAAGAGACACAATTTGCATCCTTTAAGTTACTCACCAGAGTGCAGGACCAGATTACTGAAGAGAATCCGACCAGTGATATTTAATCTAGTACCTGTAAAAAGGTGCCAAATACAGAGCTGTGTAGAAACCTTTGCTGGAAGCCTCCTGTGACGGCTGCTGCAAGTTCCTGTCTAGTTTGTCTCCAAGCCAAGAAACCAGGGACTGGGTCCTGTGCTGATGCATCCTGAAGGCATCCATTCCCATGCTGTTCTTTTCTCCTACGGTACACATAGGTGTGTGTGTTCTACATTAGGTGGCATGGGGAGCTAAAAGTAGCTCCTGATGCCTGTTGGTGTCCAGCTAGCCAGGCTAGACTAAGCCACAAGCTGGATCTAAATGGCTCCCAGCTCCCCGCAATGTATTGTAAAAACAGTTAATTGGTGTAGAAGTGTTTCTTTGGACCATGTGTGCTAAGTGGTGTCCCTTTCTACAACCCTCTCCCTAAAACGAGCATGGCTGCGCTGTCATTGCTACCATAATACTAGGTGGTACAGGCATGTACTGAGTTAGTTTTGCCCAAGGTGTAGTTTTTACAAAGTCTTACTTGGGTGGACTTTAGAAAAGCAAACACCTAGAACATTGTGGTCACAAGCTTGTGCCAAGTCACTGCTTCCTGCATTTTCAGCATCCCAACATAAATCAAACCTATCCTGGAGCTGCTCTTTTCACTGCGACTGGAAGGATGCTTGTAGCCTGCCAACTGTGACAATCACCGGAATTCACTGGGTATAAGGAGTGTCCTGAAGAGGGCAGCATCAGCATTTATTCAGACGCGGCTTGCATCTTGCAGTTGCGTCAAATCGAAAACATTCCAACCTGCAACACCTGGCACATCTCAACCAAACGGAGTACTATATAGTAGGAATGCTAGAATGGGGGCCGAGCATTCTCTGTGGCAGCAGCCAGATTGTGGAAAGCCCTGCCACCTGCATTAAATCAGATCGCAGCTCATCTGAAATGTAGACTGTCCCTGAAAACGTTTCTATTTTGGAGCAGAATGATGTGAACCTTATTGTGGTTTCCTAGCGCCAAGATGCCTTGTGGCGGTAGTGCGCTCTATAATTCCTTATAACGGGACTGAAGACCAGTCTCTCAGCAAAACCCAGAAAATCCATCCTGATCCGTGTGAAAATCGGAGGTTGGGGGGAGGGAGGGGGGTGTAAGTAAGTATGCCTGTCTCCTACCCCCATTGCCTCACGTCTGCCATAGGATAACATTGGCTGCAAACCCTTTGTCTATCTTACTTTTTGGGGTCAAGTATTCTACCCTTGGAGTCTGAAGAGTTTACCTGTCTTCTGATGAGAAATTGTTGCTGAATTTTGTAAAATTGTTTGAATCTCCCACGTCTGTTGCATAGAACATCTTCCTGTAAGATCTTGTATTGGCACCTGTGACGTTTAGTCCAACCCTAAAATGTAGGGGGCTGAGTGACCAAAGTATAGGGAATTTTACTAGTGACTGGTTCTAACCATTTTTCCTACAAGTATTTGCCTGTTTTATCTGCTGGTTAGTTATTTAGGGCTTTTATTGTAAGTGAACCTACTGTTGAATGTGTAATTTTTTTTTAATGTTGTGATATTACTTCCTGCTTTTCATTCCTTGTGCTCCAAGTCCTAAAATAATAAACTATTTTTAGAACTGTCTAATCTCAATTGTTAATCTGCGGACCCATTGAGGGTGCTGACCACACTCGCACTCCGGAGACTAAACCTTGACTGCGCTCCAATGCTTCCTTGATTGGGTTTTGACCAGGGTAGATGACCTCGGACCTCCAGGATTGATTTAGGAAATCTATATTTGCACTGGGAACAACTTTTCGTCCACCTGGATCGTCACTCGTCCAGGGTCAAAGTTCCTGGGTAGCAGAGCCTTAGCCCAGCTCTGCGGAAGAAACCCTGGCCTTATCACATTCTCGTGGAGTTTCCGTCAGATTACTCAATCACTGGCACATTAAGTACTTGCCTCTGGGTGGACATCATGAATTCACTACAGGGGTCCCATTGGTCCAGGAGTAGTGGTGTTGCAGGCCCGGCTCTGCCGTGGAGCACCATTGACTTGTATTACTCCGCTTGATCTGCCTTCTCCAAATGGCTCGGTTGTGAATGCGGTCTGTGTTCCCTTGGGCCGGTTGCCCTTTGGCTCTACCTGGGGGTAAAATGAGGACTTGGGGCTTCCATGTTCAATTTGTCCTGTTAAGTTATTAAGAATCTTTTTTTCTTTTAAAGGTTACTTAACTGAACTGACATTTTAGTACCTTTTGGGCCTTTTACAAAAGGCTTAGGACTTCTCACACATGGGACACAGGGCTCCAACTCTTAGTATAGGCCTGCACCACATATGTTTTGTTGGTAGCAATGTCTGAGAAGCCAGTCTTATCTTACTGCTTATTGTTTTTACTGCATGCAGCTGCAGTAAAGCAACCATTGGTGCCCCTTTTGTCAAAATGGCCCGGTCTGTTTCACCATTTCTTGTTGGAAAGGTCCTTCTTGAGATTTACTCTGCATGCCAAACCAGGTTTGGTCACTTTGTTTCGTCTTTGGCAGTGTTCACGGCTGAAGCCCGCCTCTGGCTCCAGCGTGTCTGGCAGGAAGCAAGGGAGGTGACCCCTGTGCTTAGTCTCATTGGTTTCAGGAATGCACCCAAAGGTGATTGGCCATCTGGCTGTCCTTGCAGGACAGCCACCCTGCTGTGCGAGTGAAAGGCTGCCAATGAATGGGAGAAACCTGCATAAAAGGTGAGGTCCTTTAGACGGAAGGCAGTTGACCACTGGGCGAAGGAATCCGAAGAACTTGGAAGAGACGCTTGCTGCAACTTCTGGAGCATTGATTTGCTTGGCGAAGCCCTGCTGCAGTGCTGAATTCGCCTCGACTCGAGAAGCCCTGCATAGGACAACTTCTCCCCTTGGGTTGGTGGGACCAATCGACCCCAAGACAACTCATCTGGAAATCCTCTTGGAGTCGGCTGTACTTCCATTGCTGCTGCAGGAACTGATTGCCATGGAGAGGAACACCAGAATTTAGTATCGTTTAAGTTGGACCCCCAGATCTAGGAAGATCTGCAGGACTGAGCATGCCTGAGCCACCTCAACAGTGCTGGACCCCAGAAGAAAGGAAAACTCACAAGGTATCTGAGAACCACGGTGGTGCTATTAGCGAGACGATGAAACCGCGAAATGCTGCTGGTCTGAAGTTTGTCCATTGCTGCTGCCCTTCGAATCATAGTGCAGGAGTCCCCAGACGTTCTCCTTGTCCCCATGACTGAGGCCCAGGAACACAATCTGCTATACAACCGGCATGGAAGCCAGCTGTAACCAATTTTTCATACCAGTACTTACCTCTTGTGTAGCATTGCTAGCTCTCAGTTGAGACTTGTCTGTTTTTGCAAAGTTGCTTACTGCTTTGCTCATCACAAGCCACCTAGCTTGTGACCCAAGTTATTTTCTTTTTCAACAAACGCTCTAGTAAATTGAAAGACTTACTTGCCTATTTTATTTGTATATGGTTTACATAATAAGAACAATGTCATCATTAGAAAAATACATATAAAAATGTATACTGAACATAGAAAATCAGTGCAAGAGTATACAAATTCAACATGATTAAAGATGAGAATAAATTCCAAATTCATGCAAAACGGCATTACGGGCACTCCTACTTTATAAATACAGCTTAAATAATAAGACCAATTCTCAGAATGGAGAAGCATTAGGCTGCACCCTTAAAAGGAGCATGAAGCAGTCAAATCAAGGGTGCATAAAGATCTAGAGATTTGATAAAGCCAGCAACCGCAAGGCCCTCCGACATTAGAAATTGAAAGACCTCTTGACCAAATAAACCTATCTGCCCCCAGAAGTCTCAAGGTGTTGACTTTTCCCAGGTGGAGAGCCCTAGGACCTTTCAATTCACACAATCTAGGAACAAATGGCGAGCAGTTTCAGTCACCCCTGTCATGTGGCAAAAGCGACAGAGGATATTGGTGTCTTTATAGAAGGAATGCGATTAAAAGAACTTCCTTGGTGGGAAGAATATTCCATCTAAGTTTCAGGAGGAGGGAGTGATGGCGATTAGGGAATTGTCATGAAGGACAGGGTTCCTCTCCTTGTGTTCAAATTTTAAATCACTAAGATGAGTGACATTTTTCAATTTTACTATTCCAGTTATGGGAATAGTTTTTCACCTTATCCGGATTGGTCATCAGAGTATCCCTGTCCGTGCACAAATCCAACAAAGTCCTATCACAGAGGTCTCTAAACTTTGAGAGATCTAAATTGCGAACCAAGCATCCCTGAATTTTGCCCAAATCAACATGGAGAATCCTCTTTAGGACAAAGCAAGGAACGGAAAAGGGCTAGAGCCCACCTGTGGTATTTAGCTCTGAGACACGAGGCCGAATTCGAACCTTATAGCCATGGTTGGAATAATGTTAGGGAGTTTCATGACCTTTAATCCAAAAATACCCTCTAAGGAGTCCCTTAAAGTACAGATATCCAAAAAATGGAGTTCCATGCTATATATTAGCTTCGGAACAACCTTTCCTTCAAAGAAATTTACTGGTGGCTTAAAGGAAAACCTGCCATACTTATTGTCCAGCTTACTGGTCTGGGAGATGAGCGGTAAGGCCTTATGTCTAATAGACCGTCTAAGTTCACCGACCGAAGGTTGAGCCAAAATCAAAAAACCCAGACCATTTTTTGTGCTCTAATCGGTTCCCCACCAGTTTTCCACACTTGTTTGTTCCCTTTTTTCCTTTCAAAAACACCATTGTGCGGGTTTTGCTGGGGTTAATTTTCAGGCCATTCATTGCAGCATATTGATCAAACTTCTATATTAGTCTTTGTAGACCGACTTTGGTGTGATCAAAAAGGAGAAAATCGTCAGCATAGGCCAACCCCGAGAACCTGAAATCACCCCAATTTTGCGCTCACCGACCCTGCATCCCTGAGGAATTTCCCAGTATCTGCCAAATATAGGATAGAGGCAGGGAGTCAGAGGGCAACCCTGTCTCATACTTATTTGTGTTATTATTCTTCTGGAAAGAGTCCCTTCCAAGCTAACCCTTGCATGAATCACTGTATTATCATAAATGGCCATGATGAGTTTAAGTAGACCTACAGGGAGACCCCACTTGGAAGGTTTAGCCCAGAGACGAGACCTAATGAATAAGTCAAAAGCATTTGATGGGTCAATTGGGGCAACATATAAAGTACCCCCAAATTTGCTCCATGCTGAATCTTGGAGAGCGGTTAGAATAAAGCCATTTAAGTTGGTTGAATGTCCGGCCCTGAACCCTGTAGGATATGGTTCTCTTTAATCCAATCATTCACATGTGAGAGTAGCAAGGAGGCAAATAGCTCGCAATCCGCATCGATAAGAGATCGGTCTGTAATTCTTAACAAGAGTCCGCTGACCTCTTAAAGATGGGAACTATGTGGGCAGTTTGCCAACTAATGTGTATAATGCCAGTTCTCACTACATTTTGGAAGAGCATGGAGAGTAACTAAGCCCATATTTCCGGTAAGGCTTCCACTGTGTTCGTCAAACCATTAGGTCCTGGTGCCCTTATTCTTAGCTTTGACAATTGGTCTGAATACTGTCTCGTAATCAATAGGCTCCCATAAGGTGTTATGTACAACCTCCCCAGTTGCAGGTTCTTGGAGTCCCTCTTCCCCTTGCCCATAAAGCTCAGTGAAGAAATCTACCGATTGAACCTCAGGGATAGAATTTAGTTTATCAGTAACTGAAACATTCTCTTGAGAAGAGCACCCAAAAAGCCCTGAGATCCCTTTTGACCAGGACATGGAGCATCAGCGCAGCATCGTTTCGCAGCAGTCTGCATTTTTTTTGCTAAACAGTAGTTTTTGTATCTTTGCCGTATTGATATGATAGCATTATCAGACTGGTCAGTAGCGAGATTTCGGGTATCTGTCAAACCTGTGGACATGGTCTTTTAGAATGTCACTTTCTCAAATTATCATGGACACTACTATGGAGAACTTTCAAGAATCTATCATAGTGTGGTGTGTTGAAAACCACTGGTTTCCATAAAAAAGAGGTGTGATTCAGGGAAGACAGAAGTTGGACATTGAAGAGATTAATATGTCCAGACGACCAGCGTACCCCGTGCCTTGTCCCACATTTCTCAAATTACATGGACCTCCAGTGGACACATTTTCGGTTGGGAGACTGAAACCGTTAAAGTCCCATGATCACTCCGATTATTGAAGTGTACCTGGACTTCAGAGGAAGGAGAGAATGACCCACAAAATAATAATCTATAGTAGAAGTTGAAAGACCTCCCTGCCAAGTAGGGAAAAGAGGGTGGGTGGAGTCAAAGATGTAAAGAGTGGACAACAGTAGAAACCCTTGCAGCAACAGTTTTTATACACTTAGGTCCCAGGTCAGCCATAAATGGGGCAGATGGGGTAATGGTGGACTGTGGGCAAGTAGGGCCAATTTGAATAGCATTCAGTTTCATTATCCACTTCACTAACGGGGTGCCCCCTAGTGGAGCAGCCCCTGTCACCCAAATTAAGGGCTAAAGTGGCTGCTATTCTCTTCCTGAGCATCGATAGAAATATCATGATTTCCATTGAAAATACAACTATTGTCTCACATTGTGCGTGGGGTAATGGCGAAGGTATTAAAAACCTCAATCCTACCCTGGGAATGCATTTGGGCGTGGACAACACTTTTTAGTGCTATACCTAAGGGGCAAAGATTTGGAATACTGGAGATTTTTCTGGGGAGTTCTCATCTTTGCCTAGAAGGGCAAAAAAGGGGAGGTGGGCTAAACTACCTTCCTTAGAGTATGGAATACGAGACTCATCCATAGACTTCAGGGGGTCAGAAGTAGCCACCATGGCTGACTGGCTCCTGAGACCCTTGCATGTCATTTAAGAAAGGCCACAAAAAAGACTCGAACCAAAGGAGCAAACGGAGCCCAAAGAAGATTAGCAAAGTGACGGGGGCAATAACTCACAGAAGCATAAAAATCACAGAATTCATGTACAGATAGTTAAAAAATCTTGATAAAAATGCACTGAATAAGAGAAAATAAATGGCAGAATCTGAACAAAAATATTCGTAGGCCTGCATCTATAATGTACAAATGGCGACCAGAGTCTACTGTTATAGTAGAGTACAGCTTCCTAATAGGAGGTCATAGTTAATAGTCGAGCAGAGTTGGGCACCAGATTTCCTTTATGGCAGCTGAGACGTCCAAACAAAGTTATATATTCCCAGGTTACAGGGTAAGGCATGCCCAACAGCTGAAGGAGCTGCCAGAGTCCGACCCTCCTCCCTCACCCTGTAAACCTGAAGAGAGGAAGTAATAATGGGGGATGCCCCGTAAAAAGCACTCCGATAATCGATTATCTCGGGGTACTCGCACATTCACTTCCGGGAGCATATAGTATGCTTGCGAGCCTCAAGCAGAGCAGTTTAATGAACAATGGGGCAAGTGCACAGGTCACAGCCAAACAGCGGCTCCAGCCCTTACAGCTCCAGGGCTTAACGCCGCAAGGGCGGCTGTGTGAGGAATAAGAACTTCGAGTCACATGACCTGACATGTGACCGGCAGGGGCTCCGCCTTCCACAAAGCAGCAAGAGCGGAACACTCAGTGCTGCCTGACAGCTGATCACCAAAACAGAATTAAAGTCCAAGCACGGGCATCAGAGGGACTTCAAAGTAGTGGAGCTCAACTTGCCTTCATAAGAACTCCAGCTCCCCTATCCTTTGCTAGGCTGGCTCCCTGAAGACTTTTCTAACCTCTGATTTTGTGTTTTGATCTGTCCCTCCATAAAGTCACTGACTTGTGTAGCTGGGAATGGGTTAATCTGCATTGCAGTGGGGGGGTTAAAAGTGCTTACCTGTTTGAGTAACTTGAGAAACTATTTTCTCTTAACCTTTTTCCTTTTGACAAAACTCAGTATTGTTCTAAGTGTACCAGTGATATATGAAGTCGCCTCGGGGGTTAGGAAGTGTCTGTGTGCCATCCCAAATGGGTATCTACTGATTTATTGAAACTGTTTTTGAAGTATAGCAGCTTTACATTTTTGCTCCCTTCTGAAGATTTATTCAAACTGACTGTTAAATTAATACATCATTGTCAGGCAAGATTTATGGAAGACTAGGGGAACTGAATATCTGGGTCACCCTAAACCAACTAAAAGATCCATTCCAATCAGGCTTTGTTGCAGGCATAGGTACTGTACACAACATTCTATGTCTTAAATATGGTAAAAATGCAATACGCTGCCTGAGGTCACTCTATATTTGGCCTTCATTGACTTCCGTGCCACATCTGACTCAATTGATCGGGTTCTCCAGCATGGGGTCTGGCATGGATTCACATGCTCATGAATATTCCACGTCAGGCTGGGAATCCTCAGTAAAGAATAAATTGGTATCGGTTTCATTTCTTATCTGTCTTTCTTAGTAGTAACCAACCACTGATCTCTGGGTCATACTGCCCCCCGCCAATGACTGCCATCTCCCTAAGCCCCGCCTCTGGCAGCTATCCTCAGATTTTTACTGCACGCTCAAGTGTTGGGAGTCCTCGTGCTTTAGCTCTCGAGTTTTTGCTGAGTTTTCGTGCTTTTTCAGGAGATTTTCTCATTTTTCGGTTTAATCGAGCTTCAAGCTCCACCGTTTCTACGTCCGATAATGGGGACCCGTTTCGGAATTCTTCTACGCCCCCTCAAGGGTGAAGTTTTCGACAAGTTTATGCTTCTTGGAGGATTCTGGAAGATCTGCGGTCTACCTCAACGGACATGGCCCAGGACAAGGGAAGCTTGACGCCTGGATCCAAGCTATTCAGGTGCTGCCCTGGATGCGGATTACAAAACGTTTTCAAGGAGGACGAGCATTTGCAATGTCTCTACTGCCTTCATGAGGACAAGACGCACCTGTAGAAGGACTGTGCGTTCTGCAAGAACCTTTCGGAATGGGCCAAACGGCTGAAGAAGGGCACAGCAGGTGAGAAGGCGAAAAAGTGTGAGCGGGCTTCTAGTGTGGGCGCCCCGGCGACGGGGGCCCAACAGAAGGCCAGAAAGGGCGGGCTCTTCGGCTGCCAGGCAGGGCGCATCCTCCCCGGCGCCATCAACCACGAGCCAACGCTCTGGCTCGGGTAAGAGGAAGGCCGAGCACCCGGCGAAGCTCCTGGGGGGACCCCGGTCGAGCTCGAAGGCCCCATCGGAGGGGGAGCGAGGCAGTGACCCTCCCCCCAAGGAGAAGGCGGTGAGTGCACCTCAGGTGGTGACGGCCTTAATCCATCCGGCCAAGGCCTCTATCGATACTGTCGCGGCGGCCCTGGCTCAGCCTGTGAAGGCTACACCAGTGGTGGCGACCTCGGGGCCCATTGTCTCCCTGCCACCGCGGAGGGAGTCTTCTTTCATGCCCATCGACAGGACCCCTGTGAAACCTCCGACAGAAGAAAAAGGGGGGGGGGCAGGAGGTCGTCGTGGATTCGGCCTCAACCTCTGAGGAAGAGCTGATCGAAGTCTTAAGCCACGGCGTTGGCGTGGAAGACCAGCCCGTCGGGAGGGACCCTGACTTAGGAGACGACGAGCACGTCGAGGGTGCCGACGGGGCTCCTCTCCGCCTGTCGGACTCCCCTCAACCAGTGCCGCAAGACAACTCGGCGGCCATTTTGTTGGCTATACAGTCCTTATGCTCAGAGATAAGGACGAGACTGCCGTTACCACCAACGGAGGAACCGCTCCCGACGGGGGACCCGGAGCCAGGCCCTTCTGGGAGCCCTCCCCCGAAGAGAAGGATTCATCCTCCACCTTTTCAGCCATCGCGCCCTGTTCAGCCCTCCTCCACGACACGTGGGGATGATACGGGGACTGACGATGAGGATTACGACGTGGATCTCCCGTCCTCGCCTCCCACCCGGGCTTCCCCGCCCGACGAGATTGGATCGTTTCACTCCATGATCGCCAGGGCATCCAAGCTTTTCCGGCTCTGCCCGGAAGAGAAGGAAGGTTTCCTTTACCAACGGCGCGAGGCCAAGAGGAAGACGGTCCTCACTGTACCTCTACTGGACGATATTTGGGATGAGGGCCTCGCCCTCAAGAACCCATCCACGATGCCGGCTAGAAGGGATTGGTACGAGAAGTACCGGGTCCCGGATGCGGCCCCCTTGTGCCTTCGGGCACAGCCGACCCCGGACTCAGTCGTCTCCGCGGCGGCCTGGAAGAAAGCAGGGGGGAGAGGGGGTGCGGCCTCTAAGTCGACCTCCCCGCCGGACGGCGAGGGAAAGAAATTACACACGATGGGACGCAGAGTCATCTCGTCGGCAGCGACGACGATTAAGGCGGCCAACGCCTTGGCTATCGTAGCCCGCTACGACAGGGAGTTTTGGTACAAACTGGCCCCCCTGCTGGACTTCCTGCCAGACGACAAGAGGGCGGAAGCCCTAGAGATCTTGCAGGAAGGAGAGGTGGCGTCGGACCACGCCATTATGATTGCGACGGACATCGCTGACACTGGATTTCGCCAGTTGGGCAACAGCGTGTGCCTTAGGCGGCGTGGATGGCTCAAGGCAACTGACTTCCATCAGGACGTGCAGACCAGAGTCTTGGACATGCCGTTCGACGGAAACAACCTGTTTGGGAAAACAGTGGACGATTCCCTTCAAGCCATCGAGGCGGACATGGAGACAGCCCGGGCTCTTGGGGTTCTCCAGCAACGGCGGCCGCCCTTTCGGAGCGGCGGAGGCAAACAGGGTGCCTCCAAAGGTTCCAGCGGCGGATTTTCCACCTACTGTTAAGTGGCCCGTTCGTTGTCACAGGAAGCTTACAGGGGACGAGGCAAGTCAGGCGGACCCCGCCATCGTTGCCAAGGAGGACAAGGCGGCAAAGCCTTGTCGAAGCAGGACTGAACCGGCCGTGGGGTCGGGCCCCCACCGAAGCACCCCCGTTGGGAGGCCGGCTGGCGAGCGTCGGCGTGTGGGAGTCCATCTCCACCGACCATTGGGTGCTGGACGCCCTAGCTCAGGGTCACGCGCTCGAGTTTCTAAAGAGGTGCCCACGTGTCCCCCCTGTGGCCAGGAAAGAACATCACGTCCCTCAACTTCTCTTGGAGGTAAAAGCGATGCTCAAGAAGGGCGCCATCGAGCTCGTCCCAAAGAGGTTTCGGGGCTCCGGAGTTTACTCAAGATACTTCCTCGTGAAGAAGACGGGAGGATGGCGTCCCATCCTGGACCTACGACGACTGAACAAATTCATCAAGGCACAGAAGTTCCGGATGGTCACCCTCCAACACGTCCTGGGTCAACTGGAGGAGGGCGATTTCCTGTCGTCGTTGGATTTGGAGGATGCCTACTTCCATATTCCCATCCTAAAGGGACACCGAAAGTTTCTCAGGTTCGTGGTCCAAGGGCGTCACTACCAGTTCAGAGCCCTTCCCTTCGGATTGAGGTCGGCACCCAGGGTGTTCACCAAGTGCCTCGCACCGGTGGCGGCGCAGCTGCGCCGAGAGGGGATCCACGTCTACCCCTAACTGGACGACTGGCTCATCTGAGCAAAGACAAAGGAGCTCGCCGTGGAGCACACGGCAAGGACCGTCTAACTACTCACAGACCTGGGATTCTCCATAAACTACACCAAGTCCCACCTGGTGCCCGCGCAAGATGCACGGTTTCTGGGAGCGAAGCTCGACAGTGTCGCTTCTGGCCTCTCCGTCGGAGGAAAGGACGAGGGCCATTTTGGGCAAGGTGCAGCGGATGCTGGTTGCGGACGCGGCCAGGGTGAGGTCCATCAAGTCCCTCCTCGGAATGATGGCTTCTTGCATTTATCTCATCCGCCTGTGCAGGCTCCGGATGTGCCCGTTGGAGTTCCTGGACGCGCGCTGGATCCAGACGACGGGCAGCTTCGAGGAGAGGATCACACTCGACGAGAGTTTCCGACGAGCGATCCGGTGGTGGGGCACCCGCGCGCATCTGATGGCGGGCATGGACTTCCAGACCCCCGGCCACCAGGAGACAGTGACCACGGATGCCTCCCTGGAAGGGTGGGGAGCGCACACCGAAAATCTGCACGCGAGAGGCCTTTGGCTTCCGACGGAGAAGTCCCTCCATATCAACGTCCTGGAGCTCCGTGCAGTGTTTTGGGCCCTCAGGTCCTTTCTTCCGTCCCTCAAGGGCAAGGTGGTGAGGATCTCCACCGACAACACCACCATGTTCTACATCAGGAAGCAGGGCGGAACCAGGTCCCCAGCCCAGTCCAAGGAGGCGCAGGATCTGTGGCATTGGGCCGTTGCCCAAGGGATGTTTCTGGTGCCGTTTCATCTGGCAGGGATAAAAAAACACCATCGCCGACTCGCTCAGCAGAGAGCTGCGCTCGTGCCACGAGTGGGAACTACGACGGGATCTAGTGGACCGCCTCTTCCGAGGGTGGGGCACACCCCAGATCGATCTGTTTGCGACGGCGACGAACTCCAAGTGCCGGAGGTTCGCCAGCAGGTTTCCCCAGCCGAGGAGCATGGGCGATGCTTTCTCGTTCCCCTGGGAGGGCCTGTTTCTATACGCGTTCCCTCCATTGCCATTGCTGATCCGGCTCATCAACCAGCTCAAGAGGTCACGGTGCAGGATGATCCTCGTCGCACCTGTGTGGACGAGGCAGATATGGTTCCCGGAGCTTCTGGACTTGTCAGCGTCCCCGTCAATCAAGCTGCCAGTGGACGCAGATCTTTTCTCCAGGGAAGGAGGCGCCATCCTCCATCACGACCCCAAGTCGCTGAACTTGCAGGCCTGGCTCCTGCAGCGTTAGAGTTTGGAGGATACGGCATACCGGCCGACTGCAGAGAGGTTCTTGCAAAGGCCAGGGCGTCCTCAACTCTTAAATGCTATGGACACAAATGGAAGAGGTTCTCTGTCTGGTTCCACGCACAGAAGATTAACCCTCTACGGATTACGGCTCCCCAGGTGCTGCCGTACCTCCTGACGCTGGCCAAGGCTGGACTGGCGCACGCGTCCATCAAGATTCATCTTGCTGCGATCTCCCGATACACCCGAACCACGGGGCGGACGTCTTTGTGGTCTCATCGTCTGGTGAAAGAATTCATGAAGGGACTGTTCAGATCGTTCCCGCCGGTGAAGGCTCCGGCCCCGACGTGGGAGCTCAATGTGGTGCTGACCAAGCTCATGGGACCTCCGTTCGAGCCTCTGCATTCGGCTCCGTTGAAGTTCTTGTCGTGGAAAACAGCGTTTCTTGTGGCCATCACCTCCGCACGAAGAGTGGGAGAGATCCAGGCCCTTTCCTGCAAGCCCCCGTACTTGACTTTTCACGACACGAGGGTAGTGCTCAGGACGCACCCCTCCTTCATGCCCAAGGTGCCGTCGGACTTCCACCTCAACGAACCCTTGGTGTTGCCTGTTTTCTTCCCGTCGCCTTGTCGCCGGCCGAAAGGACTTTGCACTCGCTGGATGTGGCTAGAGCGCTGAAGTTTTTTACATGTTTTCGGAAGACGTCACTTTTTGTGAACTTTGGACCTGTCAATCAGGGGAAGGCTCTCTCGAAGGCCTCCATTTCCAGATGGCTCTCCGGCTGTATCTTGTACTGTCATCGGTTGGCAAACCGACCGCTGCCTGGCCGTCCGAGAGCCCATTCCACCAGAGCGATTGCAGCTACCACGGCGTTCCTATCTGGTGTGCACTTGCTGGACATCTGCAGGGCTGCTACGTGGAGGTAGACGCACACCTTCACGAAATTCTACTGCGTCGATCGGGATTCCAGGGAGGAGTCCAGGGTCGGCCAAGCAGTGCTGCGCAATCTTTTCGCCTAAGGTGAGCCTGGTGAGGAGGTAAGAATTGCTTAATGTTGAGCCTTTGCCACCTCCCGTGGTTGTGCATGTGTGTACTGCTATGTATTCATTAGCATGTGAATCCATGCCAGACCCCATGCTGGAGAAGGAACAAGTTATTTACCTGTAACTGTTGTTCTCTAGCATGGGTCTGGCATGGATTCACATGCAAACCCTCCCGCCTACCCCTCTGCGGCTCTTCACTTGGTCATACTGCCACTTCACGTGCTACCAAATCTGAAGATGGCTGCCAGTGGCGGGGCTTAGGTAGAGGGCAGTCATTGGCTGTGGTCAGTATGACGCAGAGATCAGTGATTGGTTACTACTACGAAAGACAGATCAGAAACGAAACTGATAATGATTTTTTTCTTTACCGAGGATTCCCAGCCTGACTACGGGGAATATTCATGAGCATGTGAATCCATGCCAGACCCATGCTGGAGAACAGTTACAGGTAAGTATGGGGACGGACGACGACGCAGTGGACATCCCGTCACCCACCCCGGGGGCTTCTCCAGCCAACGAAATTGGCTCCCATAACCAGGGCATCCGAGCTCTTCCAGCTCTGCCCTGAAGAACAAAAAAAGGAAGGGTTTCTTTACCAACGATGAGAGGCCAAGAGGAAGACGGTCCTCGCGGTGCCTTTGCTCGACGACATCTGGGACGAGGGGCTTGCTGTCCTCAAGAACCCTTCCACGATACCCGCCAAGAGGGACAGGTACAAGAAGTACCAAGTCCCCGATGCCACCCCCCCTTGTGCCTCGGGGCCCAGCCCACGCCGGACTCTGTCGTCTCGGCAGCAGCTAAGAAGAAAGCAGCGGGTGCGGCGGACTCAACTTCCACTTCCCCGCCGGAGAGCGAGGGCAAGAAGTTGGACTCCATGGGACGACGAGTCATCTCGTCGGCGGCGACGACGATTGAGGCGGCCAATGCCTTAGCGATCGTGGCCCGCTACGACCGGGAGCTCTGGTTCAAGATAGCTCCCCTGCTAGACTTCCTACCCAACGAAAAGAGGGCGGAGGCCCTACAAATTCTGCAGGAAGGCGAGGTGGCGTCGGATCACGCCATAACGGTGGCAACGGACATTGCTGATACTGGATTTCGCCAACTGGGCAACGGAGTTTGCCTCCGGCGATGAGGATGGCTCAAGGCGACAGACTTTCGCCAGGACGTCCAGACCAGAGTGTTGGATATGCCGTTCGACGGCAAAAATCTCTTTGGTAAGGCGGTGGACGAGTCTCTCCAGGCCATCAAGACCGACTCAGACGGCCCGGGCCTTAGGGGTACTTCAACAACGACGGCCCTTTTGGAGCTCCGGAGGCAGACTGGGTGCCTCCAAAGGATCCAGCGGTGGCTCTTCCACATACCGCCAGGTGGCTCGCTCCTCTTCCCAGGAAGCCTACCGAGGTGGCGGCAAGCAAGGGGATCCCGCCGTCATCGCCAAGGCGGCAAGGCCGCCCCCAAGCATGACTGACCCGGCCGTGTCGTCGGGGCCCCCACCGAAGCACCCCGGTGGGAGGCCGGCTGACGAAGTTCGTCAGCGTGTGGGAGTCCATCTCCACTGACCGGTGGTTGCTGGACACCCTGGCCAACGGGCACTCGCTGGAATTCCAAAGGAAGTGCCCTTGCATTCCTCCCGTGGCCAGGAAGGAGAATCGTGTCCCCCCAACTGCTGTTGGAGGTAAGGGTGATGCTCAAGAAGGGTACCATCGAGCTCGTCCCCAAGAGGCTCCGGAGTATACTGAAGATACTTCCTCGTCAGAAAGAAGACAGGCGGTTGGTGCCCTATCCTGGACCTGCGTCGGTTGAACAGGTACATCGAGGCACCGAAATTCAGGATGGTCACCCTCCAGCGCGTGCTGGGACAGCTGGAGGAGGGCAACTTCCTGTCGTGGGACCTGGAGGATGCTTACTTCCACATCCCCATTCTAAAAGGGCACAGGAAGTTTCTCAGGTTCGTGGTTCAGGGACGCCACTACCAAGTCAGAGCCCTACCCTTCGGATTAAAGTCGGCACCCAGGGTATTCAAGTGCCTGGCACCAGTGGCAGCGCGCCCGCGCCTGCAGGGGATCCACGTCTACCCCTACCTGGACGATTGGATAATCCGGGCAAGGACAAGGGAACTCGCCATTGAAAACACTGCGAGGACCGTCCGGCTGCTCACGGAACTGGGGTTCACAATAAACAACCCCAAATCCCACCTGGTTCCGTCGCAAGTAGTACTGTTTCTGGGAGCGAAGCTCGATACGGTGGGGCAATGGGCCCCCGTCAGAGGAGAGGACGAAGACCATCCTGGGCAAGGTGCGGCGCCTGCTAGCCACGGACGTGGCCAGGGTGATGTCCATCAAGTCCCTCCTCGGGATGATGTCCTCATGCATCTATCTGGTACCACTTTGCAGACTTCGGATGCGTCCGCTACAGGAGTTCCTCAACGCCTGCTGGTTTCAGGCGACGGGCTGCTTCAAGGACCGGATCCCTCTCGAAAAGGAGTTCCGTCGGGCGATCCTATGGTGGGGTACTCGTGCTCACCTCACTACAGGCACTGACTTTCAAACCCCAGTGTTTCAGGAGACGGTGACAACGGACGCCTCTCTGGAGGGTTGGGCGGCCCACACCGGAGATCTTCACGCAAGAGGCCTTTGGCTCCCAGAGGAGAGGTCTCTCCACATCAACATTTTGGAGCTCCAAGCAGTGTTCTGGGCGCTCAAGTCGTTCCTTCCGTCCCTCAAGGACAAAGTGGTGAGGATCTTCACTGACAACACCACCACGATGTTCTACATACGGAAGCAGGGGGCACCAGATCCCCAGCCCTATCCAAGGAGGCCCAGGATCTGTGGCACTGGGCCGTTGCCCAGGGATGTTTCTGGTTCCCTTCCACTTGGCAGGAATAAAAAACACCATTGCCGACTCACTCAGCAGGGAGCTGCGCTCGTGCCACGAGTGGGAACTACGTCAGGACCAGGTGGATTGGCTCTTTCGACGATGGGGCAAACCCCAGATCGACCTTTTCACGATGAACTCCAAGTGCCAGAGGTTCGCCAGCAGGTTCCCGCAGCCGAGGAGCATGGCCGATGCTTTCTCGTTCCCCTGGGACGGCCTGTTGCTATACACATTCTCTCCGTTGCCGCTCTGCCTCATCAACCAGCACAAGAAGTCCAGGTGCAGAATGATCCTCATTGCACCGGCGTGGCCGAGGCAGATCTGGTTCCCGGACCTTCTGGACTTGTCAACGTCCCCACCAGTCAAGCTGCCGACAGACGCAGATCTTCTTCTCTCCAGAGAAGGAGGCGCCATTCTCCATCACGACCCACAGTCGCTGAACTTGCAGGCCTGGCTCCTGCAGCACTGGAGTTTGGAGGGTACGATATCCCAGCTGACTGCAGAGAGGTTCTTGCAAAAGCCAGGGCGTCCTAACTCTTATGTTATGGTCATAAGTGGAAGAGGTTCTCTGTCTGGTGCCGTGCACAGAAGATTAACCCTCTGCGGATTACGGGCCCTCAAGTACTGCCGTACCTACTGTTGCTGGCCAAAGCTGGACTGGCGCACGCCTCCATCAAAAGGCATCTAGCTGCCATTTCCCGATGGCCGGGCGTCCTTGTGGTCTCATCGCCTGGTGAAGGAATTTATGAAGGGACTATTCCAATCGTTCCCGCCGGTGAAGGCTTCTGCCCCGGCGTGGGAGCTTAATGTGGTGCTGACCAGGCTCGAAGGGGAGGGGTGGGGGGTGGGGTGGGGGGGAAGGGGGGGGGGCCCATTCGAGCCTATGCATTCGGCGCCTTTGAAGTTCCTGTCATGGAAGACAGTGTTCCTCGTGGCCATCACTTCCGCACGACGAGTGGGAGAGATCCGGCCCTATCTTGCAAGCCTCCATACTTGACTTTTCATGACACGAGGGTGGTGCTGAGGACGCATCCCTCCTTCATGCCCAAGGTGCCGTCGGACTTCCACCTCAACGAGCCCTTGGTGTTACCAGTTTTCTTCCCGTCGCCTTCGACGCCGGCCGAGAGGACTTTGCACTCGCTGGATGTAGCTAGAGCACTGAAGTTCTACGTGGACTGCACCAAGAGTTTTCGGAAGACGTCATAACTGTTTGAACTTTGGGTCTGTGAATCAAGGGAAGGCTTTCTCGAAGACTTCCATTTCCAGATGGCTCTCCGGCTGCATCATGCACTGTCACCGGTTGGCAAACGGACCGCTGCCCGGCCGTCTGAGAGCCCATTCGACCAGAGCGATCGCTGCTACCACGGCGTTCCTGTCTGGTGTGCCCCTGCTGGGCATCTGCAGGGCTGCTACATGGAGGTCGACGCACACCTTCACAAGATTCTACTGCGTCGATCGGGACTCCAGGGAGGAGTCCAGGGTCGGCCAAGCAGTGCTGCGCAACCTGTTCGCCTAAGGTGAGCCTGGTGAGGAGGTAAGAATTGCTTAATGTTGAGTTTTGGATGCAATGCTTAATGTTGAGCCTTTGCCACCTCCCGTGGTTGTGCATGTGTATAATGCTATGTATTCTTTTATTCATGAGCATGTGAATCCATGCCAGAACCCATGCTGGAGAAGGAACAAGTTACTTACCTGTAACTGTTGTTCTCCAGCATGGGTCTGGCATGGATTCACATGCGGACCCTCCCGCCTACCCCTCTGCGGCTTTTCACTTGGTCATACTGCCACTTTGCGTGCTCCCAAATCTGAGGATGGCTGCCAGAGGCGGGGCTTAGGGAGAGGGCAGTCATTGGCTGGGGGCAGTATGACCCAGAGATCAGTGATTGGTTACTACTAAGAAAGACAGATCAGAAACGAAACTGATACTGATTTTTTTTTTTTTTTCTTTACCAAGGATTCCCAGCCTGACGACGGGGAATATTCATGAGCATGTGAATCCATGCCAGACCCATGTTGGAGAACAGTTACAGGTAAGTAACTTGTTCCTTCTGCTATATGAAAAATTTAAAAAACATAACTGTCCATCGTCTCATCATTGGTGATGACGCTTTCAGAAACAATGTAAGTGCGATTAACACTTGATGGCGCCCTCCCAGCCCCAATTGATATCAAAAGGGGTGTGAAAAAAGGATGTACATTAGTATGAAAACATTTAATGGGAATGACGCTAGACTGGGGGGGGGAGAAATATTCACCAATACAGTATGCGATGCCCCTAAATTGGGAAACGGGAAAATTAGGCCTATTATATGCAGATGACCTGGGGATGTTCTCAGACGCCAACAGGATTGCAAAATATGCTACACACGTTGGATATCTATGCGAGGGGAAAACAACTATTTAATAAATACTAGCAAATCACAAGTGTTGGTATACAAAAACCACATCGAGTTTGGAAACAACGCATAGAGATGGCGGTTGCAAAATAGATTTGCCAGTCCTGGACTATAAATATTTAGGGGTACTACTGTCAAACTCCAATAACCAGAAATCTCAGAAGTGGGAATTACAATGTAAACTACAGGCCTTAACCTCACAAGCTAAAATACTCGCACACAAATTTGGCAAATATTCACTTAAATTTTTCCAAATGAAAGTAACACCAAATCAGACTTATGGCATGGAGGTGTTTTTTTTTCCCGGGAACTCCAGAGGAGTGGAACAAAATGGAGTCCAAATTTTGGAAACTGGTCTTGAATTTACCCAAATGTACTCACTTACCCATGATACGCTTAGAGTTGTGGTCATTGTCCCTGTACTCGCAGGATTTGTGGAAGATGTGCTCATTGATTTGCAAATGCTTAATGTGGGCACAAATGTCTAACAACATCCTGAGTGTAGTAGCTACTCGCCTTTTGGCCTCCACCAGCAATTTCTCTAGCAATTGGTGTAAAACCACATTTAATGCCATGGCTGATGCGTCCATAGATTGTTACGCTCACCTGGCTCCCACAGGGGCGTCGATCGGAACTGGACAGCTGTGGTTTCCATCCACGTGACGCGTAGTGCAGAGATGACAGACTGGACTGGCCCACCTAATTTTGTCTGCTTGACCCATAGAAGTATTCTGAAAGTGGAGAAAGGGAATTAGCCACCCGTGGATTTGAGTGATAAACCCCTCCCCTTCCCCCCCACTGTTCTCCCCTTAAATCACCTCTGATGTCTCCTTTTATATTCTACCCTTAAGTTTTTAAAAGATGAACTCTCCATCCTGCGTAAAATGCAGGGGCGCGTGGATAACCAGTTACTTCACTGGTCCGAAGGAATTGGAGTTCCAGAACAATATTGACTCGGAGGTTCCTGGCGAGGAGCCGTAAGTATATAGTTCGTAAGAGTTCAAAATGTCTGACTTTCACTCTTGTCCGATTCCTTGCAGCTTGACCTTAGAGAAGATTGCCTCGTGGCAGCTGGTAAAGTTCAGGTAAGAGTCTGTATTACCCAACACTGTCCGGCAAATGACACCTGTATTACAGGTGCAGAGTGAGAAATTATGGCGTCTTGAGGAATAATGCCTACGACGGTAAAATCAGGTAAGTCTATTATGGTGAAAGAGTCCCTTGGTTTGTTCCTTCGGCTCACCTGGCTGTCCTTTTTGTTCCCTTTTAGATGCCGGAGTTCAGCAAAGAAGTGATGAAGACATAGGTGGATCGTGGAGGTGCTGCGAATGCTGGTGAGTATAGTGCGGCGCTGCAACAGGCGATGCTACGCGCATCAAATAACATCTTTCTTCCTATTCGATGGTGCGATGGATCCAGAATCCAGTGAGGAATAAAAGTATTCTTGTTCTAACCTTTTTCCTTCTTCCCCCTTTTTTCTAGGAGCTCCAGACTCAAGGCGGGTGTGGCAGAAGACTGGCTGCTGACTTGCAGACACGGTGAGCGTTACGCTGCAGGATGCAGAATAACGCGAAGCGTAAGCTGCTCTTCGGGCGTGGTTTAAATAGCCTTCAAAGTAGCCCCAGGTAAGAAGTTCCCAAGACCACACCCGAGTAAGAAAATAGTCCCTGAAATAAAGTAGTCCCCTTTCAGACTTCACATTGGCTTGAATGCTGAGTAGCATGGTCTGCATGAGGTAAGTGGAAGCAAATGAGCCTGGCGCCTATGGCTCCAGGACTGTACCCAGATAGCCCCTAGCCAGGGCTGCTGGGTTTTTCCCAAGTTTCTGGATGCCTGCTCCCGGGACAGATGGACCTGGCCGGATGCCCGGGGGTAGGTATCATGACATAGATCTAGACCTCGTAATCAATCACCCAACACGAGCAAAAACTAAACTTTTTCGAAATGATTGGATAAAAAAACTACAGCCTGTGACTAGTACAAAGATTTTGATGTTCCTCTTTGGGAGGAAAAAATATCGAGTCACGGTGGAATATCTGATGAAATGTCCAGCAACCCATGTTAGAAGGCAATATAGGCGCTTCAAGCTAAATCTATGGCACACTCGAAGTGCTGTACACAAGTTCTCCAAGATCATAAGCATTGTCGTTACTGCCCAGACGAGCAACAGAATGAAACATTAAAGCATCTGTCATGTACTGGCTTGAGCTCACTCCGTTAAAAAAAAAATATTTTATCATGTCTTTGACTTGAACACTGCGCTAGATCATGAGGAAATATGGTGTCTAATCTTTTCAAGCCCGAGATTGGCTGTGAAGGCTGCCATAGTTCACTTTCTAGAAGCAACAGTGACAGAAATTGAGCCTGACGAAAAAGAAGTTAGCTGAAATAACTACAGGTTGACGCAAACCTGAACTTGTGATCCTAGCTTATTTATTTAGATTGTAACCATGGTCATTTTAAGCTTTCTTTGTGTTTCTTTTAGTTATCCATCATATGATTTTATTAGCGAAAGCTTTGTCAAATAGGCGTTATTTTATGTTTATATAATTGTTAAAATTTCTACTTGTTTTAATCCTATATTTCAACTTGAGTGAACTGAAAGAAATTAGTTTTTCTATTTTGCATGATATTTGAAAAGGTTTCTCAACTAAACAAATAAAAAAAAATACATAATTGGTTAATCAAACCTTAACAGATTCACAGTGACAGGTAGTCAAATAACACTTAAAACCCTACAGCTCACATTGACCCCTCTTGAGATGAGCCTGGCTGCTCAGTCACTCTACCAACTTGTGTAGTACATGGTTATACCAAAGGTTGGGTTCACTATTGCCAAGGGGACACTGCTGGTGCAGTGTCCCACAATGTACTGCATACAATCTTGCCTAACGGAGACCATCGCAGAATGCACTTTTCCTGGGAGCCAGACTCCCTCAGAGGAGAGTGGCGGCCATGCAGGGGAAGGTGCAGCGGCTTTCTGCACTGAGTACCACCACAGTGTGGTCCATTAAGTCACTGCTTGGCATGGTGTCGTCTTGCATTTACCTTATTCAGCTCTGCAGGTTACGGATGCGACTTCAGGAGTTCCTACACTCTAGATACAGGTGACCGGAAGCTTTGTGTCAAGAGCCCACTTGATGGAGTTCCGTTGAGCGATAAGGTGGTGAGGTTTCAAGCGGGAGCCACGGGTCGTCGAACTTCCGAGATGAAGAAAGGGTGAACATTGTCCTTGGGCATTGAGTCGTCGGCAAGCAGAACGTGACCACGGCTGGCTTTAGTAGCTTCGTCAGCATCTGAGGTCTTCGGGTGGTGGGAATACACCAGCGGATTCTCATTGGTCATCGATGACCTTGACTTTCTCCGGCAGGACAAAAGCGGTCGACTAGAATGAACGAGTCCTTGGATCAAATGTTCTTAGACAAACTGGAGCACGTCGGCTCCGGTTGGCGCTGGCGGTCGTCTACGGTGGATGGCCGTCCAGTGCTTTTCTTTGTTCCCCTCGGCGGTCCCCTTCTCTGGTCGGTAGCCTTTCGGAGGTCTGTCTACCTTGGCAAAGATCAGCTGGTGCACGATGGTCCCTTGTAGCGCGGGAAGAGGTCTCCTTACCAGGTCCTCTCTTGGATCAGTTCTTGAAGACACACAGCAGCTTTCAGATTTCACGCAAGGGACCAGCGGTTCTCCTTCCGGTTCTGCTTCGAGAGTAAGCATCAACTTCAGCTTCTGAACGATTTCTAGCAGTGAGAGGACCCCACATATACTAGTTGATCTCCCATTCGTTCTGCTAGGTCACTCGGGCAACCAATCCCTCAAAGGCATTCAGTCAGCCTATCGGGCGCACAGCGCCTTCAGGCCATTCTTCTCCATCCAGACACTCACAACAGTGTGGATTCGGACAAGTACTCTGCCATTCAGCACTACACACTGCATTCATACCAGTTTCGGGCAGGGCTGTCTCAGTCATTGTGTCAAACACCAGATACTAGACACATAACACAGAATGTGTATTCGTCTCAAACACACCATTCACTTAGGTCCCACAGGCATACCCACAACAGGTCGTTGGGGAGGCTCCTGCCAGTCTGGTCGGCACATCCCCACACTACCGTATATGAACTTCCACCCCACAGCCAGTCTGGGGGAAGGGACCGAGGCGGGGCTTCGGGAAAACCAAAGTAACGGCCGATGGAAGGCAAGAGGCCACAGGGGCCATCTTGTCAATCAGGAATCTGCTGATTCCAATGACTGGGCCTGGGCATCCCAAAATGGAGGACGCTCAGGGCACCTGTCAATTCAGCACAGAGCTGCCACCAGCATGTACCCTGCTCTGTGGGCCACACACGTGCCCAAAAACGTACACTAGGAGTACCGGGTCGTACTCTCACCCATGGGTGCCATAAGGGTATCCCAAGGGTCTGGTCACCAAACCAAGTGCAGGAAGAGCCGCACTGCCAGGTGTCCCACATGAATTCCTGCACGGACAAAGGCAGAACATGCATGATAAAGTAATAAAGGACAAGGATTCAGAGCGCATGTCTCTGGATTTCCAGTATCCCATATGCATTTTCTTTTTAGACGATATCAGTGATTTATTGGACTTTAGTAATCCCTACATTATTGGCCATAGAAATGTATTGGTGTTAACTGTCTAGTCTTGCACAGTCATCTGTGGGCCAGAAAAAATCGCTGTTTAGGCCTTGTGCTACCTACTGCCTAAAGTTCTTGGAGGGGGACAGCCTTGCCAATTGCCTGTAGTGTCTTTACCCCAATCATTCGGTGGATGCCTGTGAGATCTGTCGTGGATTTACTCAGAAAACTCTGAAAAACTGCAACCTGCCGGCTGATTTGTTGGCTCAACGAGGGCACTTGACTGGGTTTGGAGGTTTCGTCATGGAAGCAAGTCTTCGGCTCCGGTGATGAAGGCGTCTACGCAGCAGAGGGTGATGTCTGCAGAACCCCCGCCAAGAAGCAACACATGCAGGTGCCAGCGTCTGAGGTGGGGAAAGGTGGTTCCTCTGAATCTAGGTTGCATCGGTCCAAAGGTGCAAGTAGCTCTTCGCTCTCCAAGTTGGCGAGACCGGACAAGTCCAAGGGGTTGAGTGATGGGCCCGAGAAGTCGGCGAAGAAGTCTGCGTCAGTGGAGAAGGTGAGAGTCCTCTTCGAAGCACTCGTCTAAGGACCGGCATAGGTCCTCTTCCAGCCGAGACTCATCCAAGGACCGTTCTGGCACTTCAAACACGCGGACGCCAGAGAAGGCCAGGCCTGTGGAGGCCTTGGTGTCAGTGACTGGCTTGTCATCGGAGGTTCCGTCGACTATTGTGTTGCAATCCTCACTCCATTCGTCGACGAGGGTATCGATCTCTACGGCCGTGACTGTCAGTGGCCCGCAATTGCTGTCGACTCAGCTGGAGGCGGTTGGTGGGTTGTTGCCGACTGGTGATCCGTGGCAGTCTGGGGCTGGCTTCTTCGGGCTCTTGCTCCCGGTGGACATTCTTCAACAGGATCCGGCTTCGTATTCGCCTCCAGTGCGACTGACATTGCCATCACCGGTGGGGTTGGGCCTTCCGAGAAGCCTTCCAGAGGAAGGGGAGCTGGTTGATTCAGATCAGGAGATGAGGCCTTGTGACACATCCTTGTCGCCCAGGAGAGATGATACTGTTGGAACCACCTAGTAGGCCAGCCGTCTCCCCCGGACGATAATGGGGCGTTTCACACAATGATGGCGAAGGTGTGCCAAGAATTTGTCCTTGCTCTTGAGGAGGAGCAGAAAGACTTTCTTTTCGATCACATAGGGAAGCGACAGAAGGCAGTCTTCTTGGTCACCATTTTGAACCATGTGTGGCAGGAGGGCCTGCGCATGATGCACCTTCTTTTTTTGGAACCAGCCGTGAAGGGACGTGGCGCCTGATTCAACCCCCAAGTGCCTCATGTCTGTCTCAGCCCACGCCGGAGTCAGTGGTTTCGGCTGCAGCTATTCGGAAGGTGAGGAGCCAACACAGTAAGGCCAGAAAACGAGATGCTTTCGGGAAGGTCCTCGCGGTGGGCCCTACGACATTGAAGGTGACTAATTCCTTGGCCATTATGGCCAGGTATGACTGGGAGATGTGGCACTGTTGGTCCCACTCTTGGAACATCTCCCGAAACAACGCAATAAGGCTATGCTTCTGGTTCGAGAGGGAGAGGAGGCCTCCAACCACAGCATCAACACTACAGTGGACTTGGCGGAGTCAGGCTTCAAACAAATAATGGTGTTCTCTGGAGGCTGGTGTGGTTGCGCTGCACGGACTTTCGTCCAGCATAAAGTCGTGGATATGGCCTGTGAGGGGGAGCAGCTCTTTGGCGAAAAATCAATGAGGCGCTCAAGGGCATGAAGGAAGACTAAGACAGCGAAGTCCCTGTGGATCTACAACCGGCAGTCTTGTGGCCCCTTTTGGGTGTTTCGAGGGGCCTCTGTTAATGCCAGATTTGCAGCCTCCTGTGACTGAGGTTAGTCGCCCTGGTTACTCTTCCCAAGGCTTCAGGCACTCGTTCCAAGCAGCGCAGAAAAGCAAAGACTATCAGGTGCAGCTTAAGGAGAGTCCTGCCTTCTCAGCTGCTAACGGACAGCATGTTGCTGCACGTCGATTACTACGGACCGCTGGGTACTGGATACGGTTCGTCTTGGCCCCTCGGAGTTTCGCGGTTCTCAACTCCCAATTGCACGTAGTGCAGCCACACCTGCCTGTCTTGTGGCAGGAGCTCGAACTCATGTTGGCGAAAGGGGATGTCGAACCAGTCCTGTTTCGAAACTGGGCCAGGGGGTGTACGCCTCGTACTTTGGCATCCAAAAGACCAATTTCAAGTGGAGGCCTATTGTAGACCTTCGGCTGTTAAGAATCTGCAATGCCTCAGGTTGAAGATGCTTACGCTGTACGATGTGATCCCGAAGGTGCAGCCCAGAGAGTTCCTGGCATCGTTGGATTTAGAGGACGCTTACTGACACATCCCGATGAGGCCAAACCATTGCAAGTTCCTGCGCTTTCTGCTCGTCGACAATCCGGTTTGGGCTGAAGTCTTCGCCCAGAAGGTTCACAAAATGCCTGGCTCCAGTTGCTGCATCATGTGTACCCATATCTGGATGACTGGTTGGTACGGGGGCTGTCGCCGGAAAGGGTGTTCTCCAGGCGTCCATGAACCTGTTACAACGGCTAAGCTTCGCAGTAAACTTTGCAAAATCCTTTCTGGGATTCAGGGAGTTGGTTTTTCTCGGTGCACAGTTTCTCACACAGGACAGTCTGGTGTAGCTGTTGGTAGAGTGGTGAAGTTGCAGTCCAGAGCGGCTGAATGGGGCCAAGGAACGGTGGTCTCGGTCCGCAGTTACCTGTCACTGTTGGGGTCCATGGCGTCCTGCAACTGTTGCTTATTCATGCGACCAGTGCAGGAATTTCTCGCAGATGGGTGGTTGCAGAGTTGAGGGTTATGGTTGGACAAGGTGGTCCTCCAAGGGACTGGTGGAAGCCCTGAGATGGTGGGCATGCACAGACAATTTGGTACGGGGCATGCCAATGCTGGAGACTTGATTTTCAGTTCACAATAGTGTCGGACTTCCCCCCCCCCCCCCAGGTGGGTTGGTTGGGGGGGCACCCACTTCAACTAGTCGCAGGTCCACGGCCTGTGGTCTCGGGAGGAGGCAGTATTGCACATCAAATTACTGGAATTGCAAGCAGTGAACTGGGCCCTGAAATACTTTCTTCCTCGCATCCAAGGCGCAGTGGTTTGAGTGGTGACTGACAATACCACCACAATGTTCTATTTAAGGAAGTGGGGGGGGGGGCACACATTCTCTGCTCCTGTCTAGAGAGGCTCAGGAGGTGTGGCATTGCACCATTGCTCTGGGAAGTCACATTATGGCTTACCATCTGCCGGGGGTCCAGAATGTGCAGGCAGACGCTGTTGGCAGAGACTGGAGCAGTTGCACGAGTGGACGCTGAAGGAGTAGGTGATTAAGAGCTTCAGGAAGTGGGGGGTTGCTCCCCTCTTGACCTGTTTGCCATGCCAGAGAACAAGTGGTGCCCATTGTTTTCCAGCAGAGTGGCTCCTCAAGGGTCAAAAGGAGATGCGTTCTCGTTCCCATGGAAGGGTGTTAGGCAAGATTGTATGCAGTACCATTAGGGTGCACTACAACAACTTTGACCTCCTGGCAGTAGTAACCCAACCTTTGGTTTAAGTCTGTACTACACAGGTTGGTAGTGTGGTCGAGTAGCCAGGCTAGTTTCAAGAGGGGTCAATGTGAGCTGTAGGGGAGTTAGAGGTTCAAGCAGTCACTTACACAGGGTTTCTTGATAACACAATTAATTTACCAGTCAGTTAATATAAGCCTTCAGAAGGGAGCACTGTAAAACACCACACATCTACTTTAAAATTATACACACTCAAGTTCAGAATCAGGAATCAGTAAATACCCATTTGGGATGGCACACAGCGACCAATAAATAAATAAACAAACTAAACTAACCATACTCCCACAGGTGACTTCAATTGCTAGGGTGCTGTTGACATTAATGTATTACTGTTGGCATTCAGAATAGTTGAGAGCAAGTAAAAAGGCCAAGATTATTCGAGCAAACAATTTATCACAAATATTTCTGAAGCAGTCAAATACCCCCCCCCCCAATAAGCGCCATTCAGTTCAAACGGGCTCAGCCAAACTCAATAGGCAAGAGTCTAGATGAACTGAAGCACTTCTTTGAAAGTAAGTAGAAAAGTCTTTGCACAATGTTTCAAAAGTCTTTGAAGAAAGATGAATCAATGTAAGGCCACAAGCTGTTAAATTTGTGATTACTAAAAGATATTTTAGTTCTATCACGCTCGTACACAAGTGTTTCAGAGCGTGGCAAGGCAAGGAAGGGGAACGGGAGAACAAAACAGCGATCTTAATAGGCCCAGTGACATTGAGAACGCGCAAGTGCATGGGAGAGGGGAGGGGAAAAGTGCATGGAAGGGGGGGAAGTGGAAAGTGCGAAGCAGAGGAGAAACAGATGAATAACAATAAATAATAGCAACCAACGGTGGTAATGCAGCCAGCAATTTGTAAGTGCTAGGTTTAAGGCAGCAGACGGGGTAGGTCTGATAAGTGCAGGTAGGAAAAAGGGGGGGGGCTGTATGGGTACCGATAGAGACCCTAGTGCAAAGGGTGGCCCGGAGGGTGGCAGGGTGAGCAGCTACCTGGGCCCGGAGGACAGAGGGAGGCCAGGTGCACGGTGACAAGAGAACAGATCAGCAGGGGAGAGGGGAGCGAAGGCAGAAGAAAAGAGGAAGGTCTTGAGGTGCTTCCGGAAACGGAGATGTTTCTCAAGTTTTAGAGTGGCAGGGACGCTGTTCCAGAGGGAGGCCGAAGACCGATCTACCCCCAGCTCGTTTCTTTGAAAAACGTCCCTGCCACTCTAAAACTTGAGAAACATCTCCGTTTCCGGAAGCACCTCAAGACCTTCCTCTTTTCTTCTGGAGGAGCGAAGAGCTCGAGAGGGAAGGTATTTGCGGAGGGATAGCTGAAGGTATTTTGGACCCAGGCCCCAGAAAGCCTTGTGGACAATGCAGAGGGTTTTGAATTTAATCATTGCATCCACTGGGAGCCAATTGAGAGATTTCAGAGCTGGAGAGATACGATCCCAGGGCTTGAGGCCAAGGACAAGTCTCGCAGAGTAGAGGCAGGTAGATTTAGAAAGAGTGTTAGAATAATCCAAGCTAGAGAGAACCAGAGCTTGGGATACCATGAGCTTCTGGGGGAAGGAGAGGAAAGGCAGAGTACCTCTGAGGAGGTGCAGTAGGAAGTTTGACTTTTTAGAGACCGCAGATGTGGGCGGAGAAGGAAAGGATGGAGTCAAAGATGACCCTGAGGTTTTTAGCCTCGCAGGTGGGGTAGGAGGAGGGCCAAGGGAGGCCGGCCAGAGTGAGGGGAAAGGATGGTGAAGGTGTGCCGATGAGGAGGATCTCCGTCTTGCTGGCATTCAAAGATCATTGGCGGCACACCAATCTTGAATGGCAGTTAAGCAATCTGAGATGAGAGCGGGAGAGGACTTGGCAGAGGGCAGCCTGAACATGAGTAGTGTCGTCAGCGTAGCACTGGAAATTTAAGCAGAAAGTGGCAATGCAGTGGGTGAGTTTCCAGGTTGAATTGGTTGAAAAGCCAGGGCGAGAGGTTGGACCTCTGGGGAACACCACAGGTAGAGAGGAAGATGGATGAAAGGAAGGACCTAAATTGGACCTGGGAGGGTCGATCTGAGAGGAAAGAGGTCAGCCAGGCCAGAGCCTGATCAGTGATACCAGGGTTTTCATGGAGACGGTTGAGCAGGATGGTATGGTTGACCGTGTCGAATACAGAAGAGGGAGCGAGGACACATGGAATGTTAGAGTCAAGGTTGGAGAGCAGATCTTCACGGATGTTCAGGAGAGCAGTTTCTGAACTTCTGGCAGCTCTGAAGCCAGACTGGTGGTCATTGAGACAGCCAACAGAATTGGAATGAAGGTTAAGCTATCCCCAGTGGACTGGATAAACTGATTCGCTCGCCCACCCACACCCCTCACACCTTGCCCTACATTTCTTAGAAACACAAGACTAGGCTCTCGCCTCCTTCTACCCACTACCGCCTTCCTGATTGCAGCCCCCCATCAAGCTTAGACACGCGAGACTCAGCCACCGCACTCGCCCTAGCCACAAATTCGCTAGAATGATCACCAATGAGACTAAGAACCATACGCAGCATACTCCGCATATCGACCCCACAGCTAGCCATAATTCCACAACACCCCACACTCCACCAACCACGAACCCTACATCCATTTCCATTAAAGGTGCTCATCAATGCCCGCTCCCTGGTAGCCCACGCCACCGATGTTGCAGACATTATCTCTGCCAACCACCTAGACTTCATCGCTATCACTGAGACGTGGCTCCACCTAGCAGCTGGTCCTGCTTCAGCCTTAGCCATACCTGACAACTATAACCTCATCCGTGCTGACAGAAAAAACAGAATAGGAGGAGGTGTGGCATTTATTGCTAAGTCTAACCTAAAGATTAGAGAAGCAACTAACACAACCTCAGCCGAACTCCTATCTATTAAACTTCCGTTATCTAACACCCAAACCATCCTCCTATACATTATATACAGACCTCCAGGCGCCTTATCCACCTTTGAAGAGGATATCTCTCTCCTACTCGCCACAAACACTAAATCTAAATCACAAATAATCATGGGTGATTTCAACCTGGGACTCAATGACCCTAATGACAATCACACCACTTCTCTCAATGACACCATTACTCATTTAGGCCTCACTCAATACATTAAACCAACACATACAAAAGGAAGATTCTTAGACTGGCTAGCGGATGCCCACTGCAACCTCAGACATCACACCTTGTGCTTGGACCGACCATCACCTTATCACCTTCTCTCTACCCAGAACTGTACCCATAACGACACCACCTTCCAGGACACCACAAATCTCCAGAAACAATCACAACATCACTATAGAGAACCTTAGACCACTTCTCATGCCCATCACTAAAGCCAACCTTCCCTCTCAGAATGACAACACGTCCTCGCTTGTAGACCTGTACAACACACGAACTAGCTCTCAACCAGATGGCTCCACTTAAACAACGAAAAGCCAAACCCATTGCCCACACCAACACATGGTTCTCAACTTGTGTAGTACAGGCCTATATTAAAATGATGGATTACCTAATACCAAAGTCTTGGAAAGTCCCACACCAGTTGGACTCTACAAATTCTTACCTTGGTTGTTCTCACCAGCCAAAGGGAAGGAGTCCTTTTTTGGAGCTCCTCTGTCGCATGGAAAATGGGGTCAGGACAGCAGTGGTTGCTTCAGTGTTTTAAAGGGTCTGCAGGCATCTCTGGCCATCCTCTTCGCTTATTTCAGTGTCTAGTGGGCGACTTGCTTTTCCCTCCAGAAGCTTCACTTTTTATACAGTTCCAGCACACGCTCCTCTGCAATCGTTAAGCATTTTATAGAAAGGGGTGTTTTGCTGTCCAATCAGGACAGCCAGACCCCCTGTGTAAGGTGGTCCTATTCAGGCAGTCTGCCAGACAAAGGACATATGGGGGTGGGGGGGTTGGAAGACTCCTCCCAACTTCCTGCCTGCCCAGACACTGGAGCCTAGGTGAGATACCCAAGGGTTCTCACCAAAAGTGAAACGAATACACTGACCTCCCCTCCCAGAATGGTAATGGGGCGAACCAAGGTCAACCACGCTAGTAATGGCGAAAAAAGAAGGGAGGGCCCCAAGCCCTTATTGCGCACTACTGAGGCGATGGTCATGGCCTGTCGTATAAAAATGACCCAATAGTTGGTAGAACACGTCCATTGCCATCAGACATAACTAGGAGATTGTCGATGTGACTAATGTCACAGGAGTAGAGTAGGGGAATACAAAGTATCCCTTTTGGCACTCCACTAAAGGTGGGGTGTGCTAATCTCGCAATAGTTTAGTAACTGTAGTTACTTGAGGATAAAGAAAAACAATCTTAAAGGAGAACCCTAAGGTCCCCAGCAACACTACCCAAAAGGAGTTGTGTGCTGCAGTAGTAAAAACACAGATGCCTTTAAGAGCTATGGAGCAGCCAGACTCCATAGTACAGGAATACAAAGAATAGAGTTCCAAAAGACAGTCCACAAGAATGAATGAGTGCAAAAAGGCCCCACTCATTCAAGATTGCAAGAAAAAGGTCCAGAGGACCTGGTGGTCTCACTGGGAGAGGGGATGAAGCATACAAATGCTGAATCTCCACCAACAGCTGCTGTACAAGCTTTTCATAGGCTAGATGTTAATTTGAGTATACCATTAAATAATTGTCATAGGGTTGTCAAAACTGTTTTTCTTATGAAACTAATACATTTGACATGGGTGCTTACCGCAAAAATATGAAACGTGGATTGTCAAATGAAGGCCTTGTAATGGGTTTATGAAATGAAATTAATTTTGCCGCTTATTAATCTGGACTGTATGAGTTTCTTAACACAAACTAAACCCTATTGCCAGCCTATGAAAAGAACGCAACTGGACTACTGGTGTTTGCCATGCAAGAATGGAAATGTTCAAAGCCAGGTTTGAACAGACGGCCTGTTAGTTGGGGTTGAACAAAGCTCCTTCATTGAGAACATAAGTGAAAATGTGTAGGCTTTTAGTCAATGATTGTTAGGTGACCATGCCAATGTCATTATAAAATATTAGAACAATGTGTTCTGAGAAATATGCTCCAGAGGTCTTGTGATTCTGACTGTAAAAATGTTATGTTCAACTGTAGAACTTTCATAGCTGTCTAGTCTTCATAATCTGTTGGTCCCTTCTGAATGTTTCACTAAACTGTTTTTTATCTTCTGTCTAGCTTTGAGTCGTGGTTTGATATCACTGCAATTTCGCAAAATGCTGAAGGTATTGTAGCCAGTGAACGGGAGCAGAACATTCTGCACATGCTGCATCAGGTATATGCTTTCTCAAACTATTTTGAGCAACCCTTGGTACACTACTTTTGCCCACAGTCCACCATGTCTCCATGAAGGCACAGCCTTGCATGAAGGATTACTAGCTTTTAAAATTTTGCAGTGAGGACATTTATTTTTGCATTTATAGCAGCGCACCAAATCTTCAGGTATCGGGGCGCTAATTACATTAAGTGCAAATTAACACACTTCAAAGTGCATGCTTTTAGGGAGAATACTAATTTCTGTGCTAATTCCCTTAGACCCCAGCTCTTTTGCTGGTCTTTATGACTTTCTCACTCATGTGTTTTTGACCTGATTTGGATTGTTTCCACTGTTTTTGGAGTCAAACTCCATAATTGTATGGTGACATACAGCACCTTCAGTGTTGCAGAAATCCTTTACATTTCTCATAAGGTTTAAATTAGTTTTCTTGTGTGAACTACTGTTCCCAAGAATAGCACGTGAAATTGACTATCTTTACCCTTTGTAGGTCCAGCATACACCATCTTATGTGGAATGCCGGCAGGGTTACATAGTAGCCCCTTATTCTACATTAATGTAACCTTTTTTTTGTTACCCTCGATACCTTAAATGGCTGGAAGTGGTTTATTTTTCCTACCATTGTGCTTTTCTACCGCAGGCTGAATCCTCAGCTGTAATACAGCACATAAGGGTGCCCATTTCCCCAAAATGGTCCCATCTTATTTTCGCCATTTTCTGTTTTTGTGAGGTCTTTCTTGGGTTTTACTGTGCGCGTTGAGTCAGGTTCGAGCCATTTGTGTGTTTGGTGGGCTTCATCCCTGAAGCCCGTCTCTGGCTCCAGTGTCTGGAAAGGCAGGATATGAGGGAAGTTACTGAAACTCCCCTGACCTTTGTCTAAGCAAGGAATGCCTGAATGCAACCAGTCCTGATTGGCTGGCTGTCGTTTTAGGACAGCCACCCTGCTGGGTGTTTGACAGTCTAGGCTGTGCATGAATGGGAGAAACCTGCTTAAAAGGCTAGGGTTTTGGGACTAGAGGCAGTCGACCGCTGGGAGAAAACCCGGTTAACAAACCGTGAACTGAGCTTGCTGCATCCTCCTGGACCTTTGAATTGCCCGGTGAAGGGCTTGCTGCACTGCTGAAATTCACTTTACAATTCGACAGAAGCTCCGGAAGGGAAGACTTCTTCCCTTGCGTTAGTGGGACCAACTAACCCTGAGACTCCGACTGGCTGTACTACTTTGTTGCTGCAAGAACCGAGTGCAAGGGGTCGAAAAATCTGTAGTCTAGTGCAATGTTTGAAATCAGCACAGCTGCAGGGCTTCACTGGGCACTTCACGGTCCAGGAAGCTGCTGGCATTTTTGTGTCGTCTGTCCTCCTGTGGTCAACTCTGCCTCTAGTCCCAAAACACTCAAGCAAGTTCCATTCATTCACAGCCCTAGGCTGTCCATCACCCAGCAGGGTGGCTGTCCTCCCAGACAGCCAGCCGGCCAATCGGAACTGGTTTCACTCAGTCACACAAAGGACTGGGAAGTATCGAGACCAACCCTCACTACCTGCCTTTCCAGACATACTGGAGCCTGGGCGGGCCTGAAGCCCGAGGCCCACCAAAGGCAAAATACACAAAGGACTCGAACCTGATTCAAACAGAATAAAAGCCCAGACGAAAGCAACAAACAAATGGCGAATAAAGACTACAGGACAATTTTGAGGAAATGGTCACCCTTGGGTGCTCTACTGCCCCTGAGGATTCCGCCTTGCAGATACATGGCACAAGGTAGTAAAAAAGAAACTACTGCCACCAGCCATTAAAGTGAGTTAGTGTTACATAATGTACATGAGTGGGATAAAGGAGTTACTATGTAACCGCCCAGCACTCCAAATAGGGGGGTGTGCTGGACCCACAAAGGAAAAGCTAAGTAAGACAGGAGTCATCTTACTATTCTTGGGAACAGTAGTTCACCCAAGAAATTGTAGTTCAACATTGAGATCCAAGGGACTTCTCAGTGGCACTGCACAAAAGGTGCCGTCACAATGCAAAAAGCAGACGCCGATATTAGCAGACTCCATCAAACAGTAAAACACCAAAATCCTAGTCAGGATAAACTCTGAAGTAAGAGTCCCTCTCACTCAGGAGTTAAAATGTAAAAAGTCCTCCGTGGAGGGTGGTCTCTAAGGTTAAAGGGTATAGGCACAGAATTGAAAATGCCGGGAGAGAATGCAAAGGTTGTGCTGTAGTTCCTTTTTAAATACTGCAAACCTGGAAGCTGAAGAAAAGTTCACCACTGAAACCAAAGAGGTGGATGAAGGAAAAGTGGCGGAGACCATTTCCAGCGAGCAGGGAGCCTGCTGTGTAACCTGAACCTGCTGTAGTGCTTTCTTCCCATCGGCCTGGGGACTCTGAAAATGACGACCCTGAGCCTGGTGAGACCCACTAGACTCAGACCTGCATTTGAGCCATCCCACTAGTTTCTGCCACCTTGTGTTGCTGCAATACCCTGGGACCTCAAGACACTGTGCGGTTCAGTCTTCCGAATCTCGCTGAAACCTCGTGGGCATTCTGGTGGATCTCCAGAGACACGAATAGTCCAATAAGTCCCCTCACCAGAGTGCTGGATCTTTGTAACAACGAGAATTCAACTGCGCTTTTCTGTCTTCTGTGCTCCTTTAAAAAGGCGCCAAATCTGCAGAACTGCATTCAGCTGCGAGGAAAACCTTGCCTAGAGCCTTCTTCATTGATCCCTACTGCAAAGTTCCTTCTGAGGTCTTGTTTTCGGTCACCAAGACAAGGAATCCACTGGCGGGCTATTTGGCTGCAGACCCTGAAGTCCTTCTGCTGCAAAATCTTCAATGCTGGGGTACTGTTGGCTTGGGTATGTATTTACCTCATGTCTTTTAGGGTTTCTGTGTAGCTGTGGGATGTTTTCTGTGATGGGGATGCCTCTCATCCAGTGCACCTAGTCCCACTGCTAGAATCCTGCTAGGGTGTCCTCTGTGAAGCCCCTGGACCCTCTTCTTTTAAAGTACTCACCTGTTTGCCCAGCCTTCCTTAGGAACTATTACTTTTGCTACTTCTATCCTGACACTGCCTGTTGGTCCCGAGATCCTAGTGACCCTCCCACCCCCTCTTCTGCCACTGAACACTCATGCTCCAAGAATAAGGGAAAGTGTTTTGGGATTGGGACTTTTGCCAAGAAAATAAGTGTCTAAAAGTTACCTAAGTGGAGTTGGCTGCTAGCTGTAGCAAGAGTGAATAGCTTGGATGTGTGATGCACTATTCTTAAAAGTATGGTTAAAATCTTTTCTTCCTTAAACTGTTTTGTCATTCTAATAGAAGGTAGATGTGAAGGTGCTTCTTCCCAATTGGTTTCGTCAGATTAGTCCTATTAGGATAATTGTTTGTGTCCCCCAAATTGGTCTTGCTTCCCCTGACTTGCCGTTAGCCTGTCCAGAATAAGTCTAATAGTTGGTTGCCTACCTAGAATAATGGAGTCATTCAGTGAAGTGTAACATTAGGGTTTAGTTTCCCTGTGCTGTCTAACCCAGAATCTGGTTCCTACTGTCCCTTATCAGTCACTTGTATAGTGGGGAAAGATCTAACCTGGACTCCTTGCGAGATATGAAGAATATGGGGTTTTCTTAACTGGAGTTAGCTGTGTGCCATCCACAAATAAGGTACCAGAGTTACTGTTTATCTCAATCTGTGTTTCACTGATCTCAAAAGCACCTGTAGTTGAATATTACATCCTTGGTTTTACTCTAGTAGAACTGTCATTACAGGTTTATACTGTACCTGGAATAAGTATTCCACTATTCACAAAGTATATTGTCCAGCTGACTGATTTGTACTGTGAGTCACTGTACAACTGGTAGGGTCTACTGCCCTTTGCATTACTGAATGTAGTTGTGAAAGGCACCTTTTGGTTTTTACTCCCAAGAATAGGTGTGACCTATACTGAATGTGATTTTTTTTTTTTCACTTCCCTAGAATTACTGTTGGGTATTCCAAATAAGATTTATACTTTGTATCTTCAAGTATAGTGTTGTTTTATAACTGTGATTTCATGTTAGTGCTTATTTCCCCTAGATTTCTGTGCCTACCTGTATTTAAATAAATTATTTATTTTTTACATAGTGTTTCAGTGTTTCTTCGGACCATTTGTAGTACAATTTCATTTGTACTGATTCTACAGCCCTCTTTCCTTTCTAAGATAAGCCTGGCTGCTCTGTCTATGCTACCATGTACTCGGGTGGTACAGTCTTATGCTAAGAGTGGAGTCTTGTACTGCCTCATTTGAATGGTTTCGATGAAGTTGGTAGCACTTCAGAAACTGCACTAACAGCCCCAACTGCGCACAGTCTCCCTACCCCCGAGGTGGGATGCCTCGGCCAGGGTGCTGGGGAGGACACCGGAGAAGAGGCCATCGCGAAGCCCGAATCTGACCCCTCGGGAAGCAAAAAGGAGGGGTGTGGGGGGGGGTAGGAGGGGGAAGGCCGGGAAGGCCAGCGGCCTCGGCAGGCCATACTCCAAGGCACGGATGTTTCTTCTTTGGATGAGGAAGACCAGGCGTTCTTACACACGATCCACGAGGACGTGGGGGAGGACTATGGTAGAAAGTCGACTGGGATGTCGGTAGAAGGGCAGATAACGCGGGGCCTAGTAGGCCTACTGCTACAACTCTGCCGAGAGATGTATCGCTGGACATCCTTTCGACCCTGCCCACATTGGAGTTGGAAATTCAGAAAAGGATGCTGCCAGCCCCGGATCAGCCTTAGGCGAAAAAGAGGAAGCGCCACCCAACGCTCCTGCATCAACCACAACACATGCCGTCTCCTGAGAGGGACCCAGACACAGCAGATGAGGTGGGGTAGTGTCATGCCATGGTCGTCCATGCTTTTCCAGCTAACACCTGAGGAGACCAACAAGGAAGGTTTCTTTTACCTGAGGCACAAGGCTAAAAGGAAAACCATCATGGCAGTGCCTCTCCTGGACAATGTTTGGGAGGCAATCCTGGTCCTGTTGAACCCAGCCAAGCGGTATGGGCTGGAGAAAAAGTGCAGGGTGCCAGAGTCTGCATCCAGGTGTGTACGGTTGCAACCATCGCCGGACTCTGGTGTCGGTGGCTGCAAGGAAGAAGTCATCCTTGTCATCCTCAGCCCATCCAGACAGCGAGGGGAAGCGCCCGACGCACTGGCAATCCTGGCCAGGCACGACTGGGAGCCGTGGTACAAGCTGGCCCTGATTCTAGAGTTCCTACATGGTGGCCCTGGACATCCCCGACACAGGTTTCCGACAGATGGGGGGGGGGTGGGGGGGCAGCGTCTGCCTCTGTCATCGAGGCTGGCTGAGGGCCACCAACTTCTACTAGGTCCAAACAAGGCTACTGGACATGCCCTTTGGGGACAACCTCTTAGGGAAGATGTCGATGAGTCTTTACAAGCCATAAGGTATGATAGACAGCTTGGGCTCTCCAACAACACTGTTCTTCTGTTGAAGCCTCCGGCTGAAAGTCCAGCAGATGGAGGTGTTCGGTGGCGGTTCCTTATACCGTCAGTCCTTCCGTTCCACGACCCAGGAGGCCTACATTGGCCGTCCCAAGGCTTTCGGTGGAAGGGGCCAGCGCAGTCTCTCAAGGCGGAACAGTCTCCAAAGCAAGACTGAACTGACCAGGACATCGGGCCTCCACCCATGCACCCCAGTGGGAGGTCTGCTTGCAGGATTCGTCAGCGTGTGGAAGATCTACACCGACAAATGGGTGCTGAACGCCAGGGTTGGACTGGGACATGAAATAGGCCCGGACACCCAAAAAAAGTGGCCCATCCCACGGCTTAAAAAAAAAGTGGCCCTCAAACATCTGTGAATCGCGTCAATTCACGACTTTACAGAAAATGCTACATTACAACACAACTCATAGCATAACTGCATACAGTTCTCTGACCGGGTCCACAGCTCTGAGACTCAGGAGTGGCATGAACACTACCTTTCACCCCTTGACAAAACATAGTGGCATCAAATGGCATTGTTCCTAAGTACACTACGAAAAATATGGTTATGATTTCACTAATGGGATATACATTTCCTACAAGAATGGATCACCATAGGTATCAATATCTGTGTATAGATCCATATTGTCAAATTACTGTGAATGCAAGCAGATGCCCAAGACCGAATGATATGTTACTATATAGCACTTACGTGTTAAGCTTTTTTTTTTTATAGTTTCCCTGCACTTGCGTGATCTCAATGTCACCTGGCCTAGTAGGATCATTCTGTCTCCCCATGATGTGACAGTGGCAAGCATAACAATGCTTGACCATTTTCCAAAGCAATGGGACAACTATGGATAATAAATACACGCTCCTTGTCATACGTTCTCTTATTCAACCACAAAGACCTGTTTAAAATGGGGGAAACACTGCACAAAAAGAACCCGGAGGCAGAGTGACCTACCTTTTGACTCCTCCTGGCTCATGAGGCAGCTGCTCTGTGCATCCGGTCTCGCTGTCCTGCTCCATGCTGTCTTCCATCACGCTGATCGGAGGAATCATGTTTGTTCCGTTAGTCAACATTCTTGCAGATGCTCAGAAAAAAGCAGCAAAAGATACCACTTGTCACGACTGCATCCTTGTATCTCTATCAGCACAGCATGCACTAGCATTCTAATCTTAACTTAGCTATACAGAGAGGGCTACTACGCCAGTGGCACCCCGCTATTTCACTGTCTCCCAATACTCCACCACAGTCACGTATGTGCACCGGTCAGCAGGTGCGTGGGGGGGGCGGTGTGTAAGGGCTGTCACTGCCGCCTGTGCGCCTCAGGGCTGCAAAGTGCGCAGGCTGGCTGTCCTCCCATCTGATGGGAAGGAGGGAGCGGGAGCAGAAAGCCAGACCCGCTTCCACACTAGACCCAGAGGAGCCGTGTTATAAATGCCTGGGATGGCTTGCATGAGCGTGCAGTGCTGTCATCGCCAGCAGTCAATTGAAGTGCGCACTGGCAATGAATGGGAAGCCAACGACGCATACACCCTTAAATTAAGTTTCCGTAACGGGAGCAGGGCTGCCTGCATGCACCATTTATTCTATGTGGATGGCATTGGCAGTTATTGAGTTTGGGAGTTACAAAAAAACCTAAATCTGCTACCAGTTTATGTTCTAGTATACTACACTGAAAAGAACGGTTTCAACCTGACAGCGACATGTAAACTGACCTACCTGTGCTTCGAAATGTCCAACATAAACTGAAAGGCAGCAGGTCTCTGCGCCACGATCATTCCTTGCAAGGCACTGCCGTGTCTGACAGAGGCTACCCAGTGCCCACTGAGCGACAATGGATATCATCTTTGGTAAGATTAAGACTCGCAGTGGCCATGAACTCAGCATGGCAGCCGCCGTTCGTGTGTAAAGGAACCATGCCTTCTGGACAGCAGTAGTATGGCATCTTGAGGGGGCAATGCAGAGTGATTGCATCAAGAGTCTGTAATACAAAACACGGAGGGAGCAGGCCGGGCTGAGGCAGCCTCGCCCAGCCCTGCCGCTTCCTCCCAGTGTTTTGGAACACTTACTGCTGCTGGCACCAGGGTGTCGCGGACTGCAGCAGTTGGCCGCTGGCCGGCTGCATTTATCAAAGAAATGTTACCTTTCTCTGCCTCTGCGGCGGGCTGGCGGCGACGGGGCTGCAATTACTTAGTTAGATACTTGCTTACAGATCCTTTGCCTCGCTGCCGCCGGACAGGCGCAAGTTGCAGAGGCCCTGGGGGCCGGTTCCTGAAGTGTGAAGGCACAGTGAAGTCCATGCCTGGGCCGGAGACCGGCCCAGCGTGGGCTTCAGGAGCCGGCCCCCCAGGTCTCCATGATTTTGTATCAGCCATGGGCCGATTGGCCGACGGCTCAATTCAACTCTGCTGAACGCTCTCGCCCACGGATGGACCCTGGAGTTTCAGCAAGTGTCCGCGGATCCCTCCAGTGGCACGGCAGGAGCAGCACATCCCTCGGCTTCTACAGGTGGTACATGCCATGCTAGTAAAAGGGCCGATGGAGCTAGTTCCAAGACGACTCCAGGGTCTACTCCAGATACTACTTGGTCAAAAAAGACCAGGGGCTGGAGGCCATTCTAGACCTGCAGCATCACCAGTACTTAAAGACCACAAAAATTCAGGTTTGTCCCATTGCGGGACGTGCTCTTCCAACTGGAGGAAGGAGACTTCTTGATTGTCGGACGATTACTGATGGGGCGTCCACTGAACGTAGCCTGGGGCTTAGGGTTTCAACCCCCCCCCCCCCCCCAACCCCACCAACACCAGGACATGGTCACCACAGATGCTTCCCTGGAGGGTTGGGGTGTCCACAACGGACGTCTGCACGCCAGAGGCCTGTGGCTGCCGGAGGGGTAGGATCTCCACATCAATATCCTGGAGCTGCAGGCAGTGTTGTGGGCCCTAAAGTCATTCCTTTTGTCCCTGAAGGGCAAGGTGGTGAGTATCTTCACGGACAGCACCACCACAATGGTTTACATCAGGAAGCAGCGAGGCACCTAATTCACAGCACTCTCCAGAGAGTTGCAGGACTTGTGGCACTGGGCCGTCGACCAAGAGATTTCCCTAATCTCCCTTTACCTGGTGGGAGTTAAACACCATCGCAGACTCACTCAGCAGGGAGTTGCAATCCTGCTACGAGTGGGAACTTTGGCAGTATCAGGTGGACCGCATCTTCAAGTGGGGCAGACTCCAGATCGATCTGTTTGCAACGGCGGCGAACTCCAAATGCCAGTAATTTGCCAGCGGGTTCCACCAGCCGAGGAGCATGAGGGACGTGTTCTCCCACCCGTGGGAAGGCCTGTTCTTATACATGTTTCCTCTGTTTCCTCGCCTGCTGCGAGTCATCAATCAACTCAAATTGTGCCACTGCAAGATGAAATTTGTCGCCCCAGCGTGGCTGAGGCAGATATGGTACCCAGACCTTCTCAGCCTGTCGCATCGCCTGCCAGTGGTTCTGTATCTTCTCACCACAGAAGGAGGCACGACCCAGGATCGCTCAACCTGAGGGCTTGGCTCCTGCAGCCTTGAGGTTAGAGGATATGAGTTGCCTGCAGACTGACTGCAGGGTGGTCCTTGCCAAGGCCAGGGCGTCATTGACTTTGAAGTACTACAGGCCCAACTGGAAGCATTTCGCTACTTGGTGCTGGTCTCAGAAAATTACACCTGAGGGTCACGGCCCTGCAGGTCCTTCCATACTTGCTATCCTTGGCCAAGGTTGGTTAGTTGTATGCTGTTAGTTTTTTTTTTTTTTTGGTGCTAAATTCCTCCCGGGTCTTTTTGCTGAACTTTGGGACTTTGTTCATTTAATTCTGTGTTTTCTGTTCATTTTGACATTGGAGTCTGACAAACTCTATGGGCATCATCTATTTACATTGTCACCAAGCACCCTCAGTGCTGTGACACAGGAAGTGTTGGGCAGATTTTGTATGCAGTACCCTTTGGGACCACAACACACAACAATGACTACAGATGTAAGCAAACCAACCTTTGGTAAAAGTCTGTACTACAGTTTTGATACCAGAGGTGAGCAGCCAGGCTTATCTCAAGAGGGGATTGTGAGCAGTAATGTTAGAGGTCTACAATCACGTGTTCAAATAAACTTGTACTCCAGATGTCTTTCTTTATCCGTCAGTTATAAAACCTTCATAAGGAGGCAATTATAAATATACTTCATTACTATTTCAGAATACTTTTCAAGAGGAGTAAAAGGGAAAGGTTATTAGAACATGAAAGGTTACAATTATTCTTAGTGTAGATATTTCGAGTTCACCAGAATAGTCAATTAAATAGGCTATGCCAAAGTCAATGGGCTAAAGTCTTGGATAGGATAAAGCGGTTCTGGTAGTTCAACAGAAAAGTCTCTGCACAAGTTCTCAGAAGTAGTTTGTAAAAAGAATCATATGTTGGGGTCACAAGCTGATTAGACCTGCGAGTTGCAAAAGTTTCAAGCACTTACACCGTGAGAGGCAAGTACTCTGATTTCACAGTATCTTGCAATAAAGAGGCAGCTGATGACTTCTGTTCCTGGGCCTCAGTTGTGGGGACAACAAGGAGGATGTGGGGGGGAGGGGGTGCAGACACTCCTGGACTGCACTTGAACAGTCATAAGCTTGCAACTGGCAAACTTCGATTACGGTAGCTGCAAGTAAAGCACACAAACTGGTGTCCCTCTCCCTGGTTATTCGGTTTCCTGCACCACTGAGGAAAATACAACCAGCTCCGAGATTGGTATCCAGGTGGCTTACTGTCGAATTGATTGGTCCCACCAACTCAAAGGGAGAAGTTGTCCTTGCAGGGCTTCTGTCGAGGTGAACTTGGCGATTCGGACCTGCAGCAGGGCTTCACCGGGCAAATCAATGGTCCAGGAGTTGCAGCAGCCATCCTCTTCAAGCTAGTCTTCGGTTCTTTCGTTACAGTGGTCCACTCTGCCTTCCAAGCCAAGAGACTTGCATTTTACAGTTCTCTCCCATTCATTCCAGCATAGCTGCCACTCACCCAGCAGGGTGGCTGTCCTTGCCGGACAGCCAATCACCAGAGTGCATTTGGGTCTCCTAGTAAACTAAGCACAGGGAGGTTTGGGCACCTCCCTAAATTCCTGCCCACCCCAGACACTTGGGGCGCCAGAGGCGGTCTTCACTCCTGAAACCTGGTTTGGCGAGCCTAGACTAACTCTAGAAGGACCTTTCCACAAAGAAATGGTTAAAAAAAAAAGACCGGAACCGGTTTTTACAGTGGGGGCTGAGACGCCATCTTGAAAAACATGGCTCCAGCGATTTAACGTTACCAGAGCTACGAATAGTTCGCAGTCGAACAAGTATGGTAGTTCGTTGTAAAACCACTGCTACCAGCCATTCTGAGAGGAAAGGGTAGCATTTGACTGCTACACAAGTATGTCGACATGGGGGGGGGGGGGTGTGAGATACTAAGTAACGCCTCCAGCACTCTATTGTAAGATATGGTGTGCTGGGTCTAGGAATTTAAGACTAGTAAAATCAATTTCACTTTACCTTCTCTGGGATAAACTATTTCCCAGAGTAAGTATTTAAACCTTGGGAAAGCCTGAAAGGCTTCCCTGTGCCACTGAGCTGAGGGTGCGCTGTGACACAAATGAAGATGATGCCTATGGAGTTGTTTTCTTTGGTTATGGAGCTTAAATGAGTAAAATGCACATCAAAATACATGAGTGGGGAAAAAGGGTTGCTCTCTCCAGGTCCTCAAAATCCAGCAAAGTTGCTGGGGGTCTCTAAGGTGAAGGGAAATTGGCACACAGTATCTAGACCCAGCACACCCTATGTTACCATAGGGTGCTGGAGGGGTTTCTTGGTATCCCCTTTGTCTAGTGTCTCATGTAACACTTTTGTTACCCTTTCTGCAATTAGTGGCTGGTAGCAGCGGTTTACTTTTTTCTGCCTTTGTGATTCTACCGCTGGCTGCAATTGCAGCTGCAGTAAAGCACCCATGGGTGCCCATTTTGTCAAAATGGCCCTGGTCTTTTTTTCGCCATTTCTTGTTGGAAAGGTCCTTTTTGAGATTTACTGTGTAGGCCAAACCAGGTTTGGTCCCCTTTGTCCGTTTTTGTCTTTGGTGGGATTGTTGGCACTTTTATGAGAACTCTTCCTAATTCCCTTTCCTTGGAGACCCCCAGCAACTTTTCTGGATTTTGAGGACTAGATTTTTTTACATGGAAAGAGTGAGCCCTTTTTCCCACTCATGTATTTTGATGTGCATTTTACGTGTTTTCTTTGGTTATGGACCTTAAACAACTCCATAGGCGGCATCTTTTCATTTGTCACACTGCACCATCAGTGCAGCGACGCAGGGATGTCTTTAGACTTCCCAAAGGTTTAAATACCTTCTCTGGGATAAACTGTTTCCTAGAGAATGTACAATGAAATTGACTTTACTAGTCTTTCCAAATTCATAGACCCAGCACACACCATCTTACAATGGATTGCTGGAGGGGTTAAAATATTCATGTAGCAGTCAAATGCTACCCTTGCCTATTGGAAAGGCTGGTGGCAGTGGTTTTACAACAAACTACCATGATTGTTTCCCGACCGCGAACACCGGTAGCTAAAAATCACGGGAGGAATGTTTTTCAAGATGGTGCCTTAAGCCCCTTTGTTAAACTGGTCCTGGCTGTCTTTTTTCGCAGTTTCTTTTTTCGCAGTTTCTTTTTGTAAAGGTCCTTCTAGTATTTGTCTCTGCGCGCCAAACCAGGTTTGGTCCCTTTGTTTGTATGCCTTTGGCGGGCTTCAGGACTGAAGACCGCCTCTGGTGTCTGGGGTGGGCAGGAAGTGAGGGAGGTGCCCGATAGTCTCCTAGGAGACCCAAATGCACTCTGGCTTGATTGGCTGACTGCTGGGTGAGTGACAGCTAGGCTGGAATGAAAGGGAGAAAAGTGTTAAAAGACGAGTCTCTTGGACTGGAATGCAGAATAGACCTCTGGAACGAAAGAACCGAAGACTAGCTTGAAGAGGATGGCTGCTGCAACTCCTGGACCGTTTGTTTGCCTGGTGAAGCCCTGCTGCAGGTCCGAATTGCCAAACTCCATTTTACAGAGAACCTCCTTCAAGGACGGCTGCTTCCTTTTGAGTTGGTGGGACCAATTAACTCATAACGCACATGGATACTTTTCTCAAGGCTGGTTAAGATTAACCCGGGAGAGGGACACCATTTTGTGTTCTCGAATCCAGAGCTCCTGGAACTGAAGTGACTCCATCTTGTTTGCTGCCTTCAATGGTCCAGTGCAGGAGTCCCCCGACGTCCTCCCTCTTATCCCCACGACTGAGGCTCAGGAACAGCGAGATCTGCAGGACCTGCCAGGAACCACGACTTCAGCAACCTTTGTGTTCTTCGTACAAAGGTACTGTGCCAACCCGATTAAGAGAACGCCACTCTCGCGTTGCAAGTTCTTGGAACTGTCTCAACTTGCATGCCTAATCAGCTTGTGACCCGACAAATGATCCTTTTACATCTAAACTACTTCTGAGCACTTTTGCAAAGACTTTACCATTTGTAAGTGTCTACTTGAACCACTGTGATTTAAAGTCCTCTGTGTAACTAATTGTACTGCTCACATTCACTCTTGAGATGACTGGCTGCTCAGCTTGCTACCAAAACTGTGTGGTACAGACTTCTACCAAAGGTTGGTTTGGCTAATGCATGTAGTCCTAATTTTGGGTAGTGGTCCCAGAGGGTACTGCCTGCAATTCTGCCTAACGGATTCACTGGTGAAGCCTGCCTCTGGCTCCAACGTGTCTGGCAGGGCAGGAATCGAGGAGGTGCATGAAAACCTCCTTGTGTTTAATACCCTTTGTTACAGGAATGCGCCCAAAAGTGATTGGCCGGCTGGCTGTCATCAAAGGACCCTACTGTGTGATTGAGAGCTAGGCTGCGAATGAATGGGACGAAACCTGCATAAAAGGCGGTCTTTTTTGCTTGGAAGGCAGTTGACCAAAGGAAGAAGGAATCCAAAGAAAAATTTGGAAGACGCTTGCTGCAACTCCTGGACCGTTTTTTGCCCAGTGAAGCCCTGCTTCATTGCTGAAGCTCTGAATTCATCTCGACTAGAGAAGCCCTGCAACGGGTGACTTCTCCCCCTGGTTGGTGGCACCAATCAACCCCAAAGCAAACTTGTCTGGACATCCTCTGAGCGGGTTGTACTTCTGCTGCTGCAGGAACAGATTGCCAGGGAGAGAAACACCTGAATTGAGTGTCGTTTTCAAGTCTGAAAAGACCTAAAGGAAGATCCCCCGGACTCATCCAGCAGGACTGACCAAGCCTGAGCCACCTCCAGAGTGCTAGACCCAGATGCGATGTCCATAAAGTGATCTGAGAACTGCAGTGGTGCTATTTGCAAGAGCCACGAGAATTGAACCGCAAAGTGTAGCTGATCTGAAGTTTGCCCATTTCTTGCCCACCGACCTTCAATTCGTAGTGCAGGAGTCCCCAGACGTCCTCCCTCTTGTCCCCACGACTGAGGCCCAGGAACAGGATCTGCAGACCTACACAGTAACAGAAGCCAGCTGGTACCACTGTCTTCAAACCAAAGGCACTGTAAAACTAACAGGATTTTCCTCTTGTTGTGTAGCCTTGCTAGCTCTGTTTAGACTTGCCTTGGTTGCTTTTGCAGAGTTGCTTGCAGCTTTGCCCCTCACAAGTCTCCCAGCTTGTAACCCTACAGTGATTTCATTTTCTACGAAGACTTCTAAAACATTATGCAAGACTTTTTTACTTAACTGCAGGAAGTGCTTCAGCTCACAGACTTTTGTTCAATTAACTTTGGCTGACTCAATGAAAGACTTTCTTACCAATGACTTTGCTTTACCTTTCCCCCAGGAAAGGTTTAATTTACTTTGCATTCGATCGTTCAAAAATACTTGCCTGCTTAATTGTTTTATTCCCTCAAGACCCGAACATCAGTATTGCTCTAAATGTGCCAGTGATAGATCAATGTCCAGGAGAAATCGCCCAGCCAGTGCCAACCCCCTGCTACTTGACCACGCACCCTACTCCGGAGAGTTTGGTGGTGCAGGCGGCTACTGCCCCGGCAAAGCAGGCGTCGTACCCTACCATCCCTCCTGATGGGGACTACAAACGTTTTGACGGCTGGGCGAAGAAGGTATTTTCTTCTGGGGTTATGGCGTTTCAGCCTGCCAACTCCGTTTGTGCCTTGTCTTGTTTCACGCACTCTCTGAGGAATTGTATTTCCCTAGCGGATGATCATATTCCCGAAGGGGAGGAACGGGATGGTTTCCTTGGTATCGTGCAGGATGGCAAGGATGCAATGTGTGAAGCCGTTCAGTCTGGACGTGGTTGATTGCGTCAGCCGGTCCATGGCGGCGAGCACCATAATACACAGGTTTGCGTGGTTGCATAAGTCTGGTTTTGCTCCTGATGTGCAGGCCAGGCTCCTCAACATGCCCTTTGATGGTGACCATCTTTTTGGCAGCAAGGCTGAGAGTCTTGAGGTTGCTGACCTCCAAAGCGTCAGCGAAGTCGTTGGGTGCTGCAGTTCCCCAACCTCCACCTTTTCGTCCTAGGACCGGAATGGAGGGGAGGTTCCTTTTGATATTACTCGTCCTTTAGTAAATCGAGAGGAGCTGCAAGTCAAAGGGGCAACTGTAGGAGTGCCAGAGGTGGAAAACAAGGTACTCGAGGTGCCAAGGCCGCAAGAGCAGTAGCCTCTTTGCCTTCTGGCACTGCCGCAGCCACTTCAACTCAGTCATGAGGCCCATGCTTCTCCGGTTGGGGGGGGGGAAGGCCGGCGCAGCATCTTGTAGAATGGCGTGCCATTACTTCAGATGTGTGTGTTCTGGATATCATAGCCCACGGCTACTGTCTTTCCGGCAGAGGCCTCACGACAATCCACCAGGGAAACTTTTTGAAGAGTCTGGATCCGCTCCTTGCGCAGGAATTCAATCCCTGCTGGAGAAAGGTGCCATGGAACTGGTGCGTGTAGCGGAGAGGAACAAGGGATGGTATTCCCCCTTATTTTTTGATTTCGAAGAAAGACTGAGGATTGAGACCCATCATGGACTTGCGGGGTTTGAACAAGCTCCTCAGGAAGGACAAGTTCAAGATGGTTACTCTTTCTCAAGTCCTCCACGCCCTTCAACTTCAGGACTGGTTGGTGTCTCGACCTCTAGGACGCTTATTTTCATGTGCCGATCATCCAAAGCACAAGTACCTGAGGTTCGCGGTTGGCGACTCGCACTTTAAGTTTCAGGTCCTGCCGTTCAGATTGACCTCGGCCCAGAGGGTCTTCACCAAGCTCATGGTGGTTGTGGTAGCTCATCTCAGGAAAGGGGATTCGCGTCTACCCCTACCTGGATGATTGGTTGATCAGGGCACGCTCTCCCGAGCAAGTCCTGGATTATCTGTCACCTGCCACTCCCTTCACAAGCTGGGCTTCTCCCTCAACTTGAAGTCCCACTTGACGCCAACATAGCGGCTCCAGTACATCGGAGCGGTGCTTGACACATCCCTAGGACAGTGTTTCCCTCCCCAGGTAAAGGCTCTTCACATTCAGCAGATGGTGCACAAGTTTCAACTTGCCCAGACGCTCCGGGGTTCGAGTTCTTGAGGTTGCTCGGCCTCATGGCGTCCTGCATTATTCTGGTGCCAGAGGCCAGGTTGCGGATGAGATCTCTGCAATGGGCCCTCAAGCTTTCAATGGTCCCAGTCCTCCGGCAGGTTGTCGGACCTCGTTCAGATGCCGCCCTCGGTCGCCCAGGACCTTCTGTGGTGGGCCGTCAAAGGTAATCTGATGAGGGGGGGGGGGGCGGCTCCATTTTGGCTGCCCTGGCCGAAGGTGACAATTGTGATGGACGCATCCCTCACGGGATGGGGAGCTCATGCCAACGAGCTGACAGTCAGCCGTTGTTGGTCTCTGGAGTCCAGACTCCACATCAATCTATTGGAGCTGTGGGCCGTCAGGCTTGCCCTGAAGGCTTTTCTGCTGACTGAGCGAGGGAAGAATGTCCTGATTCTGACAACACAGTGGCCATGCACTACCTCAACAGAAAGGTTGGGGGGATGGGGGGCAGGAGTCACTTCCTCTGTGCAGGGAGGCGATGCAGCTCTGGTTCTCGGCCATCCAGCAGGAAATTTCGATCTCTACAGTTCATCTGGCTGGAGACGAAAACAAGACGGCAGATACTCTGAGCAGGCAGAGCGCGATCTCACAAGTGGGAGTTGGCTCAGGAGATTCTCCTGGAGATCTTCGCCCTTTGTGGGGACCCCTCTAGTGGATCTCTTAGCCTCTAGTGTCAACCGAAAGTGCGAATTCTGCTCGCTGGAATTTCCTCCAAGAGGAGCCTTGGGAGATGCGTTCGTAGTGGATTGGTCCTTCCCATTGCTGTACGCGTTTTCTCCCGTCCCAGTCATCCCGCAAGTGCTGCGGAGGTTCGGTTCCCGGATGATGCTCCTTGCTCTGGCATGGGCATCGACGACGTGGTACCCGGACCTTCTCGACTTGTCCATCTGCCCTCCACGTCGTCTTCTCTACCGAGACTATCTGCTCTCACGTGGGTAGGGGGGTGTCTGGTTCGCCATCTAGAGGTCAGATCCCCCAACCTTCACGCTTGGCTTCTGAAAGGTTGAGGTATAAGGATTGGGACCTCCCTGAAGACGTGATGGAGGTGTTGCTTACGGCCAGATGGCCGGCAACAAAGTCCCTGTACCGTTGCCGTTGGAGAAAGTTATGCGACTAGTGCAGGGTTAAGAATGTGGATCCTTTTTCATGTGACATTCCTGTGGTTGTCTTTTTTGCTTTCTTTAGCCCACAGCGGCTTGCAAGTGGGTACCATTACAGGTTACCTGGCGGCGCTGTTCATATTTTTTTTCTTTATTTTTTCCAAACTTTATTTCTTATTTTCAACAAGAAACATATAGTACAAAGCAAATGTTACTAGGCCAACAGGCTATCATCCAGGTAACAACATAAATCTGAATCAAAGAAAACAACCTCGAAATGCATATTAACCGCAACACACTTAAAAACGTAGCCATGAGCGGTGGCCTGACATTACCAAACATAACAGACAACACAAAACAAGAGAACATAACACAAGCACCCCCAAAACGTATCCATTAGGCATGATGCAAACCCATTCTATTACACAATTCCGATCAAGATGGTTTACCCATAAAAATCATTGAAATTCCCCCATTGTTCATCATAACGTGCTTCTTTGCATTGCTTATAAAACAGTCTTCCCATATTTAGATAGAACTTGCACATCTAAAATCCAATCCTCTATTGTTGGTTTCTTGTCTTCCAGACCTTTAATATCTGTTTAATAGCTACTAACACAACTTTGGCAATCCAACACGATATTACCCAATCATATTTGCAACCATTCCTTGGTAATTACAAAATGATTGCTAATGGATTCCGTGGATAGGTGATGCCCCAAACATGGTTAATCCTATCAACCCCATCTCTCCAGAAGTGTCACTCTTTCACAACTCCACAACATATGAAGCAAACTACCCCTCTTTCCCACAACCCCATGTGGCGCTGTCCATATTTAAGCGCTCGTCTGAGGAGTGTTCTTATTTTGAAATCCCTTTTTCTCAATTTCTGAAAGGGCTCACTAATGTGTTCCCTCCGTCATCTTTCCAGGTGCCCGGGTGGGATTTGAACCTTGTTCTCAAGTTTCTATTGGGAGCTCCATTTGATCCTTTACATTCTTGTCCTTTGAGACTGTTAACCCTGAAAACTATTTTTAGTTGCGGTCACTTCCGCTCCCAGAGTGAGTTACAGGCACTGTCTGTTAAGCCACCCTTCACTGTGTTTCATAAGGACAGGGTTGTCCTTGGAGTTCATCCTTTTCTTCCGAAAGTTGTTTTTCATTTGAGCCAGGTCATTCTGCCGGCATTTTATCCTCATCCTGGTAAGGACGAGGAGAGGCTCCATAGGTTAGATCCTACGAAAGCTTTGAGTTTCTCCATTTCACGCATGTCCTGGGTCAGAGTGGACGATCAGCTCTGTACGCTGGAAGGCGTTTGGGACAAGCAGACTTTGTCTAGATGGATTATCTTGGCAATTTCTGAATGTTACCACCTGGCGGGTAAGGACCCTCCAGTAGGCTTACAGGCCCATTCGACTAGGGGTATGGCTGCTTCTACTGCCCTGCAGAGGGGTGTTACTATTGGTAACATCTCTGAAGCAGCCCCTGGCGCTTTGGTGTAAAGACTGAAGGGGAGTGTCTGTACTTCTGCTCTCTATATGGTAGAGGAGAGGCACAGAGGACCCCAGCCAAGATTCTCTATTGTGGTAACAATGGATGAGCCGTCAAGGCCTAGCTTCTCAGGAGGTGATGCGGGCTGGTTCTTTAGTACAGTGTAGTCCCCGAACCCCCACAAAGGAATGTCCACACACTGTATTACTGAAAACAGTCTTTATATAATTAATATTCAAAGGTATGTACACGATCACAATAACTCACTTTGTACTCAGAAATCAACTATGATAAATATGTACAATTCTAAAGTGGTACCACCAATGTTATCAATCTCATTAAAGTGCATCAACTGTATGGTTAAAATGACACACAGATCAATAACAAGGAAACCAGCAATAGAGATAGGAAGGAAAGCAAGATGGTTGAAACAATAGGCAGAGTACTGGCCTCTACCCTTAAGCACAGTTCTGTGTGGAGATCCCCCCAACCTGGGCAACCTGTAAAATAAAGATATATAGCACAAGCCCAGTCCATATATTGTTCACTAGTCTTCTTTCCTCCTAGAATGTTTACCCCCCCCCCCCCCCCCCAGTGTACCTGGTGGAGTAGAGTTCGACGGATCCTTCTTGAGCGACTCCCTTTCAAGCAGGAGCCACAGATCGTCGAGGCGTCGAAGATGGTGAACTACGGCAGTGATGAGAAGTTCAAGGGTGCCGAGACTACGACGTCGATCCAGGCGGTGCTCGGCAGCGACGTCTGCGGGAATGAGGTGTGCAGGGCACCTCGGCGATGGATTGTTCAGGACTGCAAAGAGTTTCAGAAGAACTGTGACCCAGCAAGGGCGTCGAGTCGTCTAAGTCTTTGTGGCCTTCAGGTGGCGGGAAACCCACCGGCGGATTCTCCTCGGCGCGTTGGTCGTCCTCGACTTTCTCCGGCGGGACAAAGCGGTCGACGTTGCAGACAAGGGAGCCGTGGATTCAAATGTTCTTGGGCAAAGGAGTGGGCGGCTCCGGTCGTCGGCGGCACAGCGTCAAGCGGTCCCCCACGGCTGGGCAACAACTTCAACGGGCCTCCAGCGGTTACACAAACCTGCGAACCCTGGTTGACGGCAATAGACTTAGACAGCGGCGAAGTCCGGGTGCTTTGCTTTGTTCTCCTCAGTGGTCCCGTCTCGGCAGCCTTTCGAGGGTCTGACTTCCAGGGAGCTTCGGTGAAGGTTAGTGGTGCTCGATGGTCCCTCAGAGCACGGGAAGAGGGCGCCTTACCAGGTCCTCTCTCGGATCAGTCCTTGACGAGTTCGGCAGATTTCAGATCAGGTCGAAGCAAATGCAACAGTAAGTCTTCTTCCAGCTGGGCGTAGAGGATCAGTTCCAGTTACTCCAAGTGTAGACACAGCTTCTGAACAATTTCCAGTGGTGAGAGGTCCCCAGATATACTATCTTGTCTCTCATCCACACTGCTGGGTCACTCTCAGCAGCCAATCGTAAAGAAGGGCATTCATGCAGTCAGTCAGCCAATCAGGCACACAGTGCATTCAGGCCATCCTCCCGCCCTCTCAGACACTCGCAACAAGGAATGTGGATTGGGACAAGTACCCAGCCATTCAACACTACACACTACATTCAGGCCAGTTTCGGGCAGGGCTGTCTCAGTCTGTCTCTCATACTAGAAACCAGACAGCCACAACAAGAAGTGCATTTTGGTCACACCATTAACCCAGGTCCCACCCACAGGGCGTACCCACAACATACAGTTACTGGGAAGGCTCCAGTCAGTCTGGACTGGACTTCACAAAACCACCATATATGGAACTTCCACCCAACAGCCAGTCTGGGAGAAGGGACCGAGTCAAGGCTTCCCAGGACTTTGGGAAAACAAGGTAACAGGCAATGGAAAACAAGATGGTACCCGTGGCCTCTTGCTTTCTATCAGGAATCAACTGATGCCAATGGCAGGGCCTGGGTATCCCAAAATGGAGGATACTCTGCACACCTGTCAAATTCAGCATGGAGCTGCCACCAGCCCATACCCTGCGGGCAACCCACAGGTTCCCAAAAACATACACTAGGGGCACAGGGTTGTACTCCCACCCATGGGTGCCGTAAGGGTATCCCATGGGTCTGTTCACCAAACCAAAAGAGCTGCACCGCCAGGAGTCCCACATGAACTCATGCGCGGAAAACACGACAGAACACACAATAAAAAGGCAGTTAAGGACCAGGATACGCATTTCCAGCATCACATTTGGTCCATGCTTTTGTACGTCACTACTCCCTAGATTCTATCCATGGGCAGGATCTGGCCTTTGGCAAGGCGGTCCTTTAATCTGCAATTTGATTGGGCATTCTAAATGTGTATATTCTAAATTCTTTTCCCACCTCCTTACGTTGGTACTGCTTTGGGAGTCTGTCATAGATTACGTCGGAGGACCCAATCCCCTCGAAGAACAAGTTACTTTTACCTGGTAACGTTCTTGCGATGGGATGGTCCGACTTATTCCATATCGCTCCCTCCCTGCCTTCCCCGCTATAGAATTTCTTATGCGATTGCAGCTTACGTTTCCGCAAGGCTTTCTGTGGTCATACTGCCAGAAGATTGGTGCCACACGTTCTGGGGGAAAAAATGACAACTTGGGCTACGTGCGTCCTACTTATAACATCCGGTGACGTCTGCTCGACTCAGGCCCTCGAGGACGGCGTATTGACGCAGGTCGCAACGCCGAAAGACTTTCCGAAGCAGCACAGCTGTGGTGATTACGGTCATAGATATGGAATACGTCGTCGGACCATCCCATCGAAAGAATTTTACCAGGTAAACTTTTTCTTTCACTTAACTGATCTTGGAAACAGTAGTTTATCCAAGAGAAGGTATTTAAACTATGGGGAAATCTGAAAGACTTCCCTGTGCCACTGCACTGAAGGTGCTGTGACACAATGTAAAAGATGATGCCTATGGAGTTTGTCAGACTCCACAACCAAAGGAAAGTGTTCAAAATCATAACAAAATACATTAGAATGGGGGGAAGAAAGGGTCACGCTCTCTCCAGGTTAAAAATAATCAAGTCCTCAAAATCCAGCAAAGTTGCTGGGGTCTGTAAGGTGTAAGAATTGGCACATTTCTGAGAATTCTCCCCAACAGAAGGCCCTGGCCCCAGCATGGGATCTCTACGTGGTTCTGACGTGGCTCGTGGGGGGGGGCCCTTCGAGCTTTTGCATCAGACCTCGGTCGTTCCTTTCGTGGAAAGCGGCTTTCCTTGTGGCCATCACCTCTGCCAGGAGGGTAGGTGACATCCAGGCTCTATCTTGCAAGCAACCATACCTGACTTTCCACGAATGGAGGGTGGTGCTGCGTGTGCACCCCTCTTTCAGGCCGATGGTTCCGTTGGAATTCCACCTCAACAAGCTTTTGGTGTTACCTGTTTTTCATGAAGCTTTCGTCACCGGCTGAAAGTCCCTTGCACTTGCTGGAGGTTGCTCATGCCCTGAAGTTCTGTGACGTGCACAATTTCTTTTTTTTTTCTTTTTTTTCTTTTTGGAAGACTTCACAACTGTTTGAACTTTGGTCCTGTGAACCATGGGAAGGCCTTAGCCAAGGCTTCCATTTCAAAGTTCCTCTGGCTGCATCACGCACTGTCATTCGTTGGCGAACCAACAGCTGGCCGGCTTTTTTGCGAGCCCACTCAACCAGAGCAGTCGCTGCGACTGCGTTCCTGTCGGTTCGCCACAGCTGCAGGGCTGCGACGTGGAGGTCCGCGCACACCTTTATGAAGTACTGCTGCGTCGAAGGGATTCCAGAGAGCAGTCCAGAGTCGGTCAAGCGTTTCTACGCAACCTGTTCGCTTGACCGGAGTCTGTTCCAGAGGTAAAAGTTATTGTTTCTGTTGAGTCTTGCCCCTTTCTGTGGTTGTAATGTTGTATTGAAATGTATTCGTTATTCTTGAGCATGTGAATCCATGCCTGACCCATGCTGGAGAACAATAGTTACAGGTAAGTAACCTATGTGTAGATAGGCTGGCGTTTTAGGTTGTGTTTGTGCACACTGGCTTGTTGTATCCGTAAGGGTAGTGTCCAGTGCCTGGGGTTTTGTTGTATGCAAGTTACTTATGTTTTGGAGTCTTTGTGTGTAGTTGGCTGGCTCAAACATCGTGTATAGTACTTGGGAGGTGTTGGAGGGGAGCAGGAGCGGGGTTATTAGGACATTGGGCACTCGTTTCATCTAGGTGGCTAATCGTGGTTCTTTCTAAAAGTGATGCAGGGTTAATCTTAACATATATAAACATTCAGGTTGGGAGAGCCCTTGTCTAGGCACTACTCTGGCTATAAATGTGCGATTTTGTTTAATACTGTGCATTATCCTCTAAAGTATTTATTTGTCCTGATAGTTTTAGTTGTCTTTATTAAAATATATTTTTTTAGTAGATCAGTGCAGTGAATATTCTAGATGTGTAGACTAAAGGTAGCCCATGCAGATTTACTATTTAAGAGTTTATCCTTATTGCTCTGACCACGCTACCAGGCTTTAGTTTTGCTTCTTTCTTGTCTGGTGTTTTAGCCCTCACTCTAGGGTTGATTGAATCCTTCTCCACAGGCGATGGTAAAACTGCCTTAACAGTTGTAATAGCAAGGGTCCTCTGTACGTCCCTCTGGCCACCAAAAAGGTACACAGCTCCAAAAAGGACTCTGTTGTCCTGTACCTCTATTCGACCTACACCTTCATCTGAATATACCTTCTAATTTTGTTGTGATGGAGTTTGTATAACTGACCTCGATTATGAATTCTGAATTGTGAAATGTTTTCATTTTTAGATCTTGACCCCTTTCCTGCTGAGAAGATTAAAATCTGATGTCACACTAGAGGTGCCGCCCAAACGTGAAGTAATAGTTTATGCACCTTTGACGAAGAAACAAGAAGCCTTCTACACTGCAATACTAAACAAGACTATTGTCAAAATGCTTAAGCTGGATAAGGTTTGTGTTGTATTTTCTTCCATTTTTTTTTTATACAATGCCATGCAGATTCCAAGAACAGCGTCTACATTTTAAAAATGCTGTTGGCTTGCACATGTTTAGTTGTCCTAACTCGGCCTGTGGGCAGGTTTAGAGGCTACCCAATTAGTGAACAGGGTGTGTGACTTGTGTGTCTAGACACAATCACGGTAGTGTGTACTGAGCAGTAGAACAAACTTCAGAAGATATGGGTTTGGTGTAGAAGAATAGTGAACCACACCGAATAGGTGCAGAAGACAAGCGTACGTTTCAAAGTGCACCTCTGAGGTTTTTTATACAAAAGAATTTGAACACATATTGGTAAAACATAAGTGTTTGTCTCTTAAGAAGGTAACAATATTGTTGAATTACTAACATGTATTTTGAGCAGAACTCTTTCAGGGATATAATGAAATTATCTAGTAGTTCTAGTTCCTGATAAGAACTAACCAACTCATTTGCAGTGCGACACTTTGTACTCAACTTGAATGTGATACGCACAATGGCTTGTGATGAAACCAAACAGCTGCATTCCTTTGTTAGGGGATTTGCAGCACCAAAGGATTTCATCTTGCGTGCAGTGAGTGTTACGATAGGCTATCTCATTCAAGTTGCGCACCAGTAAATGGTGTCCCACTTGAGTTGAAAAACGGTCCAAGCAATTCAAATTAAGCATTAAACTGTGCAGTAAAAATTACAGTGCTGTTAACTCAGAATCATGCATTGCCATAGAATTATAAGACCACCTATGACGCAAGTCCTTCCCTGTGCCAATACTAAAAGGTTTCTGGTAAGTACCTGTGCAGGCAGCAGGGAGTCTTCATGCCCACCTTGAACTATCCTTTACCATTTCTTTCAATTGTCTTTAAAGTGGAGTGTGTCGAGTGCTGGGAGAAAGCAGTTGTAGGCAGACCTACTGCTCGCGAGTGTGCGTACTGAACCCGTTGTTCTCAACTGTTTCCACGGTGTATTTGATAAATAGTAACACCAGCAGCCTTTAAACACTGGCTGAGCACAGCCTTGCAGAGTGCGTCGAGTGCTGGACAAAACAGTTTGAGCCAGTTGGATGTGCTGGGGCGTCTAATGTGGTAAGATATTAGTTACGCTTACGCATCCATGTCTGTTCTCGGGAGCCTCTGCCTACTTATTCCACAGTTGAAAACGCTCCCCTTCTGGTGTTCTTTAAGGATTGATATGCTGGCTATTATGCACTGCAGTTTCAGTTTATAGCTATATTGGGCACTTTTTGTTTTTGTATGGATGGTTGGTCCGTTAATATAGTGCCATAGCCAGTGATCATCCTGTGTTTTGTTGGGGGGTGGGAGGGAGGAGGGAGGAGGGGGCAGGGAGGGGGAAATTGGCGTGTTGCTCTTTTCACAAAACCAACCGTTTTGCTGGCTTCCTGGTGGCTGTGTCTCAGGCATACGAATAACTGAGTTTACATTATGCCGCTGTTAAATTTATCATGTTTATGATTCAGTCACACGCCTAGTGAGACACAACCCCCCCACCCACCACCACTTTTTGCAGAACTTCTGGACCTTTTTCTTTCAATCCTGAATGAGGAGCATTTTTCCACTCATTCAGTCTTGTGGGCGCTCTTTTGGAACTCCATTCTTTTTTTACCTTTACTTCGGAGTCTGTCTGCTCCATAGCTCTTAAAGGCGTCTGTTTTTACAAATGCAGCACACTCCTTATGGGCAGTGTTGCTGGGGACCCTTGGGGGTGGGGAGGGTCCTCCTTTAAGATTATTTTTCTATATCCTCGAGTAACTACAGTTCTCAGGGATAGAGATACTTGGCATCTCTCCCAAAAATCTAGTCTGAGATTGGCACACACCACCTTCAGTAGAGTGCCAAAGGGATACCTCTGTTCCTGTGACTTTTTTTTTTGCTTGTATGGACAATCTCCTAGTTGTGGCTGGTGGCAGTGGACATGTTCTACCAACTACTGTGCGGTTTTTATCCCGCAGGCTATGTTCTTAGCCTCGGTCGTGCACAATAGCTGCATCCATGTACCAACTGGGGGGTGGGGGGTGGGGTAGGTACAGGGGGGTTCTTCGGCTTTACTAGAGTGGTTGTTCTTGGTTAGTCCGAGGATTCTGGTAGATGCCTGCAGACCCTTTGCAACACCATGAAGCAAACACTGCTGCTGGCCTGACTCTGTTGTCTGTGTGCCAGAGGAGCTCCGAAGAGGACTCCTTCTTCCCTTGTGCTGGTGGGAACAACCAGTCCCAAAACTAATCTTTTTAATTGAGCCAGCTCCTGAGGTCCTAGGTGTTTCCAGAGCTACAGAACCCCAATACCAGGAGACCTGCTGCCCATTTCGAGGGCATTGTCGTGGAAAGGCCGAATCTGTTTTGATATTTAAAATCATAAGGACACTCCAGAGATCCAATACAACTAACCCAGACTCCCCTCATCAGTGTGTGGGACTGCAGGAAGCGAAGATGATTGACCGGGCGAGCGTGTCATTGGTTGGTGCGGCAGAAAAGGCACAAACCGGAGAGCTAGCCAAGAAGTTGCTGAAAGTCGTGCCCCAGTTCCTCCCTCGAGACTGCTGCTGAGATACCATCCATTGTCGTCCATTCAATCAGACCAAACAATCCGGAGGTTGGGTCCAGAGCAGCAACATCACAGAACATCCAGCACAAAAAAATTCTAAGCTACTGAGGGAGGGAGGGGGGGAGGGGGGGGGGAAATGGTATTGCTTAACAGATTCCAAGAACGCTCTCCAGAGCGTTGGAGTGCACCTAGAGGTGTCCACTATCACCCCTCTTACCACACTCGAGCTGCTGCTCGTGTCCCTTCGAGTCCTTAACAGGTCTCCCTTAGTTGTTAACTTGCTGCTTCTATAACACTGGAAGAAATGTACAGGAACTTAACGTATTCTGCTTGTGTAGACTTTGTGCCCTCTCAACTGCCTTTAGCTAGGGTTGCGTTTTTGGACAAGAAAGACTTAATGGGTATAGAAAAACTCTACAAACTTGAACCAAGCTAATGTTACCCTAACCATTTTCCTCCCTTTATGTGATTTTACTTTGTGTTTGCTGATTAAATGTATTACCTTATGAACTGTTATGATCCGCAGGTGTGCATAGTAACAATACGTTAATCTTGCCTTTTACCTTTCTAACATGGCTACAAATGTAACCACAAACTAACACAAGTGAAAGTGCCCTTTGAAGTGTATTCTCAAGTATTCCATGTTTAGTGTAAACGTTGAAAGTATTTAAAGCTGTTTGTGTATATATTTCTGGAGCTTGTGGATCTGCTTAAAAAATGTAATACTCCGCGGCTACCACTAGATGTCGGCCTATGCATAGCATGTGAATCTAAGCAGATGCAAGTGTTGGAAATAAGCTTACGGTGAGTAATGTATTGTGTATTTGTAATGATTATGCAGAGAATGTGATCTAAGCAGATCCACAAGCGCCAGAAATAGTCTGACATCTAGTGTAAGTCGCAGAGGACTACCAGCGCTTTGAGGTCATACCAATGATATATAGCGCACGAAGTAACATAACATTACAAGATTTGTTTTCGAAAACATAGTAATTCCTTTAACCGGTTCCTCATGTAACATTTTGTTACTGACTTGAATGGCTGGTGGCAGTGATACTACCCAGTGACATATATGCAGGCTACATCAGCTGCTGTGCTGCACCCAATGGTGACCATTTTCTCAAAATGGCCCCTGGGTTCTTTTTTTTAACAGTTCTTCTTTAATTTCTTCTGTGCTTTTACTCTGTGTGCATCAGGTTTGAGTCCTTTGTGCGAATTGCCTTTTGCAGGCTTGAGCCCTTAAGCCCTCCCAAGCGTCGGTGTGTCTGGAAAGGCAAGGGAGTGAGCGAGTGAGGGTCCTGAAATTTCTGTGCTTTGTCTCTACGTGTGCTTGAGTTAAACCAGTTCCTATTGGCCGTCTGGCTGTCCTAGAGTACAGCCACCCTGCTGTGTTTGACAGCCTAGGGCTGTGAATGAATGGGGACTTGCATAAAAAGCTAGGTTTTTTTTTTTTGGGACTAGGAGAGTCCATCAATGGAGACAACAACCGAAGCAGAAGACTGGATGACACCAGCAGCATGCTCCTGTACCGCGAAGTTCCCGGTGAAGACCTGTAGCTGTGCTGACAGGTTCAAATCGACGCAACAGGGAAGACCTGTAAAGGACGATGTCCTCACTTGGGCTGGTGGGACCAACTAGCCTCGAGAAACACTATTTTGGTGCAACCCCCGGCTTCTGCGACTTTGCAAGGCTGCAGAAGCCCAATACCTGGGGTACCTCAACCACTTGTGAGTACATTGTCTTCCGAAGTCTGAACCCGGCCAGATCTTCGTGGGCATCCAGAGGACCCTACAGAAGCAAATCCACATCCAGGACCGAGGGATCAAGGAAATCGTAACCAGAGCTTTTAGTTCATTGGCGCTGTGAAAAAGGCACCAAAACCACAAAGAGCTGCTGAATCGATGGAAATCCATTACTGCCGAGACACTATCTAGAATGCTGCCGCAGTAGCTTGCCAGACGTCCTACCTTTCATCACCACGACCAAGGACCAGGAACAAGGATCCACTGCATTGCATCGTGAAGGCAACCAGCTGGAACAACTTCTCAATTTCAAGGTTACTGTGGGGCTTGGGGTTGATTTATCCTTTGCCATTTGGGGTGCAATTTAACCAGACACTAAGTTGACCTGCACTTACCTGCACTTGCCTTACAGCTTTTGCTTTCCAAAGGTGACTCATCTTGAGTGTATGTGATTGCTTATTTGAGCACTGACTATTTAAGGACGCATTTCTAAGAGCATCAGAACTTTGGCTTTGTCCATTGATTTTAGCTGTCCTGGTTCCCTAAAAGGACTCCTTCTGAACCTATTGGCTTTGGCAGTGGTTGTTCCTTTACAGGTCTTAAATGTTGAACACTTTAATGCTGTGATAACAGACTGCCTGCATCCCTTTGGGAGAATCGAACTGTTCTTAGAACCAATCAGTCTGTTCTAATCTTTCCTTCCTTAACTCAATATTGCAAGGATGATTTTTTTTTAATTTTATTTTTATTTTTGTCAGCACAGACCTTTAAAAAAAATCGAACATTTACAGCTCAAAGTAATTGGCATTCCATAAACAAAGATCAATGAAAAAAAAACAATAGTATAAGGATTTAAACAGGCAGTTACTACACAGCAGATCAGGAAAAAGAAAGGGAAAAAGGAAAGGAAGCCAGGAGATCGCAAAACATGGAAAGCATGCAAAGAGGGGTGTGTGGAAAGATGAGGCAAATGAGAATAGCCAAGTTGTATCTACACTGCCAACTATGCCTTAATGACTGCAGTTGCCGTTTCTTTGCTATTCCCAGTCTGTGATGATAGACCTACACATTGTTGCCCCAAGATTAGTTTGCTGCCAACCCCCAAAGTTCCTTTGCTTCCACTGTCAATTTGTGCCTGCGTTAAATCCATTTCCTGTTGGAACACTACAATTTTTACTAGAACCTGACTCACTGCTATAGTTATGGCAGTGTTATGTCCTGAAGTCATTAGGTTCCAGAAGTTTTGACATCAGCCATTCTATTTTGTCTACAAATCTATGGAAATAGTTGACTCTTGCATCCTATGTCCCTTTGCACTCCTGGAGAAGATGAAATAGGCTTTGCTTAGATGGCTCTGCACAGCTATCACATAAAGTGGTGGCTTTAGAGTGTTGTCCCTGTATACTTAAGATTTCTCCTGTATGTATTAAATTTAGGCGAGTCCTCAAAACTGTTTCGTGAGTCAATACTTGGGTGTTTTTGTAGGTATTTCGGCGGTTGCCCCAGCTTTTTGTCCATTGTGAGGAAACTATTTTTAGATTTTATTTGCCTCATTTTCGCCCCTGTTCTAATCCAGTCCAGTGTTTTTCTTTTTTTACTTTCAGGGGGTTGACATCAACACTTCTGTCGTAGTATCCACTGCCAACAGAATTTCTGAAACTTTCGCTTATAGGTAGATGCTGTATAAATGCTATACTGACCAACTGACGTCACCTGCGGGTGCTGAACATGTGTAATAAATATATGAATGAATCACTCGCCTGCTTTATTGTTCACTTTTTAAATTGAATCCTAACTTGGGATCAATGTTGCAGCTAATTACTGTTTTTTTTTTTTTTTTTAAAGAATGCTTTAAATAAATTTTTTTTATAAATAATTTAGAATAACTAAGTGTTTTTAGTTGGAAAAAGGGCTGGTGTTCCCCTCATTCCGAGGCACCTCCCAATAAGGAATGCAAGCAGCTGTATAGCCTAGCGGAGAGAATCCACTGGAGCATATATCGCATGAATTGCATAACGCACAGTGGGACAAGCTACCCAAAACATCTGTGTGCTTGAACCTATAAAGTCGCACCTTGTAATCCCCACAGAGGGAAAACCAGTAGCCCAAACATATTAAAATAATATTTTGGACTGAGTAATTGCTGAGGGGACTCTGCTTAAACGCCATTCATGACTCTGCAATTGCGTGTTTAAACCTGAAATTTAAGCAATGTTAATGAACATGCCGATTGAATATTCAGTCCTTTTTGGAAAAGCAGTGGATGATCAGCTTGACACCACAAAGGAGCACACAACTTAAATACATTAGGCCAAGTCTCAAGCCTCCTGTCCAAAGGGGCACCTTCAACTCACGGCACACTTTTCACAGCCAAGGCATTACAAGATAAATCGATCTGGATTTGGAACATCCACCCTCTTACTACTACAGTACCCAGTGACCATAGTCTTATCAATTAAACCACCAAAGAGAATTTCATAGAGGCAAAGGTTGGGCAGAGTTGCAGCCTTGAGAGGCTCAGCTGCCACTGCCAACAAATGATGCTCCAATTAATGTGCGTCCCATGACGCCCTGGTAGGGCGTCTCATATCATTCACCCGCACATGGGAGGGGATAACGTAAAATTGCTGGATGTTCATTGTTGATTTGTTTTATTCTTGATCCCCCTCTCCTAGTGAGACCCCAGCACTTTTTGCTTGACTTCTGGACCTTTTTCTTGTTCTCCTGAATGAGGAGAGCCTTTTTCCCCCTGCATTCTTTCTTTTCTGGTCCAATCATAGGAACTCGGTTTTATAGGTTTACTTCATTTTATGGAGTCTTGCGTTCCTTTTTAAAAGCATCTGTTGCACATTTGCAGCACACTGCACCCTATGTGCAGTTTACCTGGGAGCCTTTTGGGTTCACATTTTTATTTTCCTTATCCTGTTCTTAAGGATAGGGGGGGTACTGGTTATCCTGCCTATCTTTCTTTTTGAGATCGGCAGCCACCACCTTTGGAATGCTGAGCAGATACCTGGTATCCCCCTTCTCCTGTAACTTTTTGGTTAAGGTGACAACCCTATAGTTATGTCTGGCAACAGTGGATGTGTTCTACCAACTTTTGTGCAATTTTCCATCGCATGCTGTAGTCACAGGTGCGGTTATACTCAAGATGGTCAATCATGTTCCAACATGGTGGCTACTTTTATTTTTAGCCATTTCTTGTGTGGTTGTTTTTGTTAGCCCTTCTGCCATCCTGGGATCGTGAGGTCTTTATGTGAGTTTTGTTTTCGGCGGCAACCTTTTGTGTAGCCCGCTGAGTCCATTTGTCTGCGAGAACAGGAAGCATGGGAGGATCCTGAAACTCTGCTATCCTTTGCTGAAGTGCCTGAATGGAACCAGTTCCCACTGGAGGGAGGTTGGGGGGGGGGGGTAGCTGTCCTGATTGGACAGCCAACTGACCCTTTCTGTAAACTGCAGTTTGCAGAGGAATGAATGGGGAAATCCTGAGGTTCCTGAGGCAGAAGACCAATGAACCTCCAACAGAAGATCTGAAGCAGAAGTTTACCAGAGACACTGGCAGACCCTTTCAGTAACCACGAAGAGACTGCTGCTGTCCTGACCTAGTTTTCAAATCGACAGGAGCCCCGAAAGAGGATGACAGTGCTGTGGCCTTCCCGGACTAAAGACCGCCAATACCACAGGACCTCCGACCTAATTGCAGTGCATCGTCTTCCTTGAATGAATTCCCCCCCCCCCCTCCCTCCCCAGAACTTTGAGGGGGTGGGGAATCTGATCTGTGGAGGTTCAACTGGAGAATCGAGGTTGATTGACGGGGTGATAATTCACTGTCGGAGCTTGTAAAAAGGCACCAGTAACAGACCGATGTAGTACGAAGAATTCCTTACTGAGGGACCTTTCTCGTGCCTGTTGCAGCAACATCCCTTCCAGAGTCTCCTTTTGTCACCACAACCAAGGAACAGGAGACCGGGTCCATGGCTGCTGCACAGGAAAGAATCCAGCTGCATCTTTGTCCATACGGTATAGCCAGGGTTTGGGTGTTCACCCACAGCCCATGCCTAAAGCTTGTGCACCCATATGGAGTCCTTGATTAGTTTTTTTATTCCACTAAAGCTTGCAACTTGAAGTTCCTGGAACTTTGCATTTTCTGCTGCTGCACTTTACTATGCACAACGCCTCAACTGACTGAGGAACTCTGTCGGGGAGAATTTTCATTTCTGTGCCAATTCCCTTTAACCTTAGAGACCCCAACCTCTTTAGCTGGACTTTGGCCTTTTTTTTAAATGTTACTGAGTGGATGGGACTTTTTTTCCTCATTCAGTTTTCCTGACTATGATTTTATTTTTATGCTCCTTGATGGGAGTCTGGTAAACTCCATAGGTATGGCACATGTGCTGACTACATTTTTCTTGGGTGAACTAATGTTCCCAAGAATAGTTAAGATGACCCCTGTCTGTCCTAGCTTTACTTTGAGTGCAGCACGCACCACCGGATGTAGAGTGCTAGGATTACATAGTAACTCCTTTAACCCGTCCCTCATGTAACATTTTGTTAACTCACTTGAATGTCGGATGGCAGTGATTTCTTTTTTTACTACCTGGTGACATTTATCTGCAGGCTGATACCTCCGCTGCAGTGCTGCACCCAAGCGTGACCATTTTCTCAAAATGGCCCCTGTCTTCCCCACCCCCCTCCTCCAACCCCCCATTGCTTGGTTTCTACTGGGCGTTTTACGCTGCATCAGGTTTGAGTCCTTTGTGTGTTTTGCCTTGGTCAGACTTCAGCCCTGAAGCCCGCCTAGGCTCCAGTGTGTCTGGATGTTGGGCAACAATTGATGGAGTAACCCTGTGGGAGACTACCCAACCCTTGTCCTCTTGGTATTGGGTAATCCACCTTTTGGTATAGGCCTGTACTACACAAGATGGCAGTGTAATTGAGCAGCCAGGCCTATCTCAAGAGGGGTAAATGTGAGCTGTAGCAATGAAATCCAGAAATGCAAGTAGCCAAGTATCACTTGTTTTATCAAGGTTTTCATTATAAATAATTAACAGTTTTTAAGCATCATTTAAAAAAAGGGCAATATATTTAGCAATCAAATACACTTTAAAATACTTTTCCAGAACCAACACAAAGCTAGTAGATACTCATTAGAGATGCTTCTTAAACACTTGCTACACCTTGAGGTGACTTCACTAACTAGGATAGTAATGGCATTTATATATCACTAATACACTTTGTAGATTCTGCGGTTTGTAGGAAGGAATGTGGTAAGGAAAGGGACTATTTCAGATTTTCAGAACATGTGAGCACTTTAGATCTTTCATTGAAGTCTTATCCTTTTGCCATCAATAGTAGTTAAAATCCAAGTCATCACCTATGAAGGACTGCAAGTATCAAAGTCAAATGGACTAGAAGAGTCTGCAGGTTGCAGGACAGCCAAAGACAATTGGAGCTGCTGCACTGCTGCCAGTAGCATTCTTTCTGCTGGAAAAAACGAAGGCTTCTTTATTTTCAACGGCCAGCATTCAGAGCTGACCAGGGGCTTGTGCTGGTGCCCGTGTGCTTCCCGGAGGAGGCGGGGCTTGGGCTGCACACGTGTCAAGTCACGTGATTCACATCGCCTGGAAAAGGCAGACCATCCACCCTCGCGGCGTTAAGCCCGTAGGAGTCAAGCCCACTGGCTGTTGTGCGGCTGTTTGGTGGATGGTAAGGAAGCAGTCTACGGAAGCTAAGAGGTAAGGAGGCATGGATTTGCAAGCAGACCCCCCTACTTCCTAGACCTGAAAGTGTTACAGATAACTCGGAACTTTCCACCCTTTATCCCCAAGTAAAAAGCCCATCTGGTAGGGTACTGAGGAGCAAATTTCTATGCCCTGAGAAGCAGAAAGAATCCCGTAAAATTTACACGGCAAAGAAAAACCGTGGAATTAACGCTAACTCTGGCACTATGCCAGTGAAAAAAGCGCTACCTTCAGGATCCTCAGTGCCCCCCATCAAACGAACTTTAGCCACCTCGAGAACCCTCTTGAGAAAGCGTCCTGTAAGGTCGTAAGCCCTTGGACCGCTCGGAAAACATCAAATGACATTTCCTACGGTACTTTGGAGAACGCAACGAGTGAAAGCTCGGAGGAGGATTCTATTAACGTTTCCTGTGAAACATCGTATCCGGCATCGCTACCTCCCCAATCCGAGGCCGTGCACGCTGAAATAGACCCAAGTTTGGACGTTGGGAGGCCGCTGCTCAGTACGAGCCCGCCGCCATCGCCTGTCGGCAACCCGCAGGCCTCTGCTGCGGCGAGTGAGAGTGAGCCAAGCGGAGTCGTAGGACCCCACGCGGCTGATCTCAGCTTGCGGGTCGCCGCGGCGTTTGCTTGTGGCTCCCACGTCCCTCTCGCCCCATCGGTGAGGGTGATGGGGTCACCCGCTACTTTTGCCGAGAAATCAGATATCCAAGACCACCAAGTTCTTTCACAGGCAGAAGCTGTCGCTGCCAAACATCAGCCTGTGTTAGACTCGGGCGTCGCCACTGCGGAGCTTCTCTCCGCCGCCATCTCGTGGCAAAGCCAAGACTTGCAGCAACAGGCTTCCTTGCCTGTTATTGAGAATGGGTTCACGGACGCAACCCCAGATCGTCCAACCCAGGGAAATAGACAAAACGCTGTAACTGGCGAGCTCATTGCCCAGAAAAGAGAAATTGCAATGGCGCTATTAAAAAAAAAAAGAGCATCATTAAAGAGTGGAAAGGAACTGGGGGAACATTTAGAGCATAGCTCCCAGCAACTAAAAAGGAATCCAATTCAGAAACAAAAAAAATGCGACTCAGTCAAATCCACCTTTCAAAATCTTCTGACACCACACCCGCTCAAAGAATTCTTTTTTAAACAAAGAGGATACCACAGACACACACCGAACTTTCCGATGCAGAAATGCTCGATGTTCTGCTGGAATTACCTCCAGTGGCGCAACAAAGAGGGAGAATAGCGGATTCCCCCAGTAGTGCAGTTGAGGCCCAGTGTGGCAACCCCACCACCCCACTATTCAGCAGCCGAGGTGACAGGGAGGTGCAAGGAAACAGGATCAACCATTGTCGAACAAGAGCACAAACAGACAATAAATCTGCTCGATGAAGACGTCCACCCACATCATTCGGAGAGAGCCGGACAGGAGGAACATTTTCTAATACCATCAACTATTTCCCCACCAATGAAAGTAAATAACCAAAGAAAGACTTCGTTACCAATACCAGCCCAACGGGATTTGGGGAATAAGTCCCTTCCTAGAATCGTTCCACCTGTGCTGGTTACGCATGGACAAAAGATATTTCTATCTGACCCTCCACCTGGAACACAGTCTTCATACAATGACTTTCTAAAAGACACCAACACCAGTCAGAAATAGAAGACCAAGTGACATGGTGGGCCACCTTCCCAAAGAAACGCCAACAAAAAAGCCAGACTTACTTACAATCATGTCCGCCATAACAGTGGGGCTGGCACCCTTTGTAAAATTGTATGAATCAATTAATGATTCAATTTAGGATTCTTTAACTCTTGCTTCGGCCCTGAATACAAAAGTAACATTTTTGGAAGGTTTCATTACTGCCCAAAACCAACAAAACGTGGAGAAAGAGAAACAATGGGACTCAAAGCTTACCCGGCTTGAATCTTTAATTACCATACTAACTACTGCAAGAAATCTTGGGGATAACAGGCAAAACCCTCAGAACATCTTCTGTCCTTAAACACAAAGGATCCACATACACAAGGTGCAAAGGCAAATCAAGCCGTTAGAAGCCAAAGCACAAACTCTACACTTCAAAACAGAAGAAAAGCAAAGAACATCTAAAAACGCCAGCAATGTTTAAAACTCCAAAAGCAATTGCTTCGTCTCAGGAAAAGATTGCAACTATCCACGCGACACCTCAAGCCCCAGTTGGCAGTAACTCAGAAATGGAACAAACTATAATTGAACTTGACAATTCCAAACTAAATGAGCAAGGCTCAATGGGGAATTCGTCACTTCTTGACCTGACGGTCCACCTAAACGAAGAGGAAACTAACTTGGAGTTAAACGTAAATGACGGAGAAGAACCACAAATCGTGAGTAAATCCCTGCCTTCAAACACAAATAAAAAAAATTACAATGTGTAAAGAGTGAAAAACTACTAGCGGATCCATCGATCAAAAAAAGGGATGTGCGGCTAAAGCAACATGAAAAAATACCTGAAAAGACAAACTGTAAATACTACAAAGATATCAGGGGAGACAAGGCATCAGTGCGATTCTAAAGTAACATCTACCAGAGTTTATAAAATGCAACAACTCGTAGCCGGGAAAAATTTCCTCGTCTTGAACAGAAAGACGGTCCTGAAAATCTTAACCAGCATTCCGGCATTGAAATCTTTAAAAACATCAGATCTTGTATTGGTGGAGCCTTACCATAGAGACGGGAAGGCTAAAACTTACCTTCACGGGAACAATCTCGTGGACCTGGATGGTGGCGAAGATGTGAGCGCCGCCTTAATCCAATTGGGCTTCTCGATAGAGCAAGTCCCGATGTCTGAAGGTGCGGAAAAGGCTGTTCCTCTGCGAAGCAATGGGACGGTGGACCCTTCGGAACGCCACCTAAATACTACAGATCTACTGCCCACCGGCAGAAGAGTCGCTTTCAGGGAGAAACCTGAACTTAGCAGAGGGAGATTCAGATCGAGATTATACTCGTCGAACACCAACACAAATCGTCAAATTTCAACATGAAGGTAACTGGAGTTCAAATCCCAGACAGGGGAAAATCCACAAGCACTCAGAGTCCACTGACGAAACTGCTGAATGGGCCCATAATAAGCGTGAACCGTCGCGGCCTTGGAGATGGTTAAAGGTTCTGAACCCAAACCAGCAAGAATAACAACTAAATGATTCAGCAACACCTACGGGACCTCTAACATTGGAATGTTTACAACGGAACAGGAGTATCATGTGTTCTTGGAACACGAGGGGTCACGATCACCTTACTAAGCCAGATGCTTTTGACTTGAGTGACTTTGATATTATCTGCCTCCAGGAGACGTGGTTTATGGAACCACCAGTACTAGATGGATACGATATACACATCTCTTCTGCAGTTAAAGGTCTGTTTGGAAGACCATCGGGCCTCCTAACGGCAATTAAAATTGGATCGGGCATTTCTAGTAAAAAGAAAGTGGCCGAATCATATGGCATGTTAGCTCTACTAGTTGAGTGGTTCCATATAGAATCTAGATCAAGAAGCAATACGAAATCCAACCTCGGAATCATCAATGTCTATTGGAACCCGTAAAGAACAAGTAACATGAAATTTCTTGATACCATCGCGGAAATCATAGATAAATTTCTTCTTGAAGAGAAAACTGACTACATCATAATCTGTGGCGACCTTAACGCAAGAGTTGATCAAACTGCTGCAGCACCAAATCTCTGCCCCTCTGCTCTGAGAGGTGTGCTTTGGACCGATTTTATGGACTCGAGAAAATGTTATAATGTTGCACCAGCTAGAGGCCATTTACCCTGAATTCCAACTTGGGAATGTGCCGAAACATCAGCAACACTGGATCATATTTACGTCTCTTATCCGTTCCTCCCCTTTGACTATTTTGAGGTATACAGAACAAAATTCAGCGACCATAATCCTCTGATAATGACTCGAGACCGAATCGACTCCAAAGCAAATATATCCTTTTGAGGTGGAGGTAGCGCGAAAGTCGTCGCGAATCCAATTTACAGCAACAAATATCAAGGAAACCGCAGAGAAATTTGATGTACTCAGTAAAACAAAGATAGACGTAACAAGTAGACCAAATTACATGCCCTTGTTGTTGCCGTATAGGAAGGAAAAGGGTCTGTCACCGACCCAATGGAAAAGGGGTCCACGAGTATGATAAAGAACTTGCCTTGAAAAAAAAAGCAGATGCGTAAATTAAACAGTCTGGCTAAAGTCTCCAATAATCAGGTACAAAAGGACTACGCCAAAGCGGCCGCAAGATCTTACAAATCTTGGGTGAGACACCATAAAGCAGAAATGTACCAGAATGACCCAGAGCAAATGCTAAAAACTCTAACAACAAAAAATCCAAGAGAATTCTGGTCCCTGATCAAAGACAAAAACGATGTGACAACCAACTCTCGAATGCCGTCTCGGAACAGGCCTGGATAACCTTTTTCTCAGCTCAGTTTGCTTCTATCTCGCAAACCTCAAACAAATCTCTATGCTGCACAACATCACCTTGGGAAGATCTGGCAGATCGCGACGAAATTCTGGCAACTATCCTGAAATTGACCTCTAGGGCGCCTGGCCCTGATGGCTTAACCAACATCGATCTAAAGCAGCATCCAGAGGAATGGGCCGCCCTAATCACAAACATTTTTAAGCAATGTACGATCACTAGGCTAATACCTAAAACTTGGACTGAGGCGGTAATAGTTTCCATTTTTAAAAAGGGAAATGGAGAAATTCCAGCAAACTACCGCCCTATTGCCCTTCTTGACATCATGGGGGAAGATATTTGCCACCCTTCTATTAACTAGATTTCAAAACTGGGCAAGATCGGCGCCCTATCTAGATAAATTTCAAACAGGCTTTGTTAAAAACGCAAGTACCAGCATAAACATCCTGATTTTGAATATCGTAAAGGACAATGTTAACATCGGTGCGCCTCCAGTCTATATTGCGTTTATCGATTTAACACAAGCCTTTGGCAAGATCAGCCGTCAAAGGCTATGGGCGAAATTAAAAACGTGGAATTGCCCTGAAAAGATCCTATGCCCGGTGATCCCATTACACACAGATACTAAACTAAGAGTACGCTTAAATCGGCAAGGGATGTTATCGGACCAATTTTCATCATAGCGTGGTGTTAAACAGGGCTGCCCGCTCGCTCCGGCCCCATTCATCGCCTTCATGGGAGACTTCCAGCATACACAACCAGCGGTCAGAGCCTTTCCACCTAAATTGGGCAATACTGAAATCTCAAGATTGTTATATGCTGACGACTTGATCCTGATGGATCAAACCCAAATAGGTCTCCAATGCCAATTTACGAACCTGGCAAGTTAACATCAGCGATAATGACATAGAGATAAACATCCATAAGTCAAAAATTTTGACGATGGGGGGGGAAGTCGTCCAGTAACGATCCATCAAGACCACTGGTATTTAAACACAAAACTTGAATCTGTTTCTACTATAAATTACTTGGGAATCATGATAGATTCAAAAAGGTCAGAGTGCGACCATTTCAGCGCTGTGGACAAAGACCAAAACTCTGACAATCCAAATGAAATTAGTAGATCGGAAATTTGGTAAATTTTCGCTTCTTCCAGCGATCCAATACTACAAACAAAAGTTAGTTCCGTCTATAATCTACGGCATGGACGCTGCGTTGAACATCGATAACACCATATGGACCAAACTGGAAGGCTACCTATGGAAAGCTGTTAGGGCTGCCTAAATCCTCTGCAATTGCTGCTGTTTGACGTGAACTGGGCTTACTATCATTACAAGCATCAGTAGACCAAAGCAAGATGCGTCTTTTTCGGAAAATTATTCTTCCAGATACCATTCCAATTTACAAGTTGGTCCAGATAGAGCTTAACCAAGGACGTTGCAGAGCACTAAATAACTGGGCTCAAAAACTTACAAAACTAGCAGATTTGGCCTGTTCGGCAGACGATCTGATCACGAACCCCAACAGAATCAAGACAAAAATAGCGCAAGCAGATTGGGTCCAAACCGGTGAAAAAACAATAGGAAACAAACTCCTGGCTCATTTACCAGCAACAACAAATAAACTGAACCAACCTATGAGCTACTGCATAAAATTCCCCAACAAAAAATGCAGAAAACTTTTATGAAAATAAGATTCAATCAATTACCAACGCAGGAAATCATAGCAATCCGTATGAAAATGGACGCTCGTACTTGCAGATTCTGTCTGGACCCAGGAAAAGTGGAAACTCAGACACTTACTTATGACTTGCACTAGAACCTTATTTTTGCGGGAAGCCTATCTGATCCCTTTGATGTATGACGTACCACTCCGAGAGGAAAACACATGGTGGTGTCGTCTGATTGCTGGAGACAGAACTAAGTGGTCGACAGCGACAGTAAAGATTTCAGAAGCAGCATTGACTCTAAACCAGAACCTACAAACTAGTCAAGTGCAATTTAAAGAACAGTGACTTTCTTTTATGTTGAGACACAAAGTTTCTGCAGTGAAGTGCCTAGTTTTCTGGTTCCAATTATTCCTCTGTTTCTTGTTAGCCACTTTTAGTTCTATTTTTCTTTTTTATCTGCATCCAGGATATCTATTTTTACAAAACGTGCTTTTCTCTGCTTTGCGTATCCACATCTTGTAAAAATCAAATGTTTTTGATTATAAACAAGTAAATAAAAAAAAAAATTAAAAAAAAAATTGGAGCAGAGCCTATGGAGCGGACTCACTTCTTAGATTGCCAAGCCTTGCACAAAGTTTGAGTTTGTTGAAGAAAAATCACTGTAGGCTCACAAGCTATCACACTTGTGAAGGATGGAGCTGAAATCAACTCTAGCAAAGTAGCTACTGCAAGTCTTAACTGAGAAGACCAAGCTCACGACAGAGGTAAATACCCCACAACAGTACCTTGGGTTAGTAGAAAAGTCATCCAGCTGGCTTCTGTCTGGTTAGCGATGCACATCCTGTGTCGGTCGTAGGGACAAGAGGCAGGACGTCTAGAGGACTCCTGCACAGCAATTTTGGAGGCTGGTGGCAGCTACAGGCTCTTTTCAGATCAGCGGCACTTGGCGGTTTCAGCACTCTGTAGACTGCACTACCGTGGATCTTAGATACTGGTTGGGCTTCCTTCACTCCTTAAGTCCTGCACTCTGGTGAGGGGACTTGACCTCTGGTCGTCCTGCTTTGGAGGGTCCTGGGGAGACTCCTGGAGCTTTTGGTCGTATCCAGACATTGCACTCTACTACGGATGTCTCAACCCCTGGCACTCTGTTCCTGCAGTAGCAAAGAAGTACAGCCAGTTTGGGAAGATGGAGTTCATCTCTGGGTTAGTTGTTCCCACTAACCCAAGGTAAGATGTCCCTTCAGGAACTTCTTTTGTCAATTAGAAAAAGGAGATCAGCAAAGCAGCAGGGCTTCACCAGGCAATTCAAAGGTCCAGGAGGATGCAGCAAGCTTTGTTCACGGTTTCTTTGGGTTGTTCTTCCCATTGGTAGACTGTCTTCAGTCCCCAAACCCTAGTCTTTTAAGCATGTTTCTCCCATTTATGCAAAAGCCTAGCTGTCACTCCAAGACTGTCTTTAGGAATGCCTAAATGCACCCAAAGTACAGGGGAATTTCAGGAACCTCCCTTCCAGACGCACTGGAGCCAGAGGCGGGTTTCAGTACTGAAGCCCGCCAAAGGCAATACTAACAAGGGGTTGAACTCTGGGAGGTCTTTCCTCGGTTTAACTGCGTGCCAAGCCAAACAGGAAAAAAGACTGGGCCATTTTGACAACCTGGTCACTCGCTAGGCTACAGCTGAGGATTATATGGTGGCACACAGCACCTTCAGTGCAGTGTCGGAGGAATCCTTTAGATTTCTCTTAAGGTTTAAATACCTTCTCTTGGGTGAACGACTGTTCCCATGAGTAGTGAAGTGAAATTGACTTTACTTACCTTTTACTACATACATCCAGCACACCCCATCTTATGTGGAGTGCTGGGGGGTTACTTAGTAGCCCCTTTTCCTACTTCCTCATGTAAAAAATGGGTTACCCTCACTACCGTAAATGGCTGGTGACAATGGTCTAATTTTCCTACCATTGTGCTTTTCTACTGCAGGCTGAATACTCAGCTGCAGTATAGCACCCTGGGGTGACAATTGTGTCCAAATGGCCCGGTGTTCTTTTGTTGCCATTTCTTTGAAGTCTTTCTTGCGTTTTACTCTGCACGCAAAACCAGGTTTAACCCTTTTGTTAATTTTTGCCTTTGGCAGGCTTCAGTACTGAAACTTGCCCCTGGCTCCAGTGTGTCTGGCAGGGCAGGAAGCAAGGGAGGTGCCTGAAACTCCCGATCCTTGGTCTCATTGGTATCCTAAATGCACCCTGTCATTATGAGTGACAGCTAGGCTGTGCATGAACGGGAGAAACCTTCATAAAAGGCAAGGCTTCTTGAATTGACTACAGTTGTTAGGCAAGATTGTATTCAGTACCCCGTGGGAGACTGCACTAGCCTCGTCCTCTTGGCAATAGTTAAACCAACCTTTGGTATAAGCATGTACTACACAAGTTGGTAGTGACTGAGCAGTCTGGCTTATCTCAAGAGGGGGGGCAATGTGAGCTGTAGGGTTGTAACCTAGAGATTCACTTTGATAGGTATTCAAATAAACACTTGCTCTCAAGGTCTCTTGATTAAACAATTTATTAATTTAAGTCAGTTGAATAAGCCTTTAGACGGGAGCAAATATGTAACACTTTAAAGTATACTTCAGAAATGCACTCAAATCAGTAGATACTCATTTGGGATGGCACACACCCTTCCTGCACCCCGAGATGACTTAAATAACTAGGATACTGTGGACATTAATATTTCACTGGTACATTTAGAGCAATACAGAGTTTGCTGTCGAAAGGGAAAGGTTTTGAGAATAAAACAATGGTTCTCAAATATTCTTAAGCAGGTAAGTACTTTTGATTTCCTGCCCCGCCCTACCTCCCAATGCTAAGTAAATGAACCATTTCCCAGCTACACAAGTTATAGAATGACTTTGTGCTTTAACTATCACTCAACAAAAGTTAGAGGTTGAGTCTTTCAGGGAGCAAGGACAGCCAAAGTCAATTGAGCAAACATTTAGGTGAGCTGAAGCACTTCTTGAAGGTAAGTAAAAAGTCTTGAACAATGTTTTAGAAATCTTTGTAGAAAATGAAATCCCTGTTGGGCCACAAGCTGGGAGGCTTGTGAGGGGCAAAGCTGCAAGCAACTCTGCAATGGCAACCAAGAGCTAGCAAGGCTACATGACAAGAGGTAAGTACCCCTTAGTTTTACAGTAGCTTAGGTCTGAAGAAATTGGTTCCAGCTGGCATCTGTTCCAGTTGTAGTATGGCAGATCCTGATGTTCCTTGGCCTGTCGTGCAGACAAGAGGGAGGATGTCTGGGGACTCCTGCACTACGAATTGAAGGTAGGCGGCAGCAATGAAGTTCAGAACAGCAGCACTTGGCGGTTTCAGCTTCTCGTGAATAGCACCACCGTGGTTCTCTGATTCCTTATGGGCTTTCCTCACATATGGGGTCCAGCACTCTGTGGCTCAGGCTCGGTCAGTCCTTCATGGGAGTCTTGAGGATCGTCCTGGAGCTCTGGTCGACTTAGACGACACTATTCTGGTGTTCCTCTCACTTTCAATCTGTTCCTGCACCAGCAATGGAAGTACAGCCAGCTCCAAGAAGATGTCCAGATGAGTTCGTCTTGGGGTCGATTGGTCTCACCAACCCAAGTGTGAGAAGTCGTCCTTTGCAGGTCTTCTCTAATCTAGGGGGATTCGGAGCTTCAGCACTGCAGCATGCCTTCACTGGGCAAACCAACGATCGAGGAGTTGCAGCAGGTCTCTTCCAAGTTCTTCGGATTCCTTCGTCCAGTAGTCGACTCTGCCTTCCAAGCAAGACCTTGCCTTTTATGCAGATTTCTCCCATTCATTCCAAGTCTAGCTGTCACTCACATCAGGGTGGCTGTCCTCCAAAGACAGCCAGCCAAACACCTTTGGTGCAGTCTTGCAACCAAGGAGACTAAGCCAAGGCAGTTTCGGGCACCTCCCTCGCTTCCTGCCCTGCCAGACCCTCTGGACCCAGAGGCGGGCTTCAGCAGTGAATACTGCCAAAGACCAAACTAAGGGACCAAACCTGCTTTGGCGCACAGTAAATCTCAAGGACCTTTCCAACAAATGGCGAAAAAAGACCAGGGACATTTTTCACAAAAATTGGCACCCATGGGTGCTTTACTGCATCTGCAATTGCAGCCTGCGGTAAAAACCCACAATGGTAGGAAAAATAAATTGCCACTAGCCATTACTTGTAGAAACGGTAACCTAAAAATGTTACATGAGGAAGTACACAAAGGGAATTCCAAGTAACACCTCCAGCACTCTATGTAAACTAGTGTGTGCTGGGTCTACAAAGTTGCAAAAGGTAAGTCAATTTCACTTTGCTGATCTTGGAAAAAGTAGTTTAACCAAGAGAAGGTATTTAATACTTTGGGAAATCTGAGACTTCTGTGCCACTGGACTGACTGCTGTCTCGCAATGTGAAAAGATGATGCCTATGGAGTTTGTCGGACTCCAAAACCAAAAGAAAGTGTTCAAATTAAAGAAAAATACATGAGTGGGGGGGAAAAGGTCTCCCTCTCTCCAGGATAAAAATATAAGTCCTAAATTCTAGCAAAAAGCTTTGGGGCAGGTGAGGAGCATCCTCTAAGGTAGAAGGGAATTGGCACATTTCTGAGAATTCTCTCTAACAAAGCCCATAAAGTGTCTAACATCAGCGGTGGTGCTATTTGCTGGTAGCTGAAACCGCGAAGTGTCGCCAAACTGAAGACCCCTTAGCTGCTGCCAACCTTTAAACTGCAGTGCCGGAGTCCTCCAGACGTCCTCCCTCTTGTCCCCACAACTGAGGCCCACGAACCCAGGGTCTGCAACCAGAACAGAAGACTGCTGGATCCACTCTTTCTAACCTAAACTACTGTGCTGACGGAGGGGAACTTGCCTCTTTTGTCTGTAGCTTACATTATATCACTTGATACTTTAAGTAGCTGCTTTGTGAAGAGCTGATCTCTGCTCTGAGCCTCACAAGCCTAACCGCTTGGGGCCCAACAGTGATTTTGTACAGACTATCTAACTTTGCAACACTTTTGTGCCATCTAAGTGCCTCCGCTCCATTGACATTGGCTGTCCTGGCTACCTGCAGACTCTTCTGACCCATTGACTTTGATTCCAACTGTCCCTCATAGGTGATGCATTGCTTTTTAACTTGTATTGCTGGGAAAAATATTTTGTTTTCATTGGGAGATTTAGAAGTGCTCACATGCTCTGAGAACCTGTTAACCTTGTTCCTTCCCTGACCTTTACTTTCTACAACCTCAATTTTACAAAGCGAAAAGTGATATATAAATGCCAATACTGATCTAGTAATTGAAGTCCCCTCAGGGTGTAGGAAGTGTTTGAAATATCTCTAAAGGGTATCTACTTGCTTATCTTGATTCTGAGAACTCATTAAGTTTATTTCTTATTGTTGCACAGTGTCCTTTTTAAAGAATGAGCATTTAAAACTGACTGTTCATTATTGTACTAGACAACATTGAGTGGAAGTGTGATTTTGATACTTGTATTGGTGAATTTTGATGCTACAGCTCACATTTACCCCTCTTGAGAGAATTCTGGCTGCTCGGTCACTCTACCAACTTGTGTAGTACAGACCTATACCAATAGGTTGGTTACCTAATACCAAGAGGACAAGACTGGTGTAGTCTCTCAGAGGGTTACTGCATGCAAGCTTGCTTACAGCCTCTCTAGTGCTGCCGCAGGAGCCCGCCAGACGTCCGCCCTTTCGGCACCACAACCAAAGCCTACGGACTAATTGCTTAGATTTATTCGTACTACCAGGCCATTCTATTGCAGACCCAATTGTCCCCCACACTCCCTAGAGGGCGGTATAACCACAATCTGGTTTGGCCCGTTTGGCAATGGCTCCACCCAAGGCTTTGTTCAGTTCGCACCAAAGTACATTCTTCACAACTATTGTACTTATCAATTGTTGAACAGTTATTCTGTATTTCACTCGAAGCTCTTTAACAGCTAGGCCCGGTGTGCTGCACCTCACCCTTCATCCAAGGACCATGGCACTCTGAACACTTGTTTGGGGAAGCGCAATGGAGTTTAAATGGAAGGACAGTTGCTCAGGTCTTCAGCATAGTGCCATGAAAGACAGAAATCTACAACTCTGGCGATGCCTAGTTCAAAATGACAGGATTCTGGCTAATGGGGCAAGGGGCCCTTATGCTAATGGATACCAGTAACAATATATTTTGCTGCTCATCACTTCACCACATACTCTGTAGCTTAGTGAGCGCTAGAATGTGGCAAAACTAAATCCAATTGGAAAGAATTGCCTAAAATGCTGTGACAAATGACAAACACCGACATGAGGACAACCACAGCTGTGGGGCTAATGCTGCCGCCAGAGGAAAGGGAGAACCTTGATGGGTCCCTAACAGCTGCCCAGTAAGGTAATCCTTTTGGCACTAGATTGTTGAATAGAAAAGAAATGTCATCCATTTGACCGACGCAACAACAAGTAGCGCTTTTATTTGTTAAACTCAGCATTTTCATTGCTGGATTCACCTCTCGTGAAAACGTGCCTCTTGTGCATCTCGACGCATTTCTACAGCTGGCACGTCTGCCCCAACAACGAAGCATCTAATTAAAAATGGCCGCCCGGCCTTAACGCACTGGTGTGCTTCACAAACTTCTGTGTTGCTGCTCTTGGCATCGTCGCTATTGGCCACTTGCCCTACAAACACCAGCCCCCCACCAAAGGCCCACACTCAAGGCCCTGTTTGTGCTGCTGTATAGCTATGGAGCCTGGAAACCCACAGGCACGAGGCCAGGGTAAGCGCTCCACTTGCCACTTCACAAGCATGCACAGTTCACTGTCTGCGTCTGCTCGTTGTGCCACTACTTGCCATTTCAGAGGCTTCCCTGCTACCTTCACGGCTCCAGTTGAGCCACTATCCTCCACCCGTCAGCCGATACTCGGCCGCTGAATAGTCTTTATAGCAACAAAGATCATGCCTGAACTACCCGAAGTTGTCCACGTGCAAACCTACTTCCGCCTCCTCAGCGAGGAAATGTTAGACTCGCTGGACTCTTGTACACGTGCCACACTATGATGTACGTCCAGACATCCCATATCAAATTCTGTGTGCTGCAACTAGCCCCTCACTGCAAATGTTTGTGCCATACTTAGCCATTCATTGCAAATCATTGCGTGATGTATCACCTGCATTTAGCCCCTCACTGCGAATGTCTGCCTTATTTAGCCCTTTACTGCAAATTACTGCGCTGCATTTAGCCCCCGCTGCAAATGATTGCATGCCGTACTTGCCCTTCATTGCAAATCATTGCGTGACATATTGGCTGCTCTTTGCAAATCATTATGCGCCGCATTTAGCCCTATATTGCAAATCACTGACATATTAGCCCCACTGGCTTATCTTTTTGTGCCGCTTTTAGCCAATCTAGTGCTTACCTTGGTGTGTGGCAATACCCATGCACTGCCATTGAGCTTTGGCTCAAATCCAGTGCACTGCCCACGTCGCAACAGCCCAATACCCAACCATTCGGCTGCGACATGCCAACTGCACAGCCCAAAGTATGCTCACCTGCTCATCAAAGTTTTACTCTAGGCATGGCCAAAGTACTCCCTAGTTCTAACACTATTCTGCATTCATTGTTCTTCCCCCAAATGCTGCAGTTTAAAAGCTGTAAGACTCTTACCTCTAATACTACCATCAAAGTACTCCCCAATTCCAAATTAAACGTTCCTTCATCCCTAACCAAGCACAAACAGGACAACTCCATAGGAACTACTGTCGTCGCTACTTGTCAGAGAAACTAACTCTGGGACAGGACAAAAAAACTCCACCAGAAACCTAATCCAAAGTATAGCTACCCACTCTTCTGGCAGCCAAATCCACTCTAGCACATGTACAACCAACCTAGCTGTTCCAATTGCTACTGCCCAGCTGTGTCAGACCAAGAAAAATAAATTAACAGGCCCTATGAGAAAATCCTCCCTAACTAGGATGAAACTCAGTAGGGATAAAGACTATAACCCACCCACTTCAAGGGAGCCCTTAACGCCAGATCTATCCCAGAACATGCCCTGGACATATCAGATTTTATCACTGCAAATGAAAATGACTTCATTGTCATACCAGAAACTTGGCTGCATCCTGCAGCTGGCTCCTCCCTGGCCTTATCAGAGGCTATCATTAGAAAGGATAGAACCACTGCGATAGGCGGTATTGCCTACATATCCAAAACTAACCTCCACATGCGAGAAATCTCAAATTCATCCTTCCCATTGGAACTATTGTCTACCAATATTACCATCTCTGCCACTGCCTCCCTAACCCTACATCTTCTCTATAGGCCTCCAGGCCCCACATCTTCCTTTGACGAGGACATAGCCACCTTACGGGCCACAGACTTAAAACCTACATCCAAATTCCTCATCTTTGGAGATTTCAATCTAGGACTTAATGGCCACTCTGACACCCAAGCCACAACCTTAGCCAATACCATTGAAATGCAAGGCTTTACCTTTCGCTTTGCAGGCCCAGCACATGCTAAAGGCTGCATGCTTGACTGGCTCACGGACCATAATTGCACTACAAACATCAACAATCCATGCCCCTGGTCAGGCATAACACAGAATACTATTCTCAATCAATACAGACACATAAGCTTGCACCCCTCCAAGCGACCCAGACTCGCAACCACCATAACCTCACGCCTGACAACATGCTATCACTGCTCACACACTGGGAACACTGCTGATCCATCCTCCTTGGTAGCCGCCTATAACCAGACCATGGAGGCAGTAATCAACATAGTGGCACCTATGGGCAATTGCAAAGCTAAAGCCAAGTCCCAGAGCAACCATTGGGTCACCCCAGAACTCAAAGACCTACGTAACAAAGGAATGTAGTATGTGATTGTGTGGGGGTGGTCCGTCAAACAATTGGCCACACTAGCTTTTGAATACAGAGAAGTCACCCATCGAACAAAGAGTAACGCATACAACTTGCGTATAGAAAATGCCAACTCTGGCACCAAAGAGCTATTTGCAGTACTGCAAGACTTCACCATTGCAGACATCTGCAACAAGGACCAAGCCTGGTGTGAAAATATACAAAAGGCTCTTATGGACAAAATGTCATCCCTCCAACTCAAAATAAAAAAAAAAACTTACGACTCCTGCTCCACCCACAGAACATAAACCACCCAAACCGTTCCTTAAGTTTGAAATCTCACCTATTATAGAGGAGACCACAAATTGTAAAAGGCCAAAACATCACAATGTCAAGGCGACATCTGTCCTGCTACGCTAATCAAAGATTGCACAGACAACCTGGCACCTTTCACTTCACTTATAAATAATTCTCCTCTAATAAAGTACCAGATAATTTGAAGGAAGCCTGGTTACTGAAACCAACTTTAGATCCCAACGTGCCAACTAACTACAGGCCTATTGCGACAGTGCCATTCCTTCTAAAAAAAAAATACTAGACCGGGTAGCCTATGCGCAATTCCAAAACGCACAATTCCAAAACTACCTCAAAACGCACAACCTTCTGGGCCTTCACCAATCAGGCTTCTGCTCAGGCCATGGCACAAACAGCTTGGGTAGACCTAAAAACCCAAATGGATCCGATAAGAGACAGAGGCAAGCTAGCCATCCTTCTACTGGACCTCTCTACGGCATTTGACTTGGTCACCACATCTTATGCCGTCACCTAGCCAGCAATGCCCACTTCTCCAAGGATGCCATAAACTGGATTGAATCGTTCCTTTCGAACCAATCCATGAGTCTTCTCATCCACGGCAGCTGCACGCCCTACTCCGGTCACATGCAGAGTGCCTCAGGGATCATGCGTGTACCCCACGATGTACAATGCATTCACAAAACCTCTTTGATAGACTAGACAATCTGGATGTCACATATACAAAATATGCTGACGATACCAAAATGCCAATCCCCATCACAGGGGACTACGACACGCTCTAAAGCACTCAACGGTATCTAGCTTGCCATTCAAGCCTGAATGGTCCAAAACGAGCTCTGTCTTGACGATGAGACAGATCCTGATCATAGACAGCCCAGCAAAACTAGAGCCCACCACATACTACCAAACCTTTGACATAGATGGAAACTGTAGCCAAAGAAGTCAAGACGCTGGGGGTGTACCTTAACTTATCACTTACCCTCTCCCGACAAGTTCATGCCATCACCTTTGCCTCATCTTATACTGCCAAACTCATCATTGCATGCAGACCACACCTCAGTGTGGAGAACCGCATCACTTTGGCTAGAGCTCTAATCCTCTCTAGTACAGACTATTGTAATGTCATCTTCGCAGGCTCCTCCACCAAAAATATTAATATCCAGATTGTACAAAACCACACTATCAGAGGGGCACTCAATATCCTGAAGTCAGAACACATAACCACATTCTGAAGAAATATTCACTGGTTACCAGTTAAAGTCTGTGTTAAATGTAAAGTCTGTGTAATTTAAAGTACTTTCTCGGCCACAAATACCTATCTTACACTGCTCCTCGCTACCTCGTCAAACTTGATCTCCAAAATGCAACCAGCCAGACCAACCCGCTCAGCCTACCTGACGACACTAAGATACAAAAAGCAGGCGGGTCCAGCTTCCCTGTTATTGCGGCCAACTATTGGAATGCCATGCCTACTGAACTTATTTCTAGCTTATAATGCTAAAATACATTTGCTGCCCCTTCTAGTGCTAAGGCAACTAAGATATCGCTCGCCCAATAGCACTGCCTCGGAATACCAAGAAATCAAGACTCAAGAAATCAAGGGCACCAGGCCGGATGGCCTGAGTAATATAGATATCAAACAAAATGCTGACGCGTGGACAGATTTCATCAGTACGCTCTTTGAGCACTGCAGAGATGCACAAGCGATCCCGACATCATGGACAGAAGCGGTAATTGTACCGATTTTCAAACAAGGTGACAGAAGAACCGGGCAATTATCGCCCAATAGCACTCTTGGACATAATTGGCAATCTTTGCTACTATACTGTTAAGGCATTTTCAAACTTGGGCCAAAACATCACTGGCAAACGACCCCTTTCAAATGGTTTTCCTCAAGAACGGAAGCACCATAGTAAACATTTCTATGCTGAACATTATAAAAGCAAAGGTAAAGCAAGGAGCGGCACCAGTACATATGGCTTTCATATGCCTATCACAGGCATTCGACAGAGTGGACAGGGAAAGACTATGGAGCAAACTGGAAAGTCGGAAATGCCCAGGAGAGCTACTGGACCCAGTGAGGGCCCTTCACGAGAACACCAGAATAAGAGTTTGCCTGAACACCCAAGGTACGCTGACGCGTGAAATTACAGCCAACTGCGGAGTAAAGCAAGGCTGCCCATTAGCCCCGGCACTTTTTATCGCATACCTGGGTGACTTTAAAGAAACAGAACTCTCAGTAAGGTCCTTCCCGCCTAAACTAGGAAACAGCTATTTCACAGCTACTGTATGCAGACAACCTTATTCTACTGGACCAGACGGAGATAGGCCTACAGCGCCAATTAAACAACTTGGCGACATACATGGAACAAAACAACCTACAAGTAAATAAGAAAAAAACAAATATTCTGACATTAAGGCGAGATGCAAAAAAAAAAAACAGAAGTCACAAATGGTATCTGGATAAGGAAATAATCGAGGTGGTTACTGACTACAAGTACTTAGGAGTCCTGATAGATGCCTCAAACCAAGAGGACTCCAAGCAAACAACTTTGGAAAAAAGCAAAAAACCTGGCAGCACAGATGAGAACCCCTGGATGGAAAATACGGGAAATTTTCTATCACTCCGGTCATCCAATTCCACAAAGGGAAAGTAGTCCCGACCATCACCTATGGGATGGGTGCCATGTTGAATATACCGAACACCATATGGCAGAAATTGGAAGGGTACCTGTGAAACTCTGCTAGGTCTACATAATTCAGTTTCAATGGACCTTATTAGACAAGAGTTAGGCCTACTCTCTCTAGAACAATCAGTAACCTTGAGTGCCATGCAAATCCTAAGAAATACTTTACTACCAGAGGCCCCACCAACATATAAGATTATCAGATTTGAAATATCAAGTCATAAACTGACTGCCTTAAACAGCTGGATGGACAAGCTAAAAGAGAAACTGGAGGAGGTGGCATGCACAGAAGCAGACTTGCAAGCAAACCCAGAAAGAGTAAAAGACAAATTGAAGGCCCAAGACTGGATAAACACCCTGGAAAAAGCACATGGAAATAAATTGGCAAAACATCTCCCGACCTTCAATAGCCTGAATAAACCGCTACCATACTGTACAAAGTTTCCGGATAAAATATTAAGAGCATTCTACATGAGAGCACGTTTAAATCGCCTCCTGACACGAGAAATTCAGGCAATCCGACTAAAAACTGCACCTCAAGATTGCAGACTATGTGGAGAAACCGACAAACTGGAAACAATAAAACATCTGTTAATGGAGTTCCCGGAGCTAAGAAAAATACGGACCGACTTCCTCAACCTGTGCACCAGCTGGGTAGGCGTACATGGAGAGGAACAAGCCACCTGGTGGAATAGACTAATGTTGGGTGAAGAGACTCCCTGGACCTTGGCCGCAGCAAAAATTCTGGAAGCAGCCTTCCAAAAAGTAAATGAACGAACTGAACAGAGACCCACCGGTGCAGCCAAAGGCCCATTATGGAGGCAATTAACTTAATCTAATAACATTTCGTCTTCTTCCTCTTCTCTCCTGACTTCTGGGTGCCACCTTGCCACCAGGGCTTTGCTCTGCACGTCTTTTGGACTCCTGTTTGTTCGTTCTTCCTTCTTTTATGTCTGTAATTTCTTAGCTCCTAAGGATACTGCAAGAGTCTTGTAAAAATTGCTAAAGCAATTATATACGAGTAAATAAAAAAAATACTCTTAGCAGTTGGTAAAAGACAAAGGTTGTTAGAACACCAAGAGACCACAAATAATAAGCAGGTAAATACTTTTGGATCCCTTAAGAAGAGTCATGCAATTCAATAGACTAAGCCAAAGTCTGTGGGCAAGTCTGGTCTAGGATGAAGTACTTCTGGTAAGTAAATGGAAAAGTTTTGCACAAGTTCTTAGGAGTCTTTGATGAAAAGAAGTCCTATGTAGGGCCACAAGCTGATTAGACTTGTGAGTTGTAGAAGTTGCAATCACTCTACAGTAAGAGGTAAGTTCTCGGACTTTTTACAGTACCTTAGAAATTAAGAAAAGATGCAGCTGATGACTTCTGTTCCTGTGCAGCTCTGCAGATCTCACTGTTCCTGGACCTCAGTCGTGGGGACAAGACGGAGGACGTTGGAGTCTCCTGGGATGGTCAAAACTTGCAAACGTCACTTTCAGTGGCTATTCAGTGTTTCACCCCCTGGCTGTCGAGATGGAATTTCCTTGCTTCTGGGGTCCCGCACTCTGAGGGGGCTCGGTCTGTCTTCCTGGGAGTCCAGAAGATCTTCCTGAAGCTCTAGGCCAGCTTAAAAGCAACACACACAATATGATGTTCCTCTCCCTGGTTATACGGTTTCCAGCAGCAACTCTGGCAACTCAACCAGCTGCGAGATGGATGTCCTGGTGGTTTACTTTGGAGTTGATTGGTCCCACCAACTCAAGGGGAGATGTCAGAGCTTCAGCACTGCAGCAGGTCTTCACTGGGCAAACCAACGGACCAGGAGTTGGAGCAAACGTCTCTTCCAAGTTCTTTTTTATTGTATTAGTTGAATTTAATCAACCATTCAATATTATACAAAAAGATGTTATTACAATAAAATGATTCAATTTGCATTTACAGAACATAAAACCAACCTTGCAATGCTGTTACCACGACATATTGAGTACTTCAATGTTGGAAGAAAATAAAAATGCATATGTGAGAAACAAATTCACCAGAAGAAATCAACACATAGCCACAAGATACATGATACACAACAGAATACATATTGTACAGCTCATGATCTAGACACAGGCCAAAACCCAGAACCATTTATGTCGATGTTCGGCGATCGTTTGTATATTAACTACTTCACTTGCACTTCCAGGTTAGATGGTCACTGCTGTTCCAGTGTCCATTTCAAGACTATTCCAAAAATGAATGGTTGCCAATTGAAGTGGTAATTGTTCATTACTCATTGTCCAGCTGGTACTATATGGCAAATTACCCTTGAACTTGCAGTGTTTATCATAATATATTTGTATGAGATGACAAAAGGCCTCACATTGAGTAATCAAATATTCCAGGGTTTCCGGCACATCTATATCATTGCAAAATCTGCACACATTAGCTTGCGGGTCTATAAGATGTCGTTTTGCAAGACTGTTTTACAGGCCACAGATTAAATCGCAAACCTAAAATTGACAGCCTGTATTGCAGTGTCAGAGCTTTGATTAAATACACAGGCAAGGTACGCATCTTATTTCGGTGGGAACCTGCACGCATTACCATGCTTGTAGTTCACGCAGAGTTCACGTGCGGGTCTAGTCCGTATTATATAATTTTGCTTTATCTGGATTATTAATCATCAGCTCAATGCTAATATTGCTATTAGCTAGAATTTGACACTTTGTTTACCCAGTCTTCCATGAAAGTGATCCGATGTGAACATGTAAGCTGACAAGTCTCAAGATATTAACATTAGTGGAGATCAAGCATTTCCGAAATAAAGAACATCGCCAGTTGTACAAGGCATTTAAAGAAACCAGCCCAAGTTCATATCTGATCCATGCGTCTGGTACACACTGGAAGCTTTAACATTTGATTCCAGAATTTTGCCTCCCACTTATCAAATCGGAAACTAGATCTGATAGGAAAGGTTTCCAGGCCATAAAATATTGCTGGCACCACCTTCTGATTCCAATAAAACCATGCTGCTTTAATGGAAAATTTTACATACCTCCACATGATGATTTGACATTGGCATACTGCTGTGTTCAATTTCTTTCTTACACAAGTATTCTGACTCTTTGCGTTAATTGTACCCTCGAAACACGTGCCCAGATAAGTATACTGGGTCACAATTTGCAGTTGTATTTTGTTTACAATCCACAAAACGTTTTAAACCGGTTCTTGTTGGCGAGTATAGTACGACCTGTTTTTTCAGTCTTAATTCGTTTACTTGGATGTAGTTTTGCAAAGCTTTTAGTAATTTTTGCAGACCAACTTGGGTCTTGGAAATTAAGACAAGGTCGTCAGCATATAAGTTATTTTATATGTTCATTAGCTGGTTTGGGAGAGTCGGATTGAACATTTGCAAATACATGTTTAACATTGTGTATAAAGTAATTGAACACTGCGGATGCCAATAAGCATCCTTGCTTGAGTCCACGTGCTGTGTGGATGGGAGCAGAGGACACCGTTTTGTGAGACGGACAAGTATGGACGTATCAGTGTAGCGCCTGAATGATTTCAAGTAAGATTGTTGGGCATTGATATTTCCTTAATTTCTCAAATCTCATTTGATTCCATCTTGCGAGTCAAGCTGAGGCCAAATCCACAAATGCAAAGTATACTGGTTGCCCCTGGGACTGGCACTGAGCCTTGATTGCATTTAGACACATCAAATTGATGTGTTCCCATGCCTGGTACAAAGCCAGTTTGATTAGGATTGTGTAAATCATTGTCAAGTGTCCATGCATTGAAATCCTTAAGTACTAGATTTGTGAAAATCTTCCCTGGAGCATCCAATGCTATAGATCTATAACTTTGGGGTAACATGCAATCGCCCTTTTTTAAATATGGGTATGATCACAGATTTTCCAAGATTTCGGAACTTTTTGAGACAGTATTGCAAATTTGAAGATGTGAAACAAGATCAGGGCCCATTCAGGGATATTTGCTTTAAGCATGCAATTGCTAAATCCATCTGGACCGGCAGCTCTGGGCGAGCTCGCACGCCGTATTAGGTCTTCAATGTCTGCTAGGGAGAACTGCTAGGACCAGTTTGCATTAGTTGAAGAGATACTTTGCACTGTATCTAAACTCGGGTCGGCGTAAGACTAGTATACTCAATTAAGCGTAGTCAAAGAAGATAGTTGGATTGAGCATTCGCTTGAGTATAGGAGGATTAAGTATTAAGTAGCTGCCACATATCAGCAGAATTTTTATTCACCATGGCCCGTCCCATATGTTCACTATCCTGTTGGAGCATTCTATGCCTGTGAGACTTGAGCCAGTTCTTGTAAATACATTTGGCCTTATTCAAATCTTGTCGATAGGTTTTGGATCCTATAGCTAACAGACATCATCTCTGTCTCAGATAATCAGCTCCTTTAATTTGAACCTCAGTCAAATGCATGTCTGTATTTGGGGCGGTCATTCCTCATGATGGTAACAGTATTGATAAAGGGTGCTAGCAAATCGGTATACAGAGCTGGGGCATCAGAATTCACATTTCTCTCCACTGTTTGTCTATATGAAACAAGTTTAGCATCAGTTCATCTTATTCTGTTTCTTGGCACGTTGATCAACAGGCATTGATTGGCAATATCTGTTGTTGAGCGCCTGTGATTGTCGAAGACAATTTATGATCACTATATGGCAAAGTGAGCATCTCCAAGCGCTGCAAATGCCTAAATAGCATTTGATCGACATATATAGTTGATTGTGCTTGCACTGTTACGAAACCATGTTGTGCTAGCAGGGATGTCACCTTGGAGTGCCCCATTTACCATAATGAATTGTCTTTCTACCATGAAAGAGATCCAATCCTGTACCTCTTTCGTGTGACGCTTGACATTCCAACAGTCTAAATTTAGATTGCCCAATAGGATGGTAGATGTAATCTGTCAGTATGTATTAAATACAGGATGCGGCTTAAACCTGCATAAAAGGCCTTGTCTGTTGATGCTGCAGGATTACGATACAAATTAACCAAAGCCAATCTTTGCATACCACAAGCTATTTTGACCAACAAGATATGGGCACTTTCAACACCCCACTCTGCAATGGAAAAAACTATTTTTAAATTCACCGCCACTAGAAGACCGGAAGCTGGCCTCCCTCCGGTCAAACGAGCAGGAGAAAGAACAATATCATACCCATCTCATGCAGAGGGAGTTGTAAGCCATGTTTCCTGAAGGGCAATTATATGGTAATCATGTGGCAAATTTTCAATAGCAGTTTGTAGGTGTGAATGCCCTCTTGAAGTCCAACTTGCAATACACAAGTTCTGCAAAGGATCCAGCAAGGATGGTTACTGACTCGTGGTTGCTAGTCCCCTCGTCTCTGGATTCACATGCATGACTACTGATAGTTTGTTTTGTACATGAATCCCTGTGGTTTGTCAGTTGCCTTCGCACATCTTCAGCCAATAGGAAGCCCATGTCGAACAGGCGAATTTTTTTGCCTGCCATAGAAGGTTTGCGCCCACCCCCGAAGGTATCCATAATCTAATTATTGATTGCGTTGTATCTGCAATAAATTCTATTTGGTCGATGTCTTGAGATGTAATATCTTGCAGAGTACTCGCATCACTGAAGATGTTCAAGACACTCCTTCTGTTCAGGTCATATGAAGGAAGGTTTCCCCTCTACATTTTAGAATAAATGAATGGACATGACTAGCTCTCTCATGAACTTGTTTGGTCTGAGGGGTTGAATACTGACTGGAATTGGAGCTACTTGGAATTTGATTCAAAGAAGGCAACTGATGGGTTTCTCTATTAAATCTGGTCACATCTGAGAAATGTGAAGGATATGCATCTTCTAATGATGCATTTGATTTCTGAATGCCAGGCCTGATAGAAACTGGTGGCTCCATGGGTGCTTCACGAGGCGCAGCACGTTCAGACAGGTAAGTCTCATCTGTTTTATTGTTGCAATCGTCTGTGGACTGCGCTTCATGGACCACACTAGGCAGGTTATGAGACGATTGAAAGGTGATCGTTTTTGGATTTAAAGAGTTTACCACCACACAATTTGCACTCTGCGCCTCTGATTGCCTGATGGAATCTGAGTTGATTTAAAGGAGTGTGATGGAGAAGCCACCGGTGTATCTGCTTAATTTGTTGCCGCCATGCTGGTTTCCTGCACCAGGGCTACACACAATGGAATCACTAAAGAGCGGGCAAGCTAGCCGGTTTGGAACCAGCCAGTACGTTGCGTTTGTGGCGGCGGAGCAGAACCACCAATGGCTTGAAATAAAGCATTAAGAGCATTAGGCCCTCTAACGCCAGGCATATTCTTGGATTTTTTTTCGCAATAGCACGCGGGCCCTTGATCTGACTATGAATTTGTTCTCCTTGTGTAGCAGATTGCCCGCTAATTGTTGGGCTGCAGGAGACCACGGAACTACATCTGCCTCGCCAATTTTACCAGCGTCCGCCGAGAGATCGATGTACGAGGTGTCCTTAACATTGATCACCTCAGACATCGAAATCTGTATTGCTGGACGAATGCTATCAAAAGCAGGGAGCGGAGAAGCATGCACCGCTCCTCATGGCTGAGGCGGGCATTGATTGCTGGTTCTGAATGGCAAGGGTACGCACAGGGGTGCAGTAGGGCAATGGCATTTGGACATATGGTCAGAAATTAGGTCATGATTTACATTTATCCTTGACATTGTCTGTTTGAAGTATTGGATTATAGACTGGTATCTCAGTCCATACTTCTAACAGTTTGACCAATGTTACTATTGATGTATTAATGGCTGTTAAATTCCACACCATGAGGACAATTTGGCGATAGTGATGATGGAACGGATACCACTTGCTTTAGTTTAGTAGGCACTCGGGGCGTAGGATGCACAAAAGAGGGTAACGTCGAGCAAGACTGAGAGTAGAGGTCAGCTTATCCACAGATACTTTAAGTGAATTAATATCTTGCACTATTGAAATAGGGGACTTGCACTGGCTGGCATAGATAGAAATACCTGTGGATTCACCACAGTCCTTCAGAAAAGGAATCGGGGACCACACCGGCAGGACACCCTGTTTGTTAGCTGCCACACTGCCCTTTACAGAATCTAGAATGGTTTTATCCAACAAACAGCTATGCATACCAGGCACCAAGGGGGTAGAGTCCAAATCAAGATTGATTACGTTGCCTGCTAAGCGGGCTAGTGCAGGCTCCGCCATACATGACAACGGCACAGCGGACGAACGGCCCGCCAACGGTCGGATCTTAAAGGAGTCTAATGACCATGCGGTCGGGATGCACTATTTTAGGAGAGGCTGTGCAGACCGAGATCTTATCTTTATGCACCCTGTTGGGCATATTGGATTTTAGAGTTTAAATTGTAAACACGATGAAAAAGCACAAGTTCAAGCACAAGTGACGCTTTCCACACAAACAAGACTTACTAGGAGCTTCTAGATGACAAAATAAAGCAGCGCGTTAACCTCACTGAACCGTTGTGCCGCGGCCAAAGCGGTACTTAAGAGTACTTGCACGCGTGCGCTGTGCGAGAGCGGAATAGGCTAAATAGCAAAAGCAGCCTGGGAGCCTATCCCCACAATCCAAGGCAGAGCTAGGTACTGTCACTCCAAGTTCAAACAACTGGTGGTATTCCTTGCAGATTTCTTGCAGCCAAAAGTCACAAAGTCCAGCACACGGCTCTCACAGCAAAGCCATACTTAAGAGTCTCTTCCAAGTTCTTCTTCGGATTCCTTTGTCCAGTGATCGACTGCCTTTGGCCTAAAAAGACCTTGCCTTTTATGCAAGTTTCATTCGCAGCATAGCTGTCACTCACAGCAGGGTGGCTGTCCTCAAAGGACAGCCAGCCAAACACCTTTGGGTGCATTTCTGTAACCAAGGGGATTAAGCACAGGTAGTTTTCGGAAACCTACCTCTCTTACTGCCAGACACGCTGGAGCCAGAGGTGGCCTTCATCAGTGAACCCCGCCAAAAACAAAGAAAGGGACCAAACCTGCTTTGACACGCTGAAGTACCTTTCCAACAAGAAACGGCGAAAAGACTGGTGCTATTTTGACAATGGGCACCCATGAGTGCTTTACTGCAGCTGCAATTGCAGCCTTCGGTAGAAACACACTGGTAGGAAAAAGTAAACCCCTGCCACCAGTCATTGTAGAAAGGTTAACCAAAATGTTACATGAGAAACTAGACGTAGGGGATACCAAGTAACCTCTCCAGTACCCTATTGTAAGATATTGTGTGCTGGGTCTATAAAGTTACAAATGTATGTAGTCAATTTCACTTCACTGCTCTTGGAAACAGTAGTTTAACCAAGAGAAGGTATTTAAACCTTTGGGAAATCTGAAAGACTTCCCTGTGCCACAGCACTGACAGTGCTGTGTCACAATGTAAAAATAGGATGCTTAATGGAGCTTGTCAGACTCCAAAACCAAAAGAGTTCAAGTCAAAGAAAAATACGTGAGTGGGGCAAAAGGTCACTCTCTCCAGGATAAAAATTGAAAGTCCTAAAGCCCAGCGAAGAGCTGGGGGTCTTTAAGGTAGAAGGGAAGGAACAAGTTACTTACCTGTAAATGTTCTCGAGCATGGGTCTGGCATGGATTCACATGCTCATGGACATTCCCAGTCAGGCTGGGAATCCTCGGTAAAGAAAATAAATCGGTGTCACTTTTGAACTGTCTTTCTCATAACAACCAATGACTGGTCTGTGGGTCCTACTGCCCCCAGCCAATGACTGCCCTCTACCTAAGCCCCTCCTCTGGCAGCCATCTTCAGATTTGGTAGCATGTAAAGTGGCAGTAGGACAAAGAGCCGCAGAGGGGTTTGCATGTGAACCCATGCCAGACCCAAGCAGGAGAACAGTTACAGGTAAGTAACTTGTTCCTTCTCCAACATGGGGTCTGGCATGGCTTCACATGCTCATGAATAAAGAATACATAGCAGTACACACATGCACAACCACGGGAGGTGGCAAGGCTCAACATTAAACATCTCCACATTAAGCAGCTCTTACCCCTCACCAGGCTCATCTTCAAGCGAACAGATTGCGCAGCACTGCTTGGCTGACTCTGGAATACCTGTCGACACAGTAGTACTTCGTGAAGGTGTGAGTCGACCTTCACGTAGCAGGCCTGCAGATGTCAAGCACGGGCACACCAGAGAGGAACGCTGTAGTTGCAGCGATCGCTCTGGTCGAATGGGCTCTCAGACAGCCATGCAACAGTCGGTTTGCCAACCATTGACAATGGGTGATGCAGCTGGATAGCCACCTGGAAATGGAAGCCTTGGAGAGGGCCTGCCCATGGTTCACAGGGCCGAAGTTCACAAAAAGTTGCAACGTCTGCCGAAATCTTTGTGCAGTCCACATAGAACTTCAGCGCTCTAGCCACATCCAGCGAGTGCAAAGTCCTCTCAGCCAGCGACAAAGGCATCGGGAAGAATACTAGTAATGCCAAGGGCTTGTTTAGATGAAAGTCCAACGGCACCTTGGGCATGAAGGAGGGGTGACCGCAGCGCCACCCTCATCTTGTGGAATGTCAAATAGGGCGGTTTACAAGAGGGGGCCGGGATCTCTCCCACTCGTGCTGAGGTGATGGCGACAAGAAAAGCTGTTTTCCACGACAATCTTCAATGGCGCCGAATGTACAGACTCGAACGGGAGACCCATGAGCCTATTAAGCACCACATTGAGCACCCACGCCGGAGCCCTCGGCGGCGGGAACCAGCGAAAATAGTCCTTTGACGAACTCCTTGACCAAACGATGCGACCATAAGGATGATCGTCCAGGAGATATGGTGTAACGGGAGTTAGCCGCCAGATGAACCTTGATGGAAGTATGGGCAAGGCCTGCCATGGCCAACGACAACAAATACAGGAGCACCTGCGGAGCAGTGACTCGTAGAGGGTCGATCTCCACTGCAGTTGCTGCTGGACACCGTAGACCCAGGTAGAGGAACACCAGTTCGTGTGCGTTGCTTTTTAGTTGGCCAAGAGCTCCAGGAAGATCCTTCGGACTACAAGGAAGCAGGATTGACCAAGCCTGAGCCACCTCAACAGAGTGCTGGACCACAGATGCAAGGAAAGCCCATCTCAACAGCCAAGAGTTGGCAGTGGTGCTATTTACTGAGACGCGAGTAGCTGAAACCGCGTAGTACCACTGAATAGAAGTTGGTCCTTTTCTGTTGCTGACTGTCCCATTGCAGTGCAGGAGTCCTCAAATGTCCTCCCTCTTGCCCACACGACTGAGGCCCAGGAACACAGGATCTGCAGAACTCCACAGGAACAGAAGCCAGCCAAAGCCAGTTTCTTCTAACGTAACTGTAAAGTCTAAGGATCTTACCACTTGTCGTGTACCGTCACTTGTTCTCTGTGGAGGCTTGTCTTGGTTGCGTCTGTAGAGTTGCCAACAGCTTCTTTACCCCACAAGCCTAATCCGCTTGTGGCCTTACTTTGATTTCTTCCTTTCTACAAAGACTTCTAAAACATTGCAAGACTTTTTTACCTGCCTGCAAGAATTGCTTCAGCTCGCCTTGACTTTTGTCCAATTGACTTTGGCCTGGCTCCCTGAATAAAACACCTCTTCCCATTGACTGTGTTTAGCTCTCCTTCCAGGAAGGGGTAAACTGTTTTGGCATTGGGGGTTACCAAAGTACTTACTGCTTTGTGAGATCTCTTGTTTTATTCTAATCTGTTTCTTTTGACATACTTTTGTATTCTCCATGATATCCCATACAATCCTCGCCACTCCTCATCCCCATTGTAAACTCTGCATTACCCGCACGCCCACCGGAGCAGAGACCCACAACTACAGTGACTACGCTCCCGCAAGTAAGCACCGTCATGCCGTACTGCCTCGTGGTTTAAGCCATGACCGTTAAAATAACTTCCATGGGTTGCGCGTAATACCCCCGCGGCTCGCCTCACCATCACTGTACCACAATGGACACCACGCTCGGCACTCTGCCTTGCTAGACGCTTGGCCCTTACCGGTCAAGTGGGACAGCGAGTAGAGCGCTCGCTTTGACATCCGTGCAGAGCCTGCTAATGCAGGTTTGAATCCCGGCAGGGCCAAATTCAGCCTTTCATCCTTCCGAGGTCGATAAATGAGCACCAAACACTGTGGGTAATAAGCAGCGCTCAGATACCTGAGGGCTCGTAGCGCTATATAAATGCCAAATTATTATTTTAATTATTAATTAAGACTCTGCGTGCCTCACTTGTTACAATTCCAATCAAATTTGTAACACTGCTAACGTACTGCCTTCAAACCCTTGTATAGTTGATTTAAATTGCCGCATCACCTGACAGTTGACTTACCTGTTGCCTCACCTGACTAGCCCAAGATTGCCAGTTTCGAGATGATGCTAACATTCCTAATTACTATATCTGTTCTGCCTAATGCCCTATGCAGTACCCTGCACAGGAGGCCACTTCATCATGGTCAATGGTCTAGCCAGGCTAGGATGGCAGCGCCACCAACCAGTTCCTTGTCCTACCCCATTCTTCCCACCACACCCACCTTTCCCACCCACAAGCAACCACAATTATGCTACTATGCCCAGTGCCATCACTCTAGCTGAGCCCACCTCGCCTAACTTAACCCACCTACACACCCACCGGCATCAAAACCAACAACAAAACACCATCTCTGGGCACCACCAGACTCGGACTTGGAGCCGGAACCAGACGAAACCAGCCAGCACCAAGGCCCAACACAACCGCTGTCACCCCTACCTCAGCCACGCCCATGCCATACAACCACCCAATCAATACTCTTACCAACAACTATAACAAGCCAACCACAACTCAAACCAACACAACCCAGTCCTCCAACCCCAAGACCACATCACCCTCAGACCACGCTCTCAAAACCAAAGGCGCACTGATCATTGTACGATCACTCTGTGCCCACGCCATAGAAATTCATGAACTCATCTTAGACTACCAACTTGACATGCTAGTAATTATGGAATCTTGGTTGGACCCAGCTGCAGGCCCACTAACCATTACCATCCCACAAGGATATAGTATCCTCTGAACAGACAGGAACAACCTCCAAGGAGGTGGAGTGGCCATCATAGCTAGAACCCCTCTACAATCGGAGCCTGCCCCTTAGAACAAATAAACGGATACAAACTCTTATTAGTCGAACTCACCCCAACTCAAACCACTACAAACTTCCTATTAGTGTACAGATCACCCAATAAAAATACTCACCCAAACCTAGACATTCTACTATTGCTTACGCCTCGAAGCCCAAAACAGAATGCATTATCCTAAGTGATATCAACCTAGGGTTTAATGACCCGCTGATAGACGCCTCTGCCTTCCACACAGCCATGAACCTCACGCAATTGATTAAAGACCCCACACACCCCAAAGGTAGAACGGTGGACTGGATCCTTACCCTGAACTCGCAAGTCACTATCGACTCTAACTCCCCCATAGTGTGGTCAGACCTTTTCGTGATTAGCTTCACACTGGCCCATAGCCATACTGAGTTACCACTCCCGAACTACCCGAGACATTTGAAACCAGAAATATAAAAAAGTTCCCGACAGTTAGTCTAGTCCCGGTCCTGAGCACAGCTTTCGCTAACATCATCCCTAATACCAATAATCCTAATTATCAGACTGTCAACCCATTGATGTACTCTCTCCGTCGCCACTAAAACGTGGAAACCCGATAAACGTTCATGCTTCTGGTTTGATGAAGAACTAGTCTCCCTTAGACGCACTAAAAGATCTCTAGACCATATACATAGGAAAGCTAACGACCCAGATTTGGCTAAGGCCTTTGAAACAGCCAATAAAATCTATGATAATCTCACATAAAGCAAATGCCTTCAACCAGCAAATTGCTAACGCTAATTCTGACAGTAAAGAGCTATTCTCTATCCTTGGAGAACTTGAGAATCCTGACCAAGCCATATCGCCACAATTCCAGTAAAGCATGGTGCACTACTATACAAGACGCACTAGCTTCCAAAATAACGCATCTACAAAAGAAAATCGACAGTAAAAAAAAACTCCTTGCTGAAAAAACTACACCCAATATTACCTCCAGCCTCCCACCTTCCTGCATCCCTTCTATTTCTCCCCAGTTACCAACAAAAGTGCTAGACACTAAAGCAAAGCTCAAAGCCTCAAACTGCAAAGAAGACCAATTTCCATCCCATCTAGTCGAGAAGTGTGCCCCCTCTCTATCACCCATCACTGACTTTAACGCCTCCTTCAGCTCCAATACTGACCCTACCAGCATCAAAAAAGCTTGGGTAACTGCTCTCCAAAAAAACATCACTAGACCCCTCAGTACCCACCAACTACTGCCCAATAACCACTGTCCCATTCCTCCTGAAAATTATCGACAAAGTAGCTTACTCCCAGATCCAAAACCACTTAGCGCAAAACCAACTATTGAGGGACCGACGATCAGGGTTCCGCCCAACCACAGTACAGAAACCGCCTTACTCGACTTGAAGATCCAAATGGATGCTTCCAGAGAATCAAATAGGTCAAATAGCATGAGTAGGCATAACTTATCAGCGGCTTTCGACCTGGTCGACCACAACAAAGATTGCACAACCTTGGCTAATAACTTCAATCTGTCAGCTAATGCCTCCGAATGGATCAAATCTTTCCTCGCAGACAGGACCTCAAGAGTGGCCATTGGCAAAGAGTCAGCCGACCCAATACCAGTACCCTTGGGCGTCCTGTAAGGATCCAGACTATCACCCACCCTATACAACGCCTACACCAAACTTCTATTGCAGCGCTGGATGCCATGGGTGTCATCTATACTAACTTCGCTGATGACACTCAGAAGATCCTCATCCTGCTAACCGGTAACCACGAGATTGACGCACTAGTAACAATCTACTCACTTATCCAAAACTGGATGGCCAATAACAGCCTGTGTCTCAATGACAAAACGGAGCTATTAATACTAGGATCACCCAAAATAGCCTCCCTACCACCGATCTACACTTCATTCACCATTGATGGCACGACCATTCCGGTATTGAAACAAGTGAAAACACTGGAGTGTACCTTGACGCCACACTAACATGACCAAACATATCAATAGTCTATCCTCCTCTACCTCTTAAACTTCCACACTTATCTCACTCAGCTGCAAATTCCTCACACCTAACTGTTACACTAGCAAGGGCCCTCATACTCTCCAAGTTAGACTTTTGTAATATCCTCTTCCTAGGCACATCTAACACTAACTTGGCCAAACTCCAACTTGTGCAGAACAATGCCCTACGTGTGGCACTAGGCATAAGAAAATCAGACCATATCTCCAATATCAGGAGAGCCAACCATTGGCTTTCCATCAAATCAAGCATACTAATTAAAACCCTCAGCAGCACACACAAATGCATCAACAATAAAGCACCAAAATATCTCCAACAGAGTCACCAGGAAAAACCACACTAGACTCCTTTAGATCAAGCAATAGTGAAAACCTCGATCCCACGCTACAAAAGAGAAAAAGCAGGTGGAAGTAGCTTCAAAGTACTTTCTCCGACACTGGAACACCCACCCCCCAAGCCCCAACATCAAGAATGAATCCTCCTTCCCACTATTTAAAAAATCACTCAAAACCTGGTTATTCAACTTGCCCTTTGTACACGGAACCCAACTGTACACAGCCAACGCCATTGACCTTGTATATACCTGTTTTTAGAAACGCTGAACTGTGTTCATTGGAATCTTCTTTGTATTTATGTACTCTACTTTAAGAATGTATTTGCCAACTGTCTAACTACGCCGTGATACCCCAGGGCCTGGGCGTAAAACAAATGTAATAAATAATGTATTGCTCAGTGATATATTTGTCCAGTGTCATAGCTATTGAAGTAACCTGAGGGTGTAGGAAGGGTCTGTGTGCCATTCCAACTGGGTATTTACTGATACTAGGAGTGTGTATTTTGGTGTTTATTTGTGTTACCCTTATATTGCCAAGAGAAGGCTTACTCATACTGACTGTTGAATAAATTAATAATTGTTTTATCAAGAAACCTTGTGTGTAAGAGTTTATTTGAATACTTGTCACTGTGAATCTGTGTAACTCCTCCACAGCTCACATTGACCCCTCTTGAGAAGCCTGGCTGCTCAACACGCTAACCTGTGTAGTACAGATTTATACCAAAGGTTGGGTTCCTATTGCCAGGAGGTCAGGGTTGTTGTAGTGCACCCATTGTTACTTCATACAATCTTGCTTAACACTACACTAAGACCGAGGGAAGGAGGGACGGTTTGCATAGGAATCCATGTAAGACCCACGCTGGAGAACAAGAGTTAGGCAAGCAACTTCGTTAACTAGCAGCAAAAAAGCAATATTCTAACTGTGGCTTCTGTAAATGGGGCCTTTTTCTGTGGTAATATGCGACTTGACCAGTGTTCTCATTTTGAAATGCGTTTCAGGAAGAGGAACAAAAGACTCAGTTGACGCCTACTGGACGACCAAAAAGGAGAAGTCGAAGATTAGTTAATTACAGTGAACACGAGGATGATGACCCGGAACAATTTGAGACTTATATTAATCAACTAATTATGCAACAAGAAGAGCAAGAGAGGTAATTGCTGAACTAACATTTGCATCACAGTGCAGTTTAATGCCACTTGGGACTGATGCATGTTTCCTTTTAAATTGAATCTTGCCTAGACTACTATAGTGAACCCCAGTGGCATTTACTCTCATCTGGTCACTGCTCCAATATATCATATTTCTCTTGAGCCTTCCAATAACTTTCAAATCACCATAAACCAACTAGCACTTCAGTGACTTTAAAATGTGCATTGCCCTAAAATCAGCGATTCAAAAGCAATGCATTTTTATTCAATTTCTGATTAAGTTGCCAACCTTTATAGCAGCAACACGTGTAGAAGCTTTTTATTTTGAGGTGCATGCTTCAATAATCAAACTTTATGGCTAGGATGATGGAATGTGATACAAACGTATTCACTGGCATAACCCACTTCCTTATGGAAGTTGTAGATCAACTCCCCCGTGATAAATCTGGGCGACCCGAGATAAATGTGCTAAAACAAGTAACAAGAAGGTGAAATAGCCAGATTGCTTGAGCTGTTCCCAAGTGGTGGACGTGTTGGCCTGTATAATGGTAAATTGCTGCATTTCAGCACAAACCTCTTTGCCAATGTGCCCAAAATTTGGTAGGACCTTTAAACTTGGATTCACTGCTCCTTGCCTTCCATGTCCAGGGGCTAGCGAAGTCGTCCCAATTTAGTTGCATCTCTAGTTTCGGAACTGCATTTCTGGTCAGTCTCCCTTTTCCAGTTAAATGTGTGCCCCAGGCTATTTTAAGATGGTTCATTTGTTGCTGTTAGTTTTTGTTGCTTTTTAAAATGGTTTAGAAATGTGCTTAAAAGGAGATATTGCATGCTGGAAATGACTCATTGACAAATGCTTTTGTTGTAACTAGACCAGTTCTAGATGTTCATCTCCCCTGGAATTCTGAAATCAACCTGAAAATGCAAAACATAATGATGCTGCTCCGAAAATGCTGTAATCACCCATACTTAATTGAATATCCACTTGACCCAGCAACTCAAGATTTCAAGGTAGTGTAAATTTCCTGCATTTAAATTGTGTAAAGCATCGCCAAAGTTAAGATTCCTATATATTTCTAAAATATTTTGTAGTTTATTTGCCGATGCTGTTCATGGACAGATCAATTGTAGGCCCGATTTGCCAATTCACCAGAGTGATGCTTTCTTTTCTTGCTGTGTGGTCAGAACAAACGTATTCGACTTTTTTTTTTTAACATTTCTTTTCTCTGTATTTAAAATGTCTATCTCCCATTGCTCAGCAAAGGATCAAAGGATTTAACTGATTATTAGTTATGAAAATCAATACTGTGCCCCCTTTACATAATGCTGGATGTTCAGTTTTGTGGTCTCCGTGAGATCCTTTGGTTCCTCTCCTGCTTTCATGTAGCCTTTGCAAAGAATTGATTAATTTGCTTTGATGCTCCAGCATGGGGTCTGGCATGGATTCACATGCTCATGAATATTCCCTGTCACGCCAGATATCCTCAGTAAAATAAAGTTTCACTTTCTCTTACAAACTGTTTCTCCTCAAACAATCACCGCCCTCTGGGTCATACTGCCCCAGCCAATGACCGTCTTCGCCCTATGCTCCTCCTCTAACAGCCATCTTCAAATTTTTACTGTCAGTTTCAATGTTGGTGTCCTCGCGTTTTGCTCCGTGAGCCACTTATTTTCTTTGCTTTTTGACACAAAAAAAGTGTCAAAAGAGCATGTGTGATCTTCTCAATCTGCCAACAGGGATCCGTTTGTCAGTGAATTTCAGCACCCCTCAAGTCCGAGGATTGTCATTCCACACCTCCGGCCATGAGAGAAGCGGGAAGGAAGATCCCTTTTCAGGCCCTGCATCAGATGCAGGCTACAGAAACGGTTTGTAGAGGACAAACTCCTCCACTGTTTTCACCCAGACCGCATTGAAGGGAGGGTGCGAGATCTGCCTCTGCTTCTACAAGAAAATTAAGGATTGAAACGGTAGACTGGCTAAACACAAAGGCCTCTGGCCCTGACCCAAGCAGGGTCATGCTTCACCCAGGACTGACTGGCCGGTCTTAGAAGCAGGCTTTTAAGTCCTTTGAGGGTGCCCCATCTGTGGGGGCCTAAAACAAGGCCAAGCATGGCAAGCCCAGTTCAATCAGGGCCGCCGAACAAGCAGGGTCCTGTGATGGGCAGGGCCGATCAACATCACCATCCACCTCACCACCAGCAATCGAGCTCCTCAAAAGGGAAATCGGCAAAACTGCAGGAGAAGCCCGAAAAAGCCAAGGACTGAGTTAAAGGCAGCTGACCTGCCCAAGAAGGCCCAGTCGGCCCAGGAGAACTTTGTCGACGATTGAGCTGGTGGTGGCTGCTCTCTCATATTGCCATTCTGAATGCATGTCTAACTTTGGGTTTTACTTACCCTGACTTGCTGAATGCTATTCTAAATGGGGTTCTCCTTTGGTGTGTATACTTTGAGTATGAGTTGGTTTTTATGATTGTTTATATAATATGCAACAGTACTCACTGTCATCATCCACTGCCTATACATGCAAGTTAATACGAGCTGGGAAACCATTCCTTTCAGAGGACAGCTGTCTTATTCTAGCTAGAGCCCTCATTTTATCGAAACTAGATTATTGCAACGCCCTCTACATAGGGACTACCAAACAAATCATCCACAGAATCCAAGTGCTCCAAAACAATGCACTTAGAGCGGCCCTAAGTATCCCCAGAAGTGCACACATTTCAGAAATAAGACGAAAACACAAATGGCTTTCCACCCAAGAAAAAATCAACCTTAAATCTGTGTCCCTTATCCACAAATGCCTAAACAACAAAGCTCCCCGATACCTCTCAGAACGCTTCAACAGGAAAAATCCAACGAGACTCACAAGGACAGCCAGCCCCAACTGCCTCCTAGTGCCCAGATTCAAACTAGCCACCATTGGAGGTTCCAGCTTCCCAGTTAAGGCAGCACAGTTATGGAACTCCCTACCCCTTGCACTCAGATCTGACCAAACCTTCAATAACTTCAGAAAGAACACCATAAAATGGCTTATTGAGAATGCGACATAGCGTATGTCACTTTATACGTAACGTCTTCTTATAATGTTTGTACTAACCTGCTTTTACTGTTTGATCGCCATAGATTTGACTGTTTAGCTACGCCTTATCTGCACTTGCACTTGCCCTACCCTGCAGATTCGAAATGTCCACTATGCCTGTAACCTGTAACGTTAACTAATCTGTAACCTGTAAACGTTAACTAAGCTGTAAACCTCCTTGTTCTCTTGCGCCCTGCTACCCTAGGGTCTGGTGCGCACAATAAATAAATAAACAAACAAACAAACTTATCTTCCCAAAGATTTCTTTGAATGCATGTATTTATAATGAACCATTATTTTTACAATGCATAGTATTTCGGTGTTTATTTAGACCATATGTATGCTTCAATTTCTTTGTACTAATCTTTAGCCCTCTCCCTCCTAAAATGAGCCTGCATGCTGTCTTCGCTACCAAATCTTCTCAGGTGGAACAGCCTTATATAAAGAGTGGAGAATTCTGTATTGCCTCAGAAATGGTTTTTGAAGCCCTTCGTTGGACTTTAGAAACTGTCCTAACCCTTCTGAAAAGGTTGTCTTGGGGCAGGTTGTGCATAAGTGAAATTGAGGTGAAAATTGTGCTCCTGCAGAAATGCAGTCTTGTCTGTAGCTTTCTTTTTTGCTTATTTCCTGTGTGCGCACTGCCAGCCTCTCACTGAAGATCTTGAGAAATTGGGCACAGCGGACACTCGTTGTAGAGAGATGCATGTCGAGGACCATACAAGACCTGTACCATTTGTGCAAACTGACAGCAATATTCAAAGCTCAGTGGATGGCTAAGGGCAGAGTACAGTTATAAATACCGTAAAGTTTGGAAAAATAGCCTACTTGAAATTCACTTCTATTCGAAATGTATGATAATTGGAATTTTGTCTTGTTAGGTTGATGAAGAATTAGTGACGAATTCTGGCAAGTTTCTTCTGTTGGATAGAATGCTACCAGAGCTCAAAAAAAGAGGCCACAAGGTATGTAAGTCAGTTCATGATTGTATTTGATCAGGCATGGTTATAAAATGCCATGTTTGTGGCCAAAATTAAAGCTGTGTGTGAAGATTAATTTATAAGGTGTCCCCTGCAACATGATTGCTTTGTTGCCCAAATGAAAAGGTGTGGGGTAGTCTAGATCCTTGTTCTCCCCCAGTGCTTACAGGATCTGGATGCAATCTAGAAGAGAAATGTATGTGAAACTAAGTTAATTTGACAGTTGAAGTACAAGGCCGCAAGAAGTGTTGAGGTGTGTCCTCATTCTTCAGGTCCTGGGGGGGTTTTCATTCCCCATGGGGGAATTGGCTGGATGGCACACTGACCAGGAAACCTTCAATTCTTAGGATTCATCTTTGGGTCATTTTGGATATACAGCGATTTATATTTCATTTTCATTGGTCTAACCTAATGCATGGTTACACACAAGTGGCTGAGATGAAATTGGTCAAAACCTTACAACTGGGGGCTTAGAAATTGTAACATTACAGGTTGTACAGTCCCTAAACTAGTGTAATGCACAGAACCGCCAAAGGGACTTCCTCCTTATCCCCCTACCTTCTTACCTGACAAAGATGAATCTCACTCGGTGGGGTCAACATTTGTCCATAATGGTGTTGGGGAGAATGTTCATTTCTGTGCTAATTAAGGATACATTCGCCATTGGCTCTCAACTAGCATGTAAGCGCTCCCATTCTTCAATTGGCTTGCTTGTCAATCACCAAGCTCGCATGACTTCATTTTGGCAAGCATTTTTTCACTGACAAATAATCTGATAGTTTGCGTGAGACTCAACAGGCACTCATTATAAATCCTTGGATGTCTTTAAAGGAGCAGCCCCTTATCTGATTGCCGAGACCTGCCAACTTCACTTGGCAGGCTATACCATACTTTTCCTGCCAAGAAATTGTAAATATACAGACCAGACATTTTTTTTTCTGCAGAACTGACAATGAACTGCTAATATAGACTATTCCAGGTCAAAATGAGTCGGCCCTCCTGACACCTGGACTTGAAGCCATTTTGTTTCAGCATCCATCTTCGAATCTACCCCAGTCTAGATGCTCAGCCACTCTACTAAGTGGCAGACCAACCTACTTTTGTACGTAACTATTTTCGTATTCAGTTCTCAAACTAAATTTTCGATATTCATGATGTACGTGTAATACCCGAGCCACCCTCCACTGCTTGGGGCATTCTGACCCTAATAAATGTCACCCTATATGTACCTTTTGGTCTTAAAGCACTATAATTCTGATTTCTGCAATACTGGAACCATTGATCAGCCTGGCATGTTGCCTGTATGCAGTTTGGGGTTTGAGGATCTAGGACCTTGTATACACTGCTCCCTCTGGTCTTTATTGGACACCCATTTAATTCATGACCACTACCCCAGTGTCAACCCTCCCCCATATGCAGTATACATCTGCATCCCTGTCCCAATCACCTCACTTGTTGTGTTTTAACATGGGAGATATTATAAAAACATTTTTAAATCAACTGTAGTTTTGATCATAATACATTTCCCATATAACGCATGCATGCATCCTTAAAGGATACATTTGTTTGCTTCTGTTTGGATTCCACCGCTATTACTCAATGAAACATAAACTAATTATATACAACAGGCAATTACGGCCACAAGGAGAATCAAGAGAAATCATTCCTTGAGATAACCCACCAGCCCATTATTCAATTGTCTACGTGTGATTTTTACTGCACACTTTTTCCTTCCTCCCACGACAGTTCCTTGTTGCCCCTTCTCTTCCCCATGCTTATTCTTAGTGCTGGTCTTCTTTTTTTCCATTCTTCTTTCATCGACACATCTTCCACTCGATTTTTCTTTATTCTCCTTATTCCAAGTCCACTTTATTTTCTCCTTTAGGCTGCTTTGCAGCAAGTTCATGGGCCCTTCAAACATAGGCCTGTTTTTTCCAATATTTTATTTTTCTTCAGAGTACTCCGCCTTATTTCATTTATTTGAAGTCGGTCAATAGGGAGAGGCATTCAAATTCCTCTGGGGAACACGAGGATGGAGGAGTCTTTCCAGGAAAACTTTGTAAACACTCAGAGCATATAATAACTGTGACTGGGCTTCTGACTGGGTCCCGCAATGTTTCTCTGCTCGCAGGGTCTGGTGCTGCAATCTCCTGGTGTATAGGTCCCTCCTGTCCATCTGTAATATAAAACTGAACGAGCTTCCTTTGAAAAATAAGTCTCTATAGTGAGTACTTCCTCTTTAACCCCAACCCTTATGTTTCTTTCAAACATTACTGCCTCCTAAACAAGCTCCATTGCATTTTCTCTTTATCTAATATAACAAAATGGCTGCTTTTTACAAAAATCGTTGTCCATTTATATTTAAATACATATTGGGACCTGGCTATGATCTGAGTTTATACAATAAATCTCTGCCGGCTGGTATTGCCCTACTTTCTCATGGGCTTTCTTTTTTTAAACTGCATAATATGTGAAAGGAATTTTTCCCTCTATGGTTGACATTCTCGGACCAAAGAGTCAAAAAATAACAAACGACAGACAACATAACGAATTCAGATTTTTTTTCAAAAAGATGTCTTTAGTTGCTTTCCTTTGGTCTTCTTGGTGCATCCGTAGCTGAAGAATATAAGACGCTTCTTTGGATGCTTGCTCCCTGCAGAAACCGAAATAGCAGCAAAGTCATGTTGGGACTGGCAAGTGGGCAGGTATTTCCCTAGCATCGACCCTTGTTCCTTTCTCCAAACAGCTTTACTGAGATCTCTCTGGGATTCACGGCCCGCAGAACTGCAAGCTACTCTTCTGTAAAATTGAAATTTGTTGGTGCACAATCACTTAGTGTAGAAGAAATTAGGCCTGGCTTTATTTTTTCCTGTTATGCTGAAAGTTCTTCTGTGGTTTTCAAAGTCCTCTTCTGCTAGCGTAGGACTGCGTTAATCTTATCTTTTTGAGAAAATTGCCATATTTCGCTACTCTGCTTGCCCTACACTAATCTTGCCTACCCTTGTCATTTGGAACACCGCACTGTTCCTATTATACATGCAAGTGTGACATATAAGAAATGCATTGTTTTGCCTATCCTAAATAATTCTATACATTTTACCAAATGTATCCATTTGGCATGTCGCCATTTACCAGAATTTAAAAAAAGGTTACTCTGCCTTTTATCCGAAGTCTTCTGTGTCCTTGACCTTAAATATGGCCTTACTCGTATATATATGTATACTATCCTGTGCTCACTCCTGTTTGCGCCTATCTTGGGGGGGGGCGGAAATGCTATCTATTTGAATGACTGTATCCCTTACTGCCTTTTTTTTCTGTTCTCACCTGGGTCCTCTTACTCCTAATAATCAACAATGCGTTCACACACTTGCGATGTGAACCAACACTCCACTTTCTTCTCTACCTGTTCACTAAATGCTTAATTTTGTCGTCATGTCTCTTCTCATATTTGCTATTTCCTGCTAAGGCCATGTAAAAACTCCTGTGTTCAACAATAACCATATTTTTTTCATCGTTTAAACATAAATCAACATCATATTCATTAACATAATGTTTTGTTAGTTAATCTCCAATGTTCTTTCAAGTTCTACTGAAGGTTTTTCTTGTTAAATCAATATTGGCCATCCACACTCATTTGGCCTTTGATTGTTGTACTTGTATTAAAATACACTACACTAGTCAATTCATAGCCGGCACCATCCATTGTGCTTTTCGCTGCTTTAATATCCATTCATTTTTATTTATTTCACTAAATTAAGGTACATGTTTTGGTTTGAGCTCCTTACTCCTGTGCTTTCTATTTAGGACTAGCCTACATTAGTCTAGTTACAACACAAGCCTTCATGTTTCATATTATCCCTTACACAGGTGTATTTTTAGATTGATTCTTCTTTTCGTTTTAATGGACCCATGTCATAAGGGCCTATGGTTCACACAACACTTGGCACTCTCAGTCTTCTGTAATTATGCTGACGCTCCTGCATCATTTGTCATGTGATTATGAGATTTTCTTTCACTCTTTCAGTGTGATGCTCCTAAAAAAAAAAAAAAGAACACAATCTATTGAGTCCGGTCTGACTATGTTGTCATCAGTGACGTCTGAGACCCCCGGAAGATGAACTGCTGCGAGGAAAATCTTGTTCTCCAAGGCCCACTTCCACATGTTGATCGCCAGTCTGCACAGGGAAAGGGACCTGGTCCCCCCCACCCCTCCGCTTGTTGATGTAATACATACTGGTCGAGTTGTCTGTCTGGATGAGGACAACCCTTCCCTTGAGACCAGATGGCGTTCAGTTCCAGCCAATTGATGTGGTATTCTTGTTCCTGACTGGTCCACGTGCCGTGGACAGAGGTCCTCCAGGGTGGCTCGCCAGCCCTCTAGGGAGGAGTCTGTGGTAATCACCTGTGGAACGGGGGTCTGAAGGGCTTGCCGTCCGCAGGTTGCAGTCCCTGGACCACCATGTGAGGTCCGTGGTGGAGAGCGAGAGATGGGGATCCTGATAATTTCGGCCTGAGAGCCCCTCTCCTGGTTCCACGACGCTGCAAAGTGGAGCTAAATCATGAGCCTTGTGTGGGGGACGGCCAACAGTACCACTGCAAAAAGGCCCAGTAGATGCTGGTACCACCAAGCCGAAGTAGCGCTTCGGCTGAGAAAGTGGGACATGGCCCTCCCGATTGTCACGATTTTGTCCTCCGAGGGAAAGACCCTCTCAGAGCACGTGTCCCAGATGAGGCCCAGGAAGATCAGACTGCATGGTTTTCAGCTGCGACTTCATGAGATTGAGCAAAAAGCACAGGTCGCATAGTGTCCATCAGAGCCTGGGAGGAGTGGTGAACTGCATCTTGAGACGTGGTCCTGATGAGCCAGTTGGCTAGCAGGAAGAGGGCTGCCACCGCATTCATGAGTCTGGTAAAGACCCTGGGGGCCGAGTTGAGGCCAAAAGGGAGGACCTTGTACTGAAACTGGCAGCCCATGATTCTGAAGCGGAGGAAAGAACAATGGGTTGCCAGATCGGTACGTGCAGATAGGAGTCCTTCAGATCCAGGGAGCACATCTAGTCTCCCCTGCATAATTTCTCTACAATAAAAGCTGGCATCACCATCTTGAACCTCTGGAGAGGTAATGAGGGGTTGAGGGTGGAATGGTCCAGTGCAACTCTCAGGCCAGCTTGGTGCTTTTTCTGAAAGGAGAAGATCCTGGAGTAGAAGCCCGATCCTCGCTGGGAGGCTGACTTCCTCCACGGCCTGGCTCATGACGAGCGACCGAAACTCTGCCAAAAGAGTTGCTGTCCCAACTTTGAGGAGGGAGGAGAGGCAGGAATAGGTAGATGGTACCCAAAGGACACTACGGACCGGAACCAGGGGTCCGCACATTTCTGTCACCAAAAGTGTGTGTGAAGAGCAAGCCTTCCACCCCACTGGCGACCTGTGGACCAGAGTGGGTCTGTCATAACTTTTTACCTTTGGAGGCAGAGGGGGGACTCGAAAAACCCCTTGCCCCCCGCCCTTTGATGCTTGCGCAGACTAGGGGTCAGCGAGCGTTCCGGCTGTGTAGACCTCCATTCCTGGAAGATGCAGAAGCCTTGAGATGAGTGACCCTTATCCAAGCGTTGCTGAGACCGAGTACACTTTGGGTGTGGTCTTTTTCAGAATGGATTAAGACTTAGCCGTCTGAGAACTATTATTTTTGTCCAACTCTTCGTCCATGCTGGAGTGAAAGAGGTCCCTGCCCTCGAAGGGCAGGTCTAGAATACGTTCCTGGATATCTGGGTTGAACTTGGTTGCCCGGAGCCAGGCCATCCTCATGTCTGTGGCAATACAGATGGCACGTCCAGAGGTATCAATGTGTGCCAGCGTGGACTCCATGATGTCCTGAGCCACGAGCTTCGCCTTGGCTAGCCCCGCCTTGAAACGTGATCGGCTGTGGGTGGGGAGTTTCAGGAGGAAGTCACCAATTTCCCGCCATAATCTCTGGTTAGCGGCTGCCAGCATAGTGTCTGCATTGGCCTGTCGCAGGTGCAAGGAAGCATTGGAATACAGCTTCTTACTGTATGCCTTCAAAGTTTACTCCTCCTTGCCCAACAGCACTGTCGAAGATGAGGACGACTGAGGCTTGGAGTACAGTGATGCCGCAGCAATCACTGAGGAGTATGACTGAGGATGGGATGAGAGCAAGGGTGTATCCCCTTCATCTGCCTGTACTTTGCGTCCAGGCGGCAGTTGACTGGCTGGACAGAGTAAGGTTTGAGCCAGCCCTTCTTGGCAAGGGAGACTACATCGGTTTGCAGTTCTGGCCGAAGGGTGCCTCGTGAGGACTTTAGCGAGGACACCCTCTGCGGCTGTTCTACCTGGGGCTAGGGGAGGCCCAGGTATTCCGGCAGACCCGCGATCCGTTCGTGGAAGGCCCTGGCTGATGATGGCGTGTCAGGGTCCTCCTCCTCCTCATTAGTATCCTGAAGGTCTGGGGTATCCCGTGGAGGAGTATCCGGAGCCAGAGGCTGGGGCACAGGGACCGCCACTGGAGGCTGAGTAAGAGGAGGAGGCTGGTATGGAACGGCCTGCGGAGTAGGCAGAGGTGGCTGCGCTGGGGCTAAGGGCGTCAGCGGAAGAGTCTGGTGCCGCTAGCATAGTGGGAAGGACTTCCCTGACTCTATCCTTGATGATAGACCCCATATCTGGAGACTTCATGAGGCCGAGCAACCTCTCGAAGATCCGGTTCTCGCTGGCCGAGGAGGAGGGCACTGACGTGGTAGCTGGAGGAAGCTGAGACCGCTGCCGACCCTGTACATATGTGCGCAAGGGAAAACAACCTTGCACATAAGGGTAGGCCGTAGGCCATGTACCTGGTTGCCAGTCCCAACTCGATACTCGGCTGCGTTCAGGGGCCCCCCTTGGCTGTAACAGGGCGTAGCCCCTCTGCCACGATGCCGGTACAAGGGCGGAGCCCCTCAGGCACAAGCCCGGTAATAGAGCCTAGCGGCCCCTCAACCTTGGGACCAGGAGGATCCAAGGACCCCTCAGCCAGAGGGTCGGTAGCTGTGATAGCCTCGGTGCGTGTGTTGGTAGAAGGACCGGACCAGCCTTTCCCGCATAGGAGTCCCTGGGAAGAAGTCTCCCTTGCAAGGCGCGGATGAAAATGTAGGCCCTACCTCAGGCCTGGGTCAATGTTTCACGAAACACTTGAGATACTCGGAAGGAGACCTCTGGAAGAGCTCCCTCCACCTGGCTAGTATGTTCTTGAGCGCTTTCGAGGCCAGCGAGCCGCACGCCGCAGGCTTGCCAACCGTGATCTGGGCCAAGACCATGTAGGCAGAGGGTGTGGGGGTCTGAAGTTGGGAAGGGCCCGTTGCAGGATGGGCACCTGCTGAACCATGTTGAAGTAGGCATGCGCCAGGAAGGAGCTGTGGCGTCTGAGGACCGGGTACCTATTGAAAAAGACAAAAAGGAGGAAGAATCCACGCGTGGAATTACATGGCCGAAGCCAAATCCAGGAGCACTGGTGAATTTGGCCGTTCTCATCGATGCGGAAAAGGGGACTGGGGTGTGGCAGCAGAGGGTGGAGTCAGGGTAGCGCATGCTCCCAGGGCCATGCCTCCGCGCACCTCTAAATTTAGAAGGGACGAAGATTTTTCTGGTGTAAAAGGTTCCATCTCCCGTCCCTCGCGAGGGGCGCCCATGGAGTAAAGGATACGGGACGTAAGAGTATGTGGCAATGGACTAATAATTTGCAACACTGTATGCAGAAGTAAATGGCAGGCTATTCCAATTGATTGGCAACCCTAATCCAACCTTGCACATTCGGCATCTTAGCAGCGCGTACATAGAAACGAAACCCAGGTGGCTGGAGACACATCAGCTTTCCCTTTGATTCCCAATTAGGCCACCCTCTTTCAACGGTATGCCACATGCCAGGGTCCTCTTGCCAGTCTGCATTGTCTCGGGACATTCAAGGGAGTGTAGGTACACCACTATCTTAGCTCCTGATTCCTTGTTTGAGAGCTCTTTGTTACGTGTTGAAAGACAAAGAAATTGTCCATATGAATGGTGCGTTTAAGCTGGATTCATCTTTTGCTGGGTGCAGTTTTTTTAGCCTCGAGACCCGTTCACTTCATCCCATATACCTTTTTAATCATCCAATATTTGGCATTAGTAAATGATATTGTTCCTCCCAATCTTTGGAAAATGTCCTTCCATATGGTCTGCTCATACATGTCCTTTGTGCTTTTCCTTCATCTCTCGAAATAGCATCCTTGGTTCAAAGTCAATGTACTCCCCTATTTCGCAAAGAAAACGGCTTCTACATCGTCTTTCCACATTAAAACTATGGGCTCGCATTTTGAGGTAACTGGGTTGATCACATGAGGCGTCCCATCTTGTTATGATGGTAGTCCTAAACATTGAACATGTACACCTCTCGTAAGGAAGCTTCTATGCATTTATTCGACCTTGCGTTTCAGCGTATCTACAATTATTGACCAGGGAGTCACTTCATTCTTCTATGTATTCGTAAACACTGCATCATGGAGTACAGGTTTCTCTAAATGCTTCAGTTATATCGTCCATAAGCTTTTTTTCATATCGTTTCAGCATACATTCATACATCTTCGTTGAAACATTCTTTGCTGTTTAGACTAACATAAATCCATGTCACGCACCATTTTATTCATGGTTGCTTTCCGAGAACTAGGCAAAGGACGACATTCATGAAAGGTTTCCTTCACTATTTCAACATGAGGATATCTTCTGAATGGCTGCCTGAGTGCATATCGTTTCATATAGCCGACGTGGTATGGACATGTCGCATCAACTTGTGCATGGGTTCCCAGTTGTAGCTCGGTCATTCCAATAGGGTGGGGGGGTGAGAGACTTTGACTAGGGAAAATGCGGCCACTTAATCCTTTTCATTTCATTTTGTGCCTTGTAGAGGAGCAAGGCAGGCAGGGAAGGCAGACTAGCATGGGCACACCCTGGTTTACAGCAGTCTAGGTTAGTGGAAAAAGTTATGTCCAGCCATGACTCACAGGTGTTCTTGCGGGTTGCACAAAGTTCCAGGAGGTGCAAGTTCATGCAGTAACAGGCTGCATGCCTAGTAGCAGTTCCATGAGGTGTTGGAGGTGCAAGAGGGGGCCCTTCAAGTCCTCCCTGGTCCAGACAGGAGCCTACTGATGGGCCTTGCTGAAGGGGCCAGGTATCGCCTGCCAGCACACCGAAACAGTGATGCTGCATTATCAGAAGGGAGGCCTGCCAGGTCATGCATGCACTCCTCTGCACGAGGAGGAGGCAGCCATCTTGAAGCAATATTGGTGAAAAAAGGGCTTGGATAGTCCGCTGCTGCAAACAAAGGATTTCAATTTGCACAAACACGGCCCCACAAGTGCGGATCCACTAAAGCCGCTGTGGATCCTTAGATAAAATATGGTAGGTGCAGAGGGTAATGGCCTAAAATGTCACCCTCTGAATTCAGACTCCAGAAATTCGACCATTTATTTTAGACCCCCCACCCCCCTTACACCACATCTGTGTGGGGAGGGGGACATGGTATACGTGAAGGGGGGGAGGGGGTCTTCCCAACCACATGTATGTGGAGGGGGTTTAATAAAAGCCGACATTTTCATTGCGATGCATTTGAATTTGAACCCTTAATCAATATAAAAGCCCTTCAGGGCTTCACTTCCCTGCTGTAATGGCAGCGCTGCTCCTGCAAAGTTAGCAGATGGTCGGTGTGGGAGCTGAACCACAAGGCTTCCTGCCTTCCTGAGATGTAATGCTATAACATCTAGCACAATGGACGGAATAAACTTTAAAAAAAGGTGCAGCCAAAGTGTCCACTCCCAACTCTATCCAAGTGCTGCACCTAGCTAACCCTTCCAACCATCAAACCTTCACAGATCTTCTAAATGAAATGCTTGTGTTAACTATCCCAATATCTTCTAGCGCCATACCTGTGCATGTCTTCACATTTCTTAATGTGTCATTGACTTTGAAGTAACTGGTGCTAAGGTCATCTGTAAGGCTGCATTCTCTAGATTGGAACAGGGCATGCTAGATTAATACATATTGTAATAGACAAGCTTTTGTGCATGAGCTTTTAATTTCCAAATTAAAGAATATTCTGAGAGCTTGTCTGCAATCACATATCTGACACGAGAAGGGCTACCAGTAAGAGTGCTCTAGGTGTGCAGCTGAGAAGGGGTGCAAGGACGGGAACCCAGTGCATATTTTTGCCCTGAGCTGCCATCCCGATACATTTCTTTGGTAACATACCAACAGACTTCAGAGTTGTATACAGGTAGCCTGAGCGCACCAGTCAGAGCAAAGTAGGCCTAGAGAGCTCTATTGTTTGTAAACAGTGCGTAGTCTGCCGGTTTAGTGTGTAGGGCAGGCAACATCGACAACTGCTGACATCCGCCTGTGGTTTCTGTAGAAATGGAGGTCATCAGTGTTTTGATGGGTGTAAGGCGGGCTGCCGCAACAGCTGACATCCGCTGCAAACGTGAGGGAGGCTGGTGCTTGCTAAGAAGGCTGTGGTGATGGAAATAGGGTGGGGAAGGGGGTTCAGGTTGTCGGGAATAGCCACGTTGAGGGCCTTTCTGAAAGGTGGTTATCAATGCAGTAGATTTGGAGAGGAAGCTAGTTCCAGATGGCAGGGCCTTTGATGGAGAAAGATCCTCCCAATCTGGTGGAATTGTAATGGGGATAATAAGAGTAAAACCAGATCCAAGCTTCCGGGTGGGTTGATAGCATAAGATTATCCTGGAGGAATTGGGTCCCATGTTGTGGAGGGCACAGTGAGTGATGCACATGGCTTTAAAAGGTAGTCTGTCTACCGATAGGGAGCCAGTGCAGGACCAAGTCCAGGGCCAATATGTTCTCTAGGTCAGAGGCCAAGTATGAGACGGACAGCGTTTGGATTCTTTTGAGTTTCCTGAGCTGAATTACGGGAGCGCTTGATAAAGGGAGTTTGCATAGTCTGTGGGAGAGGATGATGGCAAGGATAGAGATTCGGTGTGGGTAGGTGACGTATGGCAAGATTTGCTTGAGGATGCGTAGGTGGCCGAAGCAGGTTATGGACAGTTGGTGTGTTGGGAGAATGCTAGATTAAAGTCTAGCATGCATCAGAGGTTGAGATACCGTGCACAATAATTGTCAGATGTCAGTCTTTACTTCGCCTGCATTAATTCCTGCATCCATACATGTTTACTGCTCTCGTCTTTCACTTCTATCATTCACTTAATCATAACAAGGGGTGACATCTGCCGCCCCCCACACTCCCTATTTCTACTCTATTTTTACCCCTTGATCCCAACCTTAAGCCAACCTTAACCACATCCACCTAACTCTTCACAATGTGAAGATGCACACAAAGTAAAATGGCATGAAGTAGTAAATGCATGACACATTAAATGTCTGACAAAGTAAATGTAGACAAGCTAAGTGCAGTTTCATAGGTGAAGTAAAGGGGATACCGTAATGGTCTACTATACCATTGAGTTAATCTTTTTCTGAATGCACCAGTGCCAAATCAGTTGTGCAATGCGCGCCCCTTTGCATGTGGATGAGTTTGAAATTGCCAGGAGCCATTTAGCCCCTGTTATAGTCAAGGGAGAGGAGGGGAAGGTGGGAGTATAGTAAGCTTCAAACCAACAGCTACCAGGAGCTACTTTTGACTCATGTGGCAAGTGGTGCCATACAAACCCAGCTATGTGTGATTTGGCGCTGCTTTACATGAAGGCAGTGGTTGCACTTGGTTACAGCAACGTTACAGACATAGGTGGTACATTAGTTACAGGTAATGTTTACAATGGTTATAAGCATATTTGATATGTACAAGCTTATCTAGAGCTACATTTCTGAATAGGGTAGAGGTGTCAGTGCCAAGTGGGGTTGAGTTGGGCTGTTCAGTTTAAATTGGGGGTCTTGAGAAAAGAGCAAGGTTTTGAGGCCTTTGCGGAAGGATCAGGAGTTCTCAGATCTTGGGGCTAGAGGGAGGGTGTTCCAAAGTTTAGCCGCGATCACCGGGAAGCTGCTCCCCCCTGCTTTCTGGCACCTGTATCTAGGCATGTCAAGTAAGCAATCCGGTAGATCTGGAGGATTGAACCTTGGATAATTTTCTGGACGGGTAGCTTGGGGCAGTGTTTGAGATGCTTTTGTGGGTCAATACTAGTGTTTTGAACAGGATGCGTTCTTGGACTGGGAGCCAGTGGACGTTTCGTCTGGCAGTGGAAAAGTGGTCTTTAAGGATGTTTAGAGCTGCTCTTATAGTTATTCTGAATGACCTGAAGTTTTTTTTATATTGCAGACATTGGTGCCTACTAAAAGAATTGCAGTAGATCTGAGGACTCATTTAGGCAGTGTCCGTGTTGTGCCATCCAGGCCTGGATGGTTTGGTATAATTATCTTAGTGCATTGAGTCGGTGTCAGTTGTCAGAGATGGTGTTAGGCAAGACTGTATGTAGTAAACCTGTTTGAGACTACACCAACCTGGTGCTCTTGGCAATAGGTAACACAACCTTTGGTATAGGCCTGTACTACACAAGTTGGTAGTGTGACTGAGCAGCCAGGCTTATCTCGAGGGGTCAATGTGTGCTGTAGGGTTGCAACAGAGTTTCACAGTCACAAGTAGTCAAATAACACATAATCAAGGTATTACATTTAACAATCAGTTTTAAAATAAGCCTTTAGAAGGGGGCAATTAGCAACAATAAAAATACACCTCAAAATACTCTTTCAGTTCAATAAAGTAGATACCCTTTTGGGATTGCACACAGATATTCCTAGACCCTGAGGTAACTTCAATAGTTAGGACACTGGACATTCATATATCACTTTTCACACTTAAATGGTAATACTGAAGCTGTGGCAAAAACAAAAAAGGTCAGGGAAGGAAACGATGGTTAAATGTTTCTCAAACAGGAAAGCACTTTAGAATCCCCCAATGTAAGTTAACCCTTTCTCAGCTATTCAAGTAAGGTATATATGACTTTTTGGAGGGACAGATCAACACAAAGTCAGAGGGTAAGAAGGACAGCCAATGTCAATTGAGCAAAGTCTAGGGTGAGCTGAGGCACTTCTCGAAGGTAGGTAAAATGCATTGCACAATGTTAAAGAGTTTTTTGTAAAGAAAATCACTGGGGAGCTTGTGAAGGGCAAAGCTGCAAGCAACAAAAGGAAGCCAATGCAAGTCTGCAGTGAGAGCAAGCTAGCTACACACGAGGCAAGTGGACTTTCCTTGCTTCTGGAGCCCAGCACTCTTAAGGTGGCTCAGACTTGGTTGGCCCTGCTTCGAGGGAGTCCGGAGGATCTTCCTGGAGCTCAGTTTCGGCTTCAAATGGATACACTTGATTCTTGTGTTCCTGTCCTCTGGCACTGTTTCTGCAGCAGCAATGGTATTACAGCCAGCAGAGAAGGGTTTCAGTAGAGTTCGTCTTGTGGTCAATTGGTCCCACCAACTCAAGGGGAGAAGCTGTCCTTTCTGGGCTTCTCTACTATCGAAATAGCTTCATCAGGGCTTCACTGAGGAGACCAACAGTCCAGGAGGTGCAGCAAGCTTCTCCCAGTTTTTCTTCATTCCTTAGTCCAGTGGTGGACTGCCTTCCTTACAAAAAACCTCACCTTTTGTGCAAGTCGTTCCCATTCATTTGCAGCCTAGCTGTCACACTCAGCAGGGTGGTTGTCCTCCAAGCCAATCACCTATGGGGTCATTCCTGTAACCAGCGAGACCGTTCTGGCCCTGCCAGACACACTGGAGCCAGAGGCAGGTTTCACCAGTGAACCCTGCCAAAGACAAAATGAACAAAGGGACCAAACCTTTATCCTGCTTTTGGCGCGCAGAGTAAATCTCAAACTTTCCAACAAGAAAGGGCAAAAAGAGGCCATTTTGACAAAATGGGCACCCATGGGTGCTATACTGCAGCTGTAATTGCAGCACACGAAAACGTAGGAAAAAGTAAACCACTGCTACCAGCCATTCATTGTAGAGAGGGTAACAATGTTACATGAGAAAGTAGACAAGGGGGATACCAAGTAACCCCCTAGCACTATGTAAGATGTGTGTGCTGGGTCTACAAAGTTACAAAAGGCAAGTAGAAAGTTTAACTTTACTGCTCTTGGAAACAGTTTAACAAATAGGTATTTAAACCTTTGGGAAATCTGAAAGGCTTCCCTGTGCCCCTGCACTGAAGGCAATGTAAAAAGATGACGCCTATGGAGTTTGTCAGACCAAAAGAAAGTGGTCAAATCAAAGAAAAATACGACAGTGGGAAAAGAGGTCTCTCTAGTATAAAATTAAAAGTCCCAAGGTCCAGCAAAAGAGCTGGGGGTCTCCAAGGTCAAAGGGAATTGGCAAATTTCGGTGAATTCTCCCCAACAGAAATCTTGCCTAAAGTAGGTCTTCTAGGCTAGCAGGGGATGAAGCATTGGCTATAGAGGCAGCTTTGGCCCGTACTGTGGCCGCTGTGTTAGGGTTGGCATTAGCAAGGATGGCTGGGGAAGCAGTCATGAGGGTAGCATGAGAAATGCTCAAGGCAGAATCACACTAAGGTAATGGGCACAGGGGAGAGTTTCTGCGTTGCTTATACAGTAAGTGGCTGGGAAGGGTTGATTGTTCATGCAGTGCCTGGCGTGGTGGCTCTCGAATTGAAGTGTGCATTCCTCCAAGTGATTGGCATGGTTTTTTGTGAATTACAGTTGGCATGCAGCTAGGCGAGACACTAGTCTTATTGCGATCGAGAGGACAAGGTTGACTAGGCCTTGAGTTTGGCTTATATCCAGTGTCGTGGGATGGAGGTGGTGTTAGTGGACATGCTTTGGGCAGAAAGAGTGATGAGATGTCGTGCAAGTCCGGGAGATTGACATTTTTAGGGTGAGTGTGTATTTATAGTTGGTGGCAAGCTGTGAGTTGTTGGTAGGACAGATAGTTGGATTCAGGGCGGCCATGGCGGGGTGGGGCCGGGTAGGCCCAGGCAGGGTCTAGTGAGTGGGGCTTTGATAGAGGGCAGCATGGCGCAGTGATTGTCTGGGGAGACCAGCTGGAGGGGTTGCAATAGTTTGTCGGAGTTTGGCAGTAGTGGGTTCAGCACCGATTTGGGTGTGCAATTGCACAAGGAGCAGGGCCTGAGTGGGGCTCAGAGGTGATGCCTATAGCATGCGCAGTCATTGGTTGGTTAGGGACTAGAGCATGATTGGAACAGCTGGGACCAAGCTGTAGGGGGGTGTCGGACTGGTTATGGATCAGACTTGGAATTGCTGATCAGAAAAGAGGTTCTTGGCCGTGACGCGCACGGGCAAGGAGGTGGCACTTTACAGGTGATGGCACCTACATTTTTATTTCTAGGCAGGTCTTGATAGCACAGCAATGCACTGTGGCTAAAGCCTGAAATGGCGACTAAGCCCAATTTTTAAGATCAATGTAGGCAATTCAGTATTACTGAATTTTGCAAAGTTGCATCTAAATGCAATTTTTCTAAAGCAGACATGAGCACATCAGCAAATCCAAATGCAATTTTTCTAAAAGCAAAGCGAGTACATTAACATTTCTAACTACAATGTTATGAGGGCGTATTTGAACTAGAGTTCTGAAAGCCAGGGCTAGTACATGCAGCCTTGGGCTGGTGGATGATTAGTTCAAAGGGTCATGCCGTAGAACTGGTAGTGGTTGGGTCAAAAAGGGAGGTTGGTGCGTTTGCCAGGGGGCCTTACCAGTGCAGGTGGATGTTGCCAGGTCTTTTCTTTGGTTGTGAGGCGTGGGATTGTAGAGAGATGTGCTTGCAGCTCCGGCACGCTCGGACAGCCTCAGACGGAAGCCTTAGGAGTGGGGCCTTTGGAGGGGGTGCCGGCGTTCACCTTCCGGACTGGCTGTTCTAGTATGGAGCACAAGCTAATCAGGGAAGCATCAGGTTGCAGGAGGCTAGAGCCTTATTCCTTTCCAATGGTGCAGCCATTTTGTAGAGTGTGCTGTGGTGCAATCACTATCCAAAAAACGATTTCAGCAGTAATCGTCTGTATTGCAAGTAATTGTCCAGCATTTACAAGGATGGGGCACACCCACGAGCATTGAGCCCGCAAAGGCCTACCTCGTGGTTTTATATGGCGCTGTGTGCACGGAGCCTCATAGAAATGGGGGGCTTGCAGAGAGGCCCAGACAAGTGTGTGATGGAATCGGGGAAACAAATGAATGTGCAGCCAAAAAGTGTAGTTGCTTTGCACCCTTGCAGCAGTCGGGTGTCCGCAGATACAGGGTTAATTTTGATATAGTTACATACTTGACATCTTTAGGAATCCACAATATCTAATCTGTGCAGCTCTATATATAAAAGAACACAGAAGCTTTGACTTAAGTGGGAAATTAATCTTGCTTTAAAACAGGGAACTATGCAATTGCCAATCAAGGAATTTATGGGTGTTTAAATCAAATGCACACGGACAATTCTCGAGGGGGGACAGTATATAGCTCACAAGCTAGGGAAGGGTTTGCCTAGGCTCGGGTAGTTTATCAGATATGAGCACTGAGTACAATAATGTTTGTTTATATAGCGCCTTAATTCAAAGCACATATTTACATACATCACCCAATCGAAATTGGTACTCATTTATCGACCTCGTAAGGATGAAAGGCTGAGTTGGCCTTGCCGGGATTCGAACCAGCGACCTGCTGATCATGCTCAGATCGCAGCAACGAGTGCTCAACCTGCTGAGCTAGCTCACCGGCACAATAGGCACAGTAACTAGAGCAAGTGTAAAACTGATTCACTGCAGGGGCAAGTGCAGCGAGCCCCATGCAGATTCAGTAATATGCGAACACAGGACAGGTATCGACACCCAGGATAGGAGGTGCCATTATGATGGGAGGAAGTCCTTTCACAGGACCAGGGGTATGTACGCACCCAAACTGATACTCTTTATTTTTTTAGTTTCATAAGTAACTTTACAAAATCTTCATAAAATTAACATTCACATTACATTTCATAACTCCAAATATAAAAGAGCCATCCAAATACATTACACGGTACAATACAGTGCATTAAAATTATCACCACTTTAATTACTGTTTTACTAGATGTTCAATAAATGCAATCCAATTTCTATCTTAATTCCCTTATGGTAAATATGGGCAGTCCACTGTACATCTGATGTCACATTCTTATAGCATCCAACCAATGTCTTAAGATGTAAGATACTGTATCGGTTACATCCAAAACACTTAGCCAAAAATCACTTCACCAATGCCACCTCATAAATGTAATTTGGCTTCTAATAGCTTATAGTACACATACATTTCATTGGATCATTAGCGCAAGTCGCCTTCTGGCTATTTCCCACACCTGGTAAAGGACAATGTGTATCTTTTGGTCATCAGTATTCAAACAGTATAATGAGAAATCAACTCTTAATATGATCGTAATCTGAGACATAAGTTCCTAACAGTGTCATACCAACACTGCCCATAGTTACACCCACAATATGACAGCTGACAGGACTTGATGTGTTCATAATAAAGTGATGCTAGGCCCCAAGGAGCTGAGGGTTAAGGTGGCGGTAGTAGGTGAAATCTTTACTCAATTGGTAGACACTGGGACTACACGTTCATGAACAAAGGAGGAAAAGGTGTCCATTGGTGGGAATTATCAGAAGATTTTTGTTGATGAATCACTCTTTATAGGAGAGTGTCATAACTGATGTTTGTTAGATTTGTGACGGATATCAGTTAAATATTTTGGGAAGAGACTGAATGACAAAATTTGAGATTTTAATTTACTTGATTAAGGGATAATGTGCTCCACTTTTGGGAAACAGAATTTGAAATTAAGTGAATTTATATTGGCATGCACAGGTCAAGTGGCTCTGTGAGGTGTTTTAGTAAAGCTAGAGGTATTTTGCATCGTGAGGTAAGCATTGTTAAACATGGCTATTTGGCCCAGTGGAGAAAATGGTGAGAATATTTGATGAATTCTTGTTTAGACCATGGGTACCTATGGATAGAGGGAGGACAGAATCCCTCTAGAATTAGAAGCAGCCGTAAGTGCAAAGGAAAATGGCAATGTTCAAAAGAATGAACAATGAGAGTTGACCATGGAGGACAGTGCTAGGTCTCAGGGAAGGGTCTAGGTTGTGGCTCATCAGGACCATGTCTCAAGAAGCAGTTCACCACTCCTCCCAGGCTCTGATGGACACACTACACAACCTGTGCTTTTTGCTCAATCTCAAGAAGTCACAGCTGAAAACCATGCAGTCTGATCTTCCTGGGCCTCATCTGGGACACGTGCTCTGGGAGGGTCTTTCCCTCGGAGGACAAGATCGTGACAATCTGGAGAGCCATGTCCCACTTTCTCAGCCGAAGCGCTACTTCGGCTTGGTGGTACCTGCATCTACTGGACCTTTTTTGCAGTGGTACTGTTGGCCGTCCCCCACACAAGGCTCATGATTTAGCTCCACTTTGCAGCGTCGTGGAACCAGGAGAGGGACTCTCAGGCTGAAATGATCAGGATCCCCATCTCTCGCTCTCCACCACGGACCTCACATGGTGGTCCAGGGACTGCAACCTGCGGACGGCAAGCCCTTCAGGCCCCCGTTCCATAGGTGACGATTACCACAGACTCCTCCCTAGAGGGCTGGCGAGCCACCCTGGAGGACCTCTGTCCACGGCACGTGGACCAGTCGAACAAGAATACCACATCAATTGGCTGGAACTGAACGCCATCTGGTCTCAAGGGAAGGGTTGTCCTCATCCAGACAGACGACTCGACCAGTATGTATTACATCAACAAGCGGGGGGTGGAGGGGGGAAACCAGGTCCCCTTCCCTGTGCAGACTGGCGATCAACATGTGGAAGTGGGCCTTGGAGAACAAAATTGTCCTCGCAGCAGTTCATCTTCCTGGGGAAGCCAACCGGCTCAGCAGGTTGGGAGCAGACCACTACGAGTGGCAGCTGAACGGCCTCGTTGCCCAGGAGATCTTCCACAGTTGGGACCTCCCCGAGGTCAATCTTTTCGCCACCAGGCACAAGAAGTGCTCCCAGTTCGCCTCCTGGCAGGGGCAGGGCGTAGGCTCCCTGGGCGATGCCTTTTGGAACCAGTGAACGGCATGTCGGCATACGCCTTTCGCCCACTCCACTGATTCAGAGTGCTTTGCAAGTTCTGGGAGTCTCACCAGCTCAACCTTATTCTGATAGCTCTGTGGTGGCCTGCCAGGCCATGGTTCTCTAAGCTGCTCAGCCTCGCGGCAGTCCCTAAATCATCTCCCGATTATCCCAGCACATCATCTGACTCAGCACCAGGGCAGGGTCGGCCACCCCGCCCCTCAGAAGCTGGCCCTTGCAGCATGGTTCCTGAGCAAGTGACACTCAGCCACCTCAACCTATCTCAAGTCAATCTGGAGATGATATAGGGGGCTAGGAGCAAGGCTACCAGAGCCCAGTGTAAAAGTGAAGGGTCCAGGTTCTGCCACTGGGCGCATTCCAAGGATAGCGACCCGCTGGCTTGTTCATTGGACGACGTGCTGCCATTCTCAGCACACCTCTCCAACTCGAGCGTGCAGGTGGACACCTGCCGCACATACCTGTCAGCCATTGGGGCCTACAGGAATTCGGAGGAGGGGGGGGGGGGGGGGTTTCCTCCAACCCGATCGTCAGGAGAAATTTGGGCAGGCTTGCCAGACTCTACCCGCCCATCAGGAAGCCACACCCCATGTGTGAATTGAACATAGTCTTGGGCGCCCTCGCGCACAAGCCATTTGAACCTATGGCGTCCCGACTTCACGCTGGTCACCATCAGGACGGCTCTGCTAGTGTCAGCGAGATCCAGGCCCTAGTCTCCTGAGAGCCGTACACCACCTTTCACAAGGATAAGGTGGTCCTGCAGACCCATCTCGCATTGCTATCTAAAGTGCCATCAGCCTTTCACTTAAACGAGGAGATCGTCCTTCCTACATTCTTTGCGGACCCGAAGGACAAGCCTCCGAGTTCTGCACTGCCTAGATGTCTGGCGTGCCCTGAAATTCTACCTGAACAGGACCAAGGGCTTCCGCAAGTCGGATGCCCTATTCATCACTTTTGGAGGCGTCAGGCCAGGCTACCAGTCATCCATTTCCCACTGGATGGTCTCAGCCATCAAGGAAGCTTACCAGGGCCAGCATAGACTCCTTCCGGCGAACATGCATACCCATGCGGTCAGGGCCAAGGCAACTGCCATCGCCTTTCAGCGCCATGTCCCCTGGCAGGTCATAAGCAGGGCGGCAATTTGGGCCACTACATCGCTTTCTGCAAGCGTTACTGTTTGGATGCTGGCTCCAGGTCAGATGCGGCCTTAGGACAGGCGGTTCTCTGGAACCTGTTTGCTTAAGGAGGGTCTCCTCTTCACCCTAGGGCTACATTCGGTTGTAATCGCCCATGCAGGATGTAGGAAAGGAGACGGGACGTAAGAGTAATTATAAGTTACTCACCGTAGTGACTAAAGTACTCTTAGTCCATTGTCCCCTTTCCTTTATATGTCCCACCATCCCCCCCCAAATCTGGTGTCATTAGGCAATGGTAAATCTATTGTCCATGCGTCTTTGGAGAGTGAGGTGTGGCGGTGGAGTCAGGGCAGCACATGCTCCCAGGCCTGTGCCTCTAAATTTAGAGTGGGAAGAAGATTTTTTTTGGTGAAAAAGGTTCCGTCTCTCCTCCTTCGCGAGGGAGGCCCATGCAGTATGGGGGGAAAGGGGACTATGGACTAAGAGTAAGTTAGTCACTACAGTGAGTAACTAATAATTTTTCTCCTATGACTAATACCCTAAACCATACGATTAGAAGTAGCTTTGGGTGTCTTGCAGAACAGACCACCAATGAGGGACTAACGCACACATTTTCTATATGTAGACACAATCCCACCCCTACATAGGTTTTTGCAGTTTTCCACATAGGATGTCATCATAGATGACACATCTAGAATTAAATAAGCTAGAACTAAAGATAGTGTGATCTTGCATGAATCTAATTGATGTGTTTTTAATCGCCCTGCTTTACTACTTGAGATTAAAGCAGTATTTTATTATCTACTTTGAGTCTGTCCAGTTATTGGGTCCGAAGTATTTTCTTGTATGCTTCAAGGTGCTAGAGCACAGTCTCTTGTGCAATGTCATATCCTGGTGTGCTTTATCATCTCGGCACCACCTTTTCAGTACAAAAGTGTTCCCATTGCATTTGTTTTCTTGCTCCCCTTGGTTACTAGGCTGCCTGAATCTGCTCCTACTGTGCTGTGCAGCCACCTCCATCTTCCTCCTATCTGCTGCCGCCCCTATGTCCCTCACCATCTCCCCCATCATCTTTAACTGCTATACTATAACCTATCCTCCCTTTCTCACAATGTCGAAGAAAAAAAAGCTTGGACCTCTTGATCACTAATCCTGGCCTACCCATCGCAGAAACCCATGTCTGTACAACTTCCAGACAGATTTCCAGTGATATCCTCTTTTGTCCCCTCTCCAGATCTATGGACTCCCCATCTTATCTCTCTCCCCTTTCCCATTTTCACCCATTAATGGTGGCACTAGGTGGGAAGCACTCTTGGCGGGCTTCTTCTCATTCAGGTGTATCATTAATGTATTTCACAATGGCACTTAACTAGTTCAGGGTCCTCAACCCAACCTCCTCCTTTGACCGTTGCTTGCTGTCCCGAGTCAACTTCCTTCACACACCTACTACTCCAACTCTGCCCCATCACCCCTCTACTCCTCCAATTACACCCATGTAGCCCTCCTCGGAAAAACCTCAGAGGCAGTGACCTCTCGCATCAAGCCACGCTTAATGCTCATTCTGCTATCAAATACTCTTGACATCTGTCTCCTCCTTGAAGATTCTGACCTAGATATCCTCACTCTTACCGAGATGTTTCAATGCCAGCTCAGTCACTGCTTTTGACTCGCTTCTCCCTGATGGCTAGAAGATCTCCATGCAGCGCCTCAATCGTGATGGGGTTGCCCTGATCTTCCCTGAGTGGGACTCTTCTCTCATACCCACCCGGCCTTGCAGACTTTGTCTCTCCCACTTCCTCCTGACCATTGCCACTATCTACAGGCCTCCTTGCTCTACCACCTTGTTTCCTCTCTGAATGGGCTAGTTTCTCCTACACTGTGCCACCTCTAAACTCCTTTTCCTGGAGGACTTCAACATTCACCTTGACTCCTCAATCCCAGCATCCACTCTCTTCCATGACCTGTGCACCTCTCCTTTCTCCCCTCTTGTCCTACCCAGTCGGCTGGACACTCAATACCATCATCCACACTGACCTCATGCTCTCTTCCCCACTCTCTGGTCAGACCATTCTCTCCTCACATGGGCCCTCTACCTGCCCTGTCAACCTCGTTCACGAACATCAGTCTGAAATGAGTCGGCTGCTCCTTTGCATCCACCTTCATCCCCCCCCCCCCGCACCACCCCACTGCAGACTCTACCTCTAACTTTGTTCTCAGCAACCTCCATCTTGCCATCACGAACACTCTTGCCCCAGTAATGAGTATGCGCCTGTAACATGCCTCCAAATGGAACACCTGGTACGACTTGAACTTGCAACCCTGAAACACCAGTACAGAGCTGCAGAACAGAAGTGGCAGACCTCTGGCTCGCCCTGCTTCAAAGTCAATACCGACTCAATTGCTCCAATGAAAGGGCCCACAACCAGGCTTGTCTCTGGTGCATCCGACACCACGACAGAACTCTTTAAAATCTGCAAGGAGCTAACCAGCCCTTCTGCAGTCTACCTCGCCTCTTCCCTCCAAGGCCCTCTGCAATTCACTGGCCACACACTTAACTGCAAACGCTCGGGACATCCTGAGCACCCTAGCTTCTCTTCCCACCTCCCCACCCTCCTGCCACCTATGGCGTCCCATCACCCCTCAGCCTCTCTGCTCCTTCTCTACTATAACATCTGACAAGGTCACTAGAGTCCACTTTATGAAGGTCGCCTCCAAACTGCCCCCCTCTGTTCTTCCAGAACTATTGAGGACTATTGGTCCTTTCCCCTGCACTTGCTAATTTCTGCAGTCACTCTTTTGCTACTGGGTCCCCCCCCCCCCCCCCCCCTCTTCCCTAAAGTACTCACTTGTGCTCACCCCTCCTGGGGAAAAAAACCTTCTGCAGACATGTCTTGTTCCGGGTAACTACTGCCCCATCTCGATCACCTCCTTCCTTGGGGAAACTCTAGGAGAAGCTGGTATTACTTCAACTGACCCAACATACTGAGCTTGTTGCCTTCATGACCATCAATCTGGATTACGAGAATCCAGAGGCACGGAAACCGCTTTCTGAACACCGTGAAGAACTGCTTGCATCTCTTGATTCTAAAACTCTCCTGTCATTCTACTTGATCGCTCCTCTGCATTTGACAGTCAACCACTTCATCCTCAGACTCCACAATACCCTAGGTATCCCTGAGCGGGCCCTGGACTGGCTGACCTTTTGTCACTGACCGACCGTCCCTCCCAGGTTATCCTGGGCTCTTCCTCCTCTACCACATATATCTCCACCTGTGGTGTCCTCCTCCCCCACCCAGGGCTCTGAACTTTCTCCATGGCTCTTTAACATCCATCGTGCTCCACTTGCACACGTACTCTCCCTTACTGCCAGTTTTATGCAGATGACTCAACTCCTTCAAACATCCCTCTGATGCTCTCCTTACCTCATCCATTGTTTGGTAAGAATTGGTGCAGTCACACTGTCTGAGACTACACACTTATCTGCTTGGTATTGGGTAACCCACCTTTTGGTATAGGTCAGAACTACACAAGTTGGTATTGTGACTGAGCAGCCAGACGTCTCGAGAGGGGTAAATGGGAGCTGTAGCAATGAAATTCATACTTACAACTAACACGTACACTCAAGGTTTCTGTTATAAATAGTTATTTATTGAACATCAATTTTCAAATAAACATTCTTTTTTAAAGGGCAATTTATGTAACAATCAAATATACTTTTCAAGATCAGCACAAGTTAGTGGATACTCTTTAGAGATGCTTCATACACAATTCCTACACCTGTAGGTGACTTCACAAGGACTGTAATGGCATTTATATATCACTAGTTATACTTTGCAGATTCTGAGGTTACAGAAAGAAAGGTTAAAGGACGGAAAAAAGGTTAAATGGGTTCTCTGGGCATGTGAGTATACTTGGATCTTCCAAAGAAGTCTAGACCAGCCTTGTTGGGCAGGAATGGCTGTAGTAAACCTGTGGGAGACTACACAACCCGTGTCCTCTTGGTATTAGGTAACCCACCTATTTGTATAGGTCTTTACTACACAAGTTGGTAGTGTGACCGGGCAGCCAGACTTATCTTGAGGGGTAAATGTGATCAATATGTGATCAATTCACCAATAAAAGTATTCAAGTAACACTCTTACACTCAAGGTTCTCTAGTAGAATAATTTTGTAACCTTCAGTTTTAAATAAGCTTTCTTTAAAAAGGGCAATGTGCAACAATAAAAATACAATGTACTTTCTCAGAATCAAGGCAAAGCAAGTAGATACTCTTTAGAGTTGCTTCATGCACACTTCCTACACCCAGAGCGGACTTCACTAGCTAGGACAGTAATGGCATATATGTATCACTTTTGCACTTCAATCAGGACTGGGTACATTCAGTTGGAAGGAAAGGGCCTGTGAGTTTCGGGCACCTCCCTCACTTCCTGCCCATCCAGACACTGGAGCCAGGGGTGGGTTTCAGTACTAAAGCCTGCTAAAGGCAAAATGAACAAAGGGCTTAAACCTGGTTTGGCACGCAGAGCAAAACCCAAGTAAGACCTCACAAACAAATGGTGTGAAAGGGGCCATTTTGACTCTATGGTCACCCATGGGTGCTATACTGCAGCTGAGTATTCAGCCTGCGGTAGAAAAACCCAACGGTAGGAAAAATAAACCACTGCCACCAGCCTTTTAAAGTAGTGAGGGTAACATAAAAAAGTTACAGAAGTAGGGAAAGGGGCTACTAACGGCGCAGCACTCCACATAAGATGGTGTGCGTTGGACCTACAAAGAGAAAAGGTAAGTAGTCAATTTCACTTTACTGTTCTTGAGAACAGTAGTTCTTGGGAACAGTAGTTCACCCAAGAAAAGGTGTTTAAACCTTATGAGAAATCTAAAGGATTTCTGTGACACTGCACGAAGGTGTTGTCTGTCACGATACAAAAAGCATATGCCTATGGAGTTTGTCAGACTCCAAAAAAAAGAACAGCTAATCATAAAACATAAGGATGAGCAAAAGGGCTCACTTCTCCAGGGTTAAAATGTAGTCCACCAAAAGAGCTGGGGGTCTCTAAGGTTGAAGGGAATTAGCACAGAAATTGAAATTCTCCCCAACATCCATCCATCATTCCTGACTGCCCATCTGCCATATAGTCCTGGTGTGCTTCCAATGATCCCTACCTCAATGCCAGCAAGACTGAGATCCTTCCCATTGGGAATCTTGCTCCCTTTTTCTTACCATTGGAGTCGTCTTCGAATCCTTTCTTCCCTCGCATCCAGGACCTTGCCAAGAAGGCCCACTTTCAACTCGTCTCCTCATAGGAATCCTTCCTTTCCTCACTTTTCCCCAGAAGCTCAATGTCACTAGAGCCCTCCTAACATCTCTCCACTGACTCCCGGTTGCTTCAAGGATTAAATTCAAATCGATCTGCATCATCCATAATGCTGTCTAGGGCCGGGAACCACGCTATCAGCAACTGTCTCACTAAATGCTCACTCTCAAGATCTTTATGTTCCTCCAGCACCAACTCTTTGTGTCATGTGATTCGCTAAACTGTGAGCTGGTGAACAATGTTTCCTCAGCTGGCTCCCTCCTTTGGAACAACCTCCCCCTTCCGCTGTCTTGAGCCGGATATCCTCAATTTCTGGAAGCTCCTCGAGCCTTCACTTTTCACCTCCTCCTTACCCTGCTAAAACCCCAGTCATTCAGATTGGTGCCCAGGCCATTGTGTCCACTGGGGTCCTGGCCTCCAGTGATGCTGGAAATGCATTGGAGGGACAGGGTGCCGCCATGACCTTGTCATGTAGTCCTTTTTATCATGTGTTCTTATTTTTCTGCACAGGAGTCCATGTGGGACTCCTGGCAGTGCAGCTCTTCCTCATTTGATTAACTGACCCTTGGGATACCCTTATGGCACCCGTGGGGGGGGGTACAACCCTGTACCCCTAGTGTATGTTTTTGGGCACGTGTGTCTGGCCCACAGAGCAGGGTATGGGCTGGTGGCAGCTTCATGTTGAATTTTACAGGTGCTCAGAGTATCCTCCATTTTGGGATAGCCAGACTCTGCCATTGGAATCAGTTGATTCATGATGGGAGACCAGATCGCCCCTGTGGCCTCTTGCTTTTGTTACGTTGTTTTCCCAAGTCCTGGGAAGCGCCGTCCCTTCCCCTGACCGGCTGTTGGGTGGAAGTTCCATATATGGTTTTGTGGGGGAGTCCAGGCCAGACTGGCTGGAGCCATCCCAATTACTGTATGTTGTGGGTACGCCCTTTGGGTGGGACCTGGGTGAATGGCGTGTGACCAATACATTTCATGTTATGGGTGTCTGGTTTCTGGTGTAGGAAGCAATGAATGAGACGGCCCTGCCCGAAACTGGTATGAATGCAGTGGAGTGCTGAATGGCTGGGTACTTGTCTCAATCAATCCACATTCCTTGTGAGTGTATTGATGGAGAAACATGGCCTTAATGCACTGTGACCTGGATTGCCTCCCTGCTGAATGTTTGCCTGGGTCTGGCTCAGCAGTGTGAATGAGACAGAACAGTATCTGGGTACCTTTGACCTATTGGAATTGTTCAGAAGCTGAAGTCGAAAGTTGATGCTTACCTTGAAGCCCTGCTGGAAGACAGATTTGCTTCTGCTTTCCTTCGACGCAATCGGAACGCTGTCGTGTCTCCAAGAATTGATGCAAGAGAGTACTTGGCTAGGAGACCTTTTCCCGAGCTACAAGGTAACATTGTGCACCAGCTTACCTTCACCAAGGCACCCTGGAAGTCAGTCCTTGAAAGGCTGCCGACCGGAGATGGGGACAGTCAAGAAATCTGAAGTGAAGCGCCTGGGCATTGAAGGCCATCGTCGACCGAGGTTCGGAGGACCAATGGAACCTCATCGACCGGAGCTGTGCCGCTCCATTGCATAAGACATTTCAATTAAGGACTACCTTGCTCATCACCATCGACCGCTTTGTCCTGCTGGAGAAAGTCCAGGTCGCTGCCACGTCAGTGGGTTTCCCGCCACCCGAAGTCCACAAAGATGCTGACAAAGATCCGAAAGCCAGCTGTGGTTGAGTCCCGATCACGGACGCCCTTACTGGGCCTAAGTCCTTCATTGACTTTGCGGCAATGAACTATCATCGTCTAGGTGCACCGAACGCCGACTCTTTGCAAGACCTCCTAGGAGTAGGATGTTACAGTAGTCCAGTAGTCCAGTTTTGCGCCAATTGTAGCTCTTGCAATGTTAAGGCAGTTTTTTGGTGATGGGTGAGGTTTTACTGCATTTATGATTTTAGTAGTAAGAGCAGCTGAGGATGAGATGGTACTAGTTTCTGTCTATTGATAAGGTGGAATCTAAATATACACCAAGAGTTTTTACTGCAGTGGCGGCTCTGATAATAGTTTTCAATGGTGAAGGAACTATATTTGACGTCTAGTTTTTTTAGGGATTCTTTTGGGCCTAGCAGTAGGATTTCGGTCTTTTCCCCATTTAGACAGACCATTAGCATAGGTCTTTTGGAGGGTGTCAAGATCTTGTTCATAGATTCCTGTTAGTGGGAAAAGAATTTGAGTGTGGTCTGCATAGTTGGTGAAGGCTATGCCGGAGTCTTCCAAGTCACTGAACAGAGGGAGGGTGAAAAGGTGGTATATAGTGGGGGAGGTACAGGACCCTTGTGGAACTCCGCATTCAATGGATGATGACGTGGCGGCCTGGTTGGAGAATGCCCTCATGGCTCTGCCCTCCAGGAATGAGGTGATCCATGCAGTGGCTTCTTCTGACAAGTGGGCAGTGTCAGTGAGGTGTTGACACAGGATCTTGTGGTCAACCAGGTCAAAGGCTGCCGATAGATCCAAGAATAGTAGGAGGGAAGTTTTGCCTTTGTCCATGACTTCAAGTAGTTGATTTGTGAGGTCTAGTAAGGCTGATTCCATACCATGACTGGGGCGGAAGCCGGATTGATTTTACCTAGAATGTTATGAGTTTCCAGGTAGGATTGGATCTGTAGGTAGGCAGACTTGGCCAGAATTCAGCAAAAATGGTAGTTGTGATTGGACGGTAGTTTTTAGGGGAGTCAGGGTCGAGGGTAGGTTTGTTCAGAAGCGTTCATACCTAGGCTTCTTTGAGGGCAGGCGGGATGGTGCTATTGGCGAAGGAGGCGTTGTTGAAGGTAGTGAAGGGGGCTAGGGCGGTGGCACAGTCTTTAACTATATTGGCTGGGCATGTGTCCCCTTTGCATTCAGACAAGTCACCATCCTTGAAGTCCTAAAGATCATGAAACGGACCAAACCATCTCTATGCAAACCATGTGGGCTTGTTTGTGCTCTGCGGGGTGTCTGGAGGTTGTGATGTAGCAGGGGTTTTGGTGTGGGTGGTGGAGCAGTTTGTCAAATTGGGACTTGATTTTGGTCTGAAGTGTTTTGATTTTCTTTAGCATGGCGTTCTGGATGTTACACCATGTTTCGTCTTTCTCCGTGGGTTGTGTGGAGGTGGGGGGTTGTCAGTTCGTTATAGATGGCAAATAGCTCTTTCGATTGGGAGTTTGCTTTTTCAATTCTGGAGTTGTAGGTGGTGGCTTTGGCGATGGCCAACTAGTGATTTTTAGCAACTGTGAGGCATGTGTCTCTAGTGGTGGAGGGGTTTGTTTCCCAGGATTTGAATGGGACTTTTTTTGCTGTTCAAGCATCTTTGAGTTCCTGTGTGAACCATGAGTTGGCATGAAGTGTATGTTTGGCTTTTTTTAATTCTAGTGGGCTACTGCGTCTAGAACCACTTTCAGAGTGGTGTTGTAGATTTCTACCAGCTCGTTGGGGTTATTGGATGTGGGATGTGGGATGGGCGAGCGCAGAGGCTTCATGCCGAGGGAGGATTCGTTCGGTGGTGTAGTTTTTTTGGATCTATTTATGGTGGCTGGTGCGGGTGTGTTGGGGTACCCTCCTGTTTTAGAGGGTATGAAGTGCAGTAGTTGGTGGTCAGTGCATGGGTGTGGGGTGTTGGAGCTAATGTCTACCGCGCAGTTGTGGTCAGCTATCCAGTCTAGTATACGACCTTTGGTGTGGGTAGGGTCGTTAATTAGTTGTGTAAAGCCTAAGTCTTGGATTGCTTTGGCAAGGGCTTTACCTTTTTTGTCTCTAGGGTCTTTAAATCCTATATCGAGGTCACCCAAGAGGATGGCTCTAGTGTTGGTTTTGAGGCTGTCCCCTAGGATATGGGTGAGGTTAGATTGAAAGTCGTGTGTAGGGCCTGGAGGTCGGTAGACAGTGTGTAATGTTATGGTATCCTTTGGAGTAGGAGATATTTTGGCGACCCCTCCACCTTTACTATAGTTTCTGTCTTGGTGAATGATGATGTAGCCTGGTGGTAGGGTTTGGCAGATGGCTGGGCCGGAGGCTTCCAGTAACCAAGTCTCTGTGATGGCTATAATCTAGTTCGACGACAAGGTTGTGGATCTCTATGGTATGTGCAGGCAGGGAGCGTGCTTGAATGAGTGCACAATAGAGTTGTGTTCTCAGGTTGTTCTCTGGTTTGGCTTTAGTCTGAGTGCTCGTAGTGGAGGCAGGTTTGTTATGGGTTGTTGGCCTGTGGCTAGGTGTAGGTGCCGTCTGGTGGATGAATGGTTTAGCTGGATGAATACTAGGTTGGGTTAGGAGGCGGGGTAGATCGGGAGCCTAGTCTATTTCTCTGGTGTAGGGAGAGAGTTGGGTTTTGTGGTGGTGTGGGATGGGTTTGGTAGTGATGCAGTGTAGCTTGGGGGTAGTGTGGATGGGTGCTCGTGGTGGCATTAGTGAGCGTAGAGGTGGGAGACATTTTCAGGCACGGTGCTACTGCGTGGTTAGGGGGATTGACGTAGTTCCTGTGCTAAGTGTATGTGAAGGCTTGCCACTTTTAGGGAGAGTGGCAGAGTTTACAGTAGCAGGACACAGTATCGGGACAGGCTAGATGCAGCACAGTGTCCGGGTAGGTTAAGTGTAGTACACAACAGCATACAGTATGAGGGTAGGCTAGATGCAGTACACAAATAGTGGTACACAGTATGAAGGCAGGCTAGATGAAGCCTCACTGCAACTCCGGGTGGACTGGGACCTATGAGGCCGGGGTGGTACGACCGTGTGGAAGGGGGCGTTCTCCGACCATCTCCAGTGCGTGAGGGAGCGCCTGGGCAAACTCTTCAATGTCCAGGTGTGGTGGTCTCCCTCGTCTTCTGGCCACCATACAGCAGAAAAGGGACGGAGCCGGGGCCCCCAGATGCCGAGATCGTAGCAGGGTCTTCCTCTAGGCCCTTAGGGGTTCAGCCGGTCCCCCTCCTTCCCACCCACGCTCCAGATGCCCCTTCAAAAGGTGCATGGGGACCCCACAAGGGTCTGGCCCTGTGCGGTACCTGTGTCGACTACCAGCCTCCTCACCTGCCCACCCTGGAGTGTTTTTCGTTTTCTCTGTTTTTGGGGGCTATGGCATGACCCTTTAATCGCCTCCACAGTGGGGCCTGGCCTTGCAAATATGGATGGTCTTTGGAAGGTGTAGGACGTGATTTGCCGACATCAAGCGCCCTATAGGTCTCTTGCCGTGTGTCTGCCTTTTGCTTTTGGGTTCTTGCAGTGCACGCCACTTGTCGCACTTGGTGGAGTTTCACCAAGCGTGGAGGGTTTCTGTATCCAGGCCTCAGACCCTGGGGTGACCCTGTCCACCGTGGTGGTGTCCAGTCAGTGAAGGGGCCTAGCCCTCCAAGCCCCACAGTATCTCAGCAACGCCCAGCAGGTTGCGTTCAGGGGAGTGCGGCTGTGCTTCAAGTTCCAGTTCTTGACACATTAGTGTTTGATGGGTCAGAGGGCTGCACAATGATTTTAGGATTGAGTCGGTCCTTATTTTAAATGGGCTACTTTGCCTCAGCGGGTCTATGGGCTGTGGGCAGAGCCTCCCATGTCGGCTGTGCTCCTCCTGCTGCTTGCCAGCTCTCGCAGGTGCAGGGGGACAGCGGCGGCGCTCCCGCTTTATCCCTCAGCTGCTACTGCTGTGTGGGACCTCTTCACGGACCCTGGGGCTTGCCTCTGGAGATGCCGCTCTGCTCTCTCCACCTGTGTGCGGCACCGGCCCCTCTTTCCCCCTCACCTGGTGCCATCACTGTCAGCCGTTGCTTTCTCGATCCAGGTCGGGAGTGGGCGCGCTCCCGCTATGGCCCGTGGTTGCAGCGCCATGTTGGTGGGGCCGCCTGTCCACCAGGTAACGGGGCATCGGGGTACACCTCAGGACGTTGAGGCACTCCTGTCTCCTTGTGGTGAGTAGCTGCTTCTGCCGCCGGCTAGATGTCCCCAGCTCCTCCCAGTCTCGCAGGCCCGGCACCTTCACTTCACTTCTGCTCCCTCGATGAGCAGAGCTCGGCATTGGGGGGGGGGGGGGAGGATTGCCAGCCAGCACCTAGCTGATTTTCGTGGTGCTGGTGGCGTCTTGGGTCATCGGAGCGCGACCCTCCGCTTGGCACAAAGTTCTGATACTGAAAAATCCCAGGTTAGAGGCAGGTTCGTACCTGCTCAGCTCAATGTCACCTCTTAATGCTCAGGATTAGGACGGAGCTCGAAGCTCAGGCAGCCATATTACCTGCGTCCCCTGGTGCTATGAGACCCAAGGTCTCCTTCGAGGGACCGCGACGATACGTAGCTCCTGCCGTAAAAGGAGTTCACTTAAGAAGGATCCGTCGACTAACGTTACTAACCCGGTACATTGGGTTAGTAGAAACTTTTTAGAAGGAACCAAGACAATATTAAACAGTATATGGACTGGGCTTGTTGATGTACTTGATTTACAGGTTGCCCAGTTGGGATCTGGGGGTGGTGGGGGGGGGGGGGTTTATGGGGATCCTCACACAGAACTGTCTAGGTAATGGGTCAGCAGTTGATGCATTTTAATGCAATCAAGAGTAATTGTTGTACCACATACTGTATATATTTATCATTACAGTATTGCTTTAACACAAAGTGCGTGATTGTGTATATAACTTGAACCTTATTTAGATAAAGAACTGTGCTATCATTAACAGTGTGTGGACATTCCTTTGTGGGGGCTTGGGGACTACACTGTACTTGGAATAGTTAACTCTAAAATGTTGTTGTCCCAAAAGATGGCCAATAATCAAACCTATATTAAACATCTTTAAAGAAAGTTCCTATGTTAACTTTTGAGCAAACGAGGCTCGAAGTGTTTACATGGGAGCATCCATTTTGTCATTTCAAGCAGCCTCCTCTGTTTAAGCTCTGCCCTGGCAGCACTAATCAAGCAGGAAAAGCCCCCTTCTGGGAGCTTTTGCTTACTGCAGCCAGAGCAGAGCTGAACATGGAGGAAGCTGCCTTTACTTTTATTTTATGTTTTTGGTGCTCGCCGAGCCCAGCTAATCACAGAAAACGTAAAATGAAAGGCAGAGCAATTATTAATACTTAGCCGGCTGCCAGCAGAGTTTTCATAATTGCTGCCACTTTCTTTTCTAGTTTCCCGTACGGTACTCTAGAAAAGAAATTCACAGCAATTATGAAAACTCTGCCGGCAAAGTATTCATAATTGCCTACAAGAAAATGCACGGCAATTACAAATACAACAACTTTGTATTTAAAAATGCTGCGGTTTTCTTTCCAAGTTTCCCGGGCTCCTCCAGCCCAGGAAACCTGGAAAGAAACCTGCAGCTTTTATAAAAATACAAGGTTGTGTTTATATTTGCAGTGTTTGGTTAAGAAAAAAGAAATAAGCACTTGCCTACATGCAGCCTTCCTGCCTGCATTCTCTGGTCTCCGAAAATAATGAAGCAAAAGCCACCCAGTGGTAGCTTTTGTCAATTAGAGCTGCCTGGCATTTGCTTCATTAGTGCCGCAAGGGCAGAGCTTAACAGAAGCACAGGAGGCGCTTCCATTTCACAAAATAGATGCCTCCTAGTGCTTGGAATTTGTGAGTTTCCAGCCTCATTTTCTCAACTTTACCTAGGGATTTAGTCAAAAATATATATAACATATATTTTTAAACAATGGGCAATCTTTTTAGCCAATAATATTTTGCAGTGAAATATCCCTTTTTAAGAACAAGCCTGCATCACCTCCTGAGAGCTGAGCCTTGATTACTCGTCCATTGCTACCGCTTAGAGCATCTTGGCTGGGGTGCTCTGCTTCTACTCTGCCATATAGAGGACAGGAGTACAGATACCCCCCCCCCCTCTTTACACTGGTGGCAGCTGTGGGATGCTTATGGTTTTAAGAATCAGTGTGTAACCTTGCCACTTACAAAATATCCACAATTTGTGAATATGAGGTTAGCTGAGTACTAAGATAACTACATTACAAGCAATAGAATATATTGCAAATAGTAAATTGACTGGATGAGCTTTGAGGCTCTCCAGAGTGCTTGTGAAGCCAGGGAGTTGGACTTTGAGGAGAAGTCTAGGGCTGAGCTGATGCACTACCAGACTTGATTGCAAAGCTTTTGATGGAGGCAGGGGGTGCAACCATTGAGGATCCTACCCCTGGGGTTATTGAATCTGCTTCTGGGAGTGCCACCACTCCTGCTGCCTCTATTCCAAAACCCAGCAATGTTTCTTCAGGGGATTCCTTGGAACTTGTATTGAGGATGAAATTGGCCTTTGAATATAAAAAGTTGGAAACGGAAGCTGAAGTTGGCACAGCAAGTGATACTCAAAGATGGGGATACTGACTGTCAAAGAATCCAGTTGGAGAAAGCTAGAGTGGAGACTTCAGCCAAACCAGTTGTCAGGTGCCCTGCCACCAAGTTTATGAAAGATTTGGTTGGTGTGTAGGTGGACTGCCGATATCCTCCAATGGGTTGAAGCGTTTGAAATTGCATGTGGAATCCATGATGTTGATAAAAGATATCGGGCTAAATGTTTATTTGGTAGAGTGCCTCAGTCTGGTTATGCCTGTATTCTGAAACTGCGTGTGGAAGAAGGGGGTCCGTGTGCATGACATCTGCTTTGATTGCCATGTTTGGCAAGACATCTACCCAATAACTTAAAAGATTCAGGGAATATAAGACTGGACTGACTGGGTGAGTGCTGCACATATGAACATGATGGGGTGGATTGATGGTTACAAGGTGAAACTTTTGCTGAATTGTCCCATTGTTTTTTGAGCATTTTACAGAAGCCTGTTCAGCAGATTTGTCAGTATGTTGCTGACAGAACATTTTCAATCCCTTTAAGCTGGCCAGGCTGGCTGACGAGTGGGTCTCCCACCGGGTGTCCCCTAAGAAATCCAGTGGGGAAGACGAGGACAAAGAAAAGGGGGCCTTTAGTCCCAAAAGCAGTCTGGTACATATAAAACTTCCTCTCCTAAGACCCACATATCACGTCCTATGTGGGTGGGAGTAAGAGTAGTGGTGGTCCTGCTTTAAAGCAGGCTCCCAGTGGCTTCAGTACTGTATCCCGCATTCCTGGCACTTGTTGGGCCGGTGGGGCTCTGGCCCACAAGAAGGGTGACCCCAAGTGTAAAGGTAAGGCACTTGGAGTCTGGGTTGTCAGCCTGACCTACCCTTGCTTAATGCCTGAAGTGGAGACCACTGTCCTCCCCTCTGCAGGAATCACATTCAGTGCTCCTGCAGAGTTTTCCCTAGTGTCCCTTGGGGCCTGGGACCAGTACGCAGAAGTACTGGCTACAAACAGAACACCCACCAATTTTTGAGAAGTGTCGTCCTGAATGGCCAGCCTTCTACTAGCTTGAGATACTGGGGCAAGCATGACAGTGGTGTTCCGGACGCTGCTTATGCCAGCAGACTATGTAGGTGCTCCTTAGAACTACCAGCTTTGCTTTGGTGGGACTCCCAAATTATCTCCTGTAGCCCTAGTCCCCATCATGGTTGCGGACAAGACGGTGAAGCTTCCTGTCCTGGTTCAGGACAATGTACCTGCTAACATTTTGTTGGGCAATGATCTAGTGGAGTTGGGGTTGATCTCTGATGGGCTTCCTACGACTTCTGCTGCACAGTCAAGAGGGTGCAGGTAACACTGGGTCTTACTAAGGCAGGTACCCAAGCTGAAGGGGAAACCCAAGGTAAGAAGGAAGAGCAAGAAGGCCACCTCTGCGAAGGGGGCACCTTCTTTTCCTGCTGCTTCAGCAGCACACACTGGGATTCAGGCTCCGGACGTGCTGGGTCCTGTGGTAATCTGAGACTCCACTCCCGAGGGAGAAGAGCCAGAAGACCCTCCTGCAGGAGAGGTGCTCAATTTAGAGGATCACCCTGACCTTTAATACCTGCTGGCTGAAGGGGGGGGGGGGGGTCCTCTAGGGGATTTCTGTAAGGGACCGAGTGCCACGCTCCGGTCTGCGGAAACTGGCCCAGGCACAAGGTGAAGTGCCTAGGTCTTTCAAGATTTATTGGGAGGGTGAGCTTTGTAATGAGCCCACTAAGCCTGAACCTGGTGCCATCAAAAGGTTGGTGGTACCCCATGTTACAGGCATATCCTACTGCAGTTGACTCATGAGGTGCCCTTAGCTGGTAATCCTGGGACCAAGAAGACTAAGCAGTCGCTCTACACATTTCTACTGGCCCTGGATGTGAGTAGAAGTGTAGTCCCACTGCAGGACCTGCCCCACTTGTCAGTTGTCTGGCAAGACTGGAGGCAGTGTCATTGCCCTACTGCAGCCATTGCCAGTCGTCAGCACACCATTTGAGAGGGTGGACATCGACATTGTCAGTGCCCTTGACACTCCCACTTCAGGTGGACATCGGTTCATCCTGGTCTTGGTTGATCATGCAACCAGGTACCCTGAGGCTGTACCCCATTCGGACCATTACAGCCAAGGTGGTTGCCAGGGCCCTCCTGGGCTTTTTCACCAGAGTTGGATTCCATAAAGAGGTGTCTGACAGAGGATCCAACTTCATGTCTAGGTGCATGAAAGCGCTGTGGAAAGAGTGTGGTAACCTACACATTCTCCACCTCCTACCATCCCCAGAGCAATGGTCCGGTTGAGAGATTTAATACAACTCTCGGGCATGCTAGGTGCTTTGGAAGAGCCCCTAAGGAGGAAATGGGATCGCCTCCTGCCATGCCTGCTGTTTGCTTAGAGAAGTACCGCCAAGAGGGTGTTGGTTTCAGCCCCTTTGAGTTGCTCTTTCGAAATCCCATGAGGGGGGGGGGGCCCTTGCCTTGATCAGAAGGTTTGGAAGCCGCCCCTCCAGCTCCTGCCACGCAAGTGGAGGACTACGTGTTTGGCCTCAGACGGAGGATGACACCAATCATGGGCCAGGCGACAGCAAACCTTAAGGCCAGCCAGGAATTGAACAAATACTGGCATGACCTTAAAGCATCACTGGTGGATTGGACCCAAGGACAGGAGATCCTTGTGATGGACCCTACCAAGCCTTAAGGATAATTTTCAAGATGGGCGAAGTCAATTACCTGGTTGACTTGGGAGTCCCTGGGGTAGCCCCTCAGGTAGTCTAAGGCGACAGGCTCAGCCTTACCATAGGCGAGCAGAAGTCTCATTGATATTTTATTTCTATTGCGCTCGTGCACAAGTGTTTCAGAGCGCAACAAGGCAAGGGAGGGGAACAGGGAGAACAAAACGGCGATCTTACTAGGCCCTGTGACCTTGAGAACGTGCAAGTGCATGCGAGATGGGGAGGGGAAAAGTGCATGGAAGGGGGGAGAAGTGGAAAGTGCGAAGCGGAGGAGAAACAGATAAATAACAATGAATAAAGGCAACAAACTGTGGTAGTGCAGCCAGCAATTAGCAAGTGCTAGGTTTAAGGCATCAGACAGGGTAGGTCTGATAAGTGTAGGAAAAAAAGGGGGGGCTGTATGGGTACAAAGACCCCAGCGGAAGGGGTGGCCCGGAGGCACTGCGGGAGGGTGGCAGGGTGAGCAGGTTCCTGGGCCTGGAGGACACAGGGTGGCCAGGGGCACAGTGCCAAGAGAACAGATCAGCAGGGGAGAGGGACGAAGGCAGAAGAAAAGGGAAGGTCTCATGTCTTTTGCTAGCTTCAGAGCAAGGAGAGCCCGTTGCTGATTTTCTGCATAGCAACCCTCTGGATGGTTCAGTGGAGGGAGTGCATCTCTCTCCAGATCCGACACCAGAGCAGCAGAGGACCTGCAGGGCTTTTCTTCGGCAGTATGCCCCTCTGTTCTCACCGACACCAGGCCTCGCCCCATGGTGCAGACACGAAATTGACACTGGTGACAATGTGCCTGTCAAAAGCAGGTGCTACCGAATGTCAGACACGGTTAAGATCCACATCCAGGCTGAGGTTGCTAAGATGTTGGAGCTGGGTGTTATTGAACCCTCAACCAGTCCCTGGTCCAGTCCAGTGGTCCTTGTTCCCAGGCAGGTACCAAGGATTGGCGGTTGTGTGTGGACTACACAGGGGTCCATGCTGTCACCAAAACTGAAGCACACCCATTGCCCAGGGCTGATGGGCTCGTGGATACCATGGGTGCTGCCGAATTTGTGAGCACCTTCGACCTTACCTCGGGCTATTGGCAAATAGCTCTGACGGGCCATGCCATGGATGTAACGCTCACCTGATTCTCGCAGAGGCGCCGGTCTTGACTGGGCGACTACCGTATCTTCAAAGGTGATGTGTAGCACCCGGTTGGCTCGTTGGGCTGGACCTCTGTGCACTGTATGCCTGACGTGTAGAGTAAGATGTCTGCAGATAGAAAATATGGGGTTAATGAACTGGGGTTATTGGGGTGTCCCTATCTCTTTCCTCTTCTCCTCTCCTGTAGACCCCCAAAGGTTAACGCTCTCACCTTAGGTAAGTGAATGCCGAGCTCTCCATCTGCCTCGGGGCAGGGTGCTGTAACCAGTTTCTTCACTGGATAGGTAGCGCAGGCCTCTTGACTTCAGAGGACTGCTGTCCGTCGTTTACTGCACGAACGGTAAGTTTCGAGTCATTCAAATGTCTTTAAAGTCTTTAGTAATGATGTCTCTTGTTTTGCAGGGTTCCGGCGATGGCGGATGACGGGCTGAAGTGAGTTGAAGATGGAGCCCGTGTGATGAATAGAAGCGCCTGGAAGCACGTAAGTAAGCGCTTGTTGCCTGCTTCACTATGCGCTCTGTCTTTTTATTTTGCAGGTACGAGTTCGGAGCGGCTGCAGGGTGCCGGAATACCCACTGGATTAGATGTGGAAAGGAGTAATGGCACGTGAGTATTAAAGTTCCCCAATGTCTTTAAACGCACCTTGTTTTGTCTTTCAGATGCCGGAATGCAGTGTGAAGACCTCCGGAGCGCACGAAGAGTAGGTAAGCCTTTGCCTTTCAGATGCCGGAATGCTAACCTGTTCTTTCTTGTCTTTATAGGTGTTGCTGAAGACTGGATTCAGGATGGTAAGCCTTTGCCTTTCAGATGCCGGAATGCTAACCTGTTCTTTCTTGTCTTTATAGGTGTTGCTGAAGACTGGATTCAGGATGGTAAGCCTTTTTCCTTAGGCCCAGGACCGGATGCAGAAGACACGATGAGCGTTCTGCTGCAGAGGTTGCAGAATAACGCAAAGCAAGATTCATCCACCGGGTGTGATTTAAATAGCCTCCTGTAGTGCTTAGGTGTCTCCTTCCACAGCCACGCCTAAGTAAGAAAAGAGTTCCTGGTAAGAAAAGAGTTCCTGCCTTCCAGAAGAGTTCCAGTGTTCTGAATCTAGGGAGTGGCTCCAGCCCCACCCAACAGGAAAAGTAGTTCCAAACAGAAGAGGATCAGAGGCTCAACTGGCAGGCAAGTAAGCAGCATGGTCTGCTGAAGGTAAATCCACCCAAGCATTATGAGCCCGGCGCTTCCAGCGCTGGGACTGGGCAGATTTATGAGCCTGGTGCCACTGGCGCCAGGACTGGGTCCAAAAGGTCCCAATTGGGACTGGTTGGCACTCGGAACCTGGGTTATGGATCTGCTTCCAAGGGAGTTGGGAAAACCCTGACCTTTTGGAAGCAGAGATCATGACAATGGAAAAGACTGCGTTCTCAACACCTGAGGGGGGATCTACCAGTTTAGAGTCATGCCTTTTGGGTTGAAAAACACACCTGCCACCTTCCAAAGATTAGGCAACCATGCGCTCAGTGGACTGGAGACCTTTGTGTGTCGTACTTAGACTATATTGCTATCTACAGTTCCACCTGGGAAGAGCATTTGACTCATTTAGATAAGGTGTTGCAGGCCCTCAAAGGGTTAACCTCACTATCAAGGCCACCAAGTGTCTGATAGCTCAGGGGAAAGTCGCTCATCTTGGTCATGAGGTAGGAGGGGGTCGAATCCAACCTCTCCCCAGTAATGTACAGGATGTACATGACTGGGAGACTCCCACTACTCAAACCCAGGTGTGGGCTTTTTTGGGCCTCACTGGGTATTGGCGTAACTTGATGGCGGACTATGGAACCATAGCTACCCCTCTGACAGCTCTGACTTCGCCCAAACAACCAAGCAATGTTAATTGGATGGAAGACTGTCAGAGGGCCTCTATTGGCTTGAAGGAAAGGCTGTGTAGAGCACCTGTGTTGTGTGCGCGCCTAACTACACCCAACCCTTTATAGGTCAGACTGATGCCTGCAACACCATAATTGTAGCTGTCTTGTCCCGGTTAGATAACGAAGGGAGGGAACACCCTATCCTATTCATCAGTAGGCACCTCAAGGGTACAGAACTTGGGTGGGCTACTGTTGAAAAGGAATATTTTAGCATAGTTTGGAGTCATGGGTGCGTTGGGCCTACCTTACGGGGTCTACCTTAAAGTTCCAAACAGACCATAAGCCGCTCAAATGGCTAATCCAGATGAAGGTTGAAAACCTGAAACTACTCAGGAAGTCACTTTGCCTGCAAGGGCTAGACTTCACCATTGAGCATAGGCCAGGGAAGAGTCATGATAATGCGTATGGCTTTTCCAGAAGGTATGTTGACAGTCTGGATTAGGGTTTCAATCTCTGGCATTTAGACAATCCTAACCGCAGTCTGGGGAGGAGGGTGTGGGGGAGGGGGCACTGATGCTGGAATTGCTTTGGAGGCACAGGGCCTCATGTCCTTGTCCTGTAGTCCTTTTATCATGTGTGTTCTGTTATTCCAGTCTTTACACCTCTCACCCCCAATCGCCTCCAGCCTCCGCCCACTCCCAGCACTTGCCTTACGGGCCCACTAGCCTTTGCTATCACAGGCCGGCACTTAATGGCAGTTGATCACTCCCACCAAGTGATCTCTGCCAGTCACTTAACAGTTTGCAACTTACTCCCTAGCACTTCCAGCTTGACGCCTAGCACTTGCCCCCTACTTCTCATCCCACTCGCTGTACTTGGGCGCTGAAAATGCTCACAAGGCCTAGTAGGACCACCTTTCTATTTTCATTGTTAGATTTGCCTTTCATTCCCATGCTCGCTCTTTGAAACGCAATTTACTTGATGTATAACCGTCTTAAAAATTAAATAATTATCCTTTTGAAATTAAAAATCTGTAAGTAGGCCAATGTTAGACTTGTATCCTTGATACCACACGGCCCTATGGCAGCTTGACTTGCACGCTTAGACAGTGCAAGATGGCCGGTCTGTTTGGTCTTATGGTTTACTGCCCAGAATTGGCATGAGGGTAGATTGTCTTCAGACTTTCAGATCATACAGCGAGATCAAGGATAAACTCCACCTCAGCCATGTATAAATGCAATACTTTGGACATCTGCCGCAGGCAGGGCTGTGCATCCACACTTTAGAATGCAGCTATGACTACGAGAAATTCGGTCTAGCTGGACGCGTAACGGCTTTGCCCTTGCACCAGACTTGCCTCTGCCATTAGAATACAGCTACAACAATTTTCGGTATACCTGGGTACACATCTATTCTCCTGCACTAGTACTCTGTTGTGACCTCCTTCAGCACCCACTCAAATGCCTGACCTTGTGGATTGCTTAGTGGAACCTAGCAAGCCCAGAAAAATGCACACACTTTAAGCCTTTTACTGTGAATGTTCTTACCTGGACATGGGTCCCTGAGGGCATGCCTACCCCAAAGCATGTTGAGACCATAAAAATGAGAAGGCCCTATAGACCACTACAATACAATTCCTCACCAGCAAGGTCAGAAGTTAGCCCCATATATTCAAACGAACAATCCGGATCGGAGACCCACACTTTTGAGATTTAGGATCATTTTAGTTTAATTTCTGAATTTTGGTGATATATCAATTGTTAGCATAATAACAGATGGACAGTTTTACTTTTGATATGTAGGTGTACCACTAGGTAACACCCTCAAGAGTGTGGAGGGTACAAACCTTCTGATGGTGCAAGATCTCTTGGATACACAGTTAACCAGGCTTACGACACGAGTGCATGCAGCCCAGGACCTTAGTTGGTCCATGTGTATTGTCCTAGGGGGAAAAAACACAACAGGTGTGTACAAGTATGCAAGGGGTAGAGTTGTGTCATAGATTGTACCCTGTGGCCGAAACACTACAGTGATAGACTGGACGTAGGTGACTGGGGTGGCCTTCTTCAGGATGGAGTTGAAGGGATGAAACACTGTCCGTGGGGTATCTGTGGGATTCAATGACAGAGTTTAGGAGGAGTGGGATCTCCAGAGTTAATTGGTGATTTGCGCAACTTATTAGTGACCAATTGGTGTCAGGACAGGTGCAAAGAGGTAAGCACCAGTGAACAGAAGCTTACCGTGAGCCGACAAGCGGTGCGGCGGTAAGGGCTTCTGAGAGTCTTCGACCATGCAGGAAGTCAAGTGAAGGCGGTGGCCCAGTGGCCACTGTTGCTGATGGAATTAGTCCAAAGAACCGTAGCTGGAACCGGGGTCTACAGATGGCGGTAGCGTCAATCAGTGGTGCCAGCAACTGGAAGGAAAAGGCAAGAGCTACTATTGGTCTTGTAACAGAAAAGGTTAACTAGTCAGGGGTGGTACATACCTGATCAGTGTTGAAGGAGGCTGATTCAACAGAACCAGAACGTGTGATATGTCCGGTTCGAGTGGAGGCTATAATAGCCTACATGCGCCCAGGTTGACTACAAGGCAGGAGCCTCCGTGAGGTGCAATGCGTAGGAGACGCATGGAGGGAGGTATACATTGTCGTTTATGGTGCCCGTGTGGTTGAGCTGTGGGGTCAAAGTGATCCAGAAAAAAATGACTGAGGGAGTGCAGGGTGAAGGTGCCTGTAGGTCCCAGCAATTGTCATGGTCACTGTGCAGCAGAAATGAGAGCAGTGAAATGCCAAAGTAACAGGCATGAGGTTGAAGGCTGAGTGAAATTGTGTGAGGGACGTGGAGTGTCCCGGAATAGACTATGGGCCAGCGAGTAGTTGAGAAACAATTCGCAATTCTTAAACTTACTTGGTTACCGGAGCAGAAGCGTCTAACTGTAGCGTCGCAGCGTGTGCAAATGAAAGTGAAACTAAAAAACTTCAAGTCATGGGTAGTACCCGCCCCCAGATCAGGCGGCCCAATCAACTGTCAGCAAGTGGGCCAGTGGGAGTGCCATGTGTTGGAGAGGGACAAGCCCTGTCAATCAACGTAGGCTCTGGGCAGAGGATGCTGGGAACTGTAATCTGGTGGGGTGTAGTCGAACTGGATCATCATGGTGTAAATGCACCAGAAGGCATGGTGTACTGTAAGGAGCAATGTAATGAAAGGTCAGAGCCAGTCAATAGTGACGAGACTATGTTGATACCGCAAGTGGCGGCTGTGCAGATGTGTGTGCAGCGATTCAATGCTGAACACGAGCAAGGTTATGAAAATGCAGTACAGGTGCAAGTCCATAGTGACTGACTTGGGTGGTGACTGGAGTGACAAATACAAGCACATAAATGTGGATGAGTGTCATACATTTTAATAGCCATTCGATGTTCAAAAACCAGCATGTGCATATTCAGGGTGACCGTTTGCAATTCAGTGTTCACAAACAGCATGTACATATTCCTGGTTACTAATTGGGTGACTATCAGTCCGTAGAAGAATAAGCCGAACAATTAGGGTGAATCTGTATAATATTATACTCTGTGCTTCTGTCATGGAGTGTCTAGAAATTGGGTGGCACAACATGGTCTAGGCATAGTGTTGGAAAAACGCGGCATAGTCAAAAAACACACAAAGGACACTTCCATTTGGTCATGGTCAACTCGTTGGGGATCAAAACAGCGTTATCACATGGAGGAGAGCTAACGGTGTAAACTGGTTCTAAATCGTGGAATGCAGTGAATGGACCTCTATTCGAGAGTGGAGGGTGGGATTAAAGAATCACTCGGTTGAAAGGAGACAGTGGTGGCAGTTAAGTCCTGAAATGTTTCCATTCAACGGTAATGTTGACTGTTTTTTTACTGTATTCAGTCTCTGGACCCACTTTTGCTCAAGTCGGGTGAGGGCCAAATTGATGTCACCCCCTCGTTTCTGTGGGTTAAGTTGCTCAAGGACTATCCACGTGAATTGTTCGTTGCTGTGTCCTTTTTTGTGAAAATGGTCGCCTAGAGGTTTGTCTGCCACGCAATTTTGATGCAAGACCTGTGTTCGCTGATGCGTTATTTAATTGGCCTGATAGTGTTGCCAATGTATATTAAATTGCACGGGCATTCGATGACATAGATCACGTTTGCTTTCACAATTTGTGTGGTTCTGTAGGGTCCAAATGGAAGTCATTGTGGTTTTAGTGAATTTACAGGCCACACAATGTCTGCAGCTGCAATGGCCGACCTATGGTAGGTTCCATAGGGTGTAGTCTCCTTTTCAGGCTCGAAAGGTATGGACCAAGGTGTCTCATGTTTTTGTTTTTCTTAAAGGCGAAAAGCGGTTTCTTGGCTTATGTCCCTTCACTTTTGATAAGGTGCCAGTGTTTGTTGATCGCACATTTGGTTAGGTTGCTAATAGGACTGAATGTAGTAACAGTTCTTTCCATGGGTTTCTTCTCTTTTGTGGTGAGGCACATGGTACGATCTGTGTTAGCTGCTCTCTTTTTGGCCATTTTTACGGCTTTTTTGGGGTATCCCTGACTGTCAGACATTATTGGAGTTGATGTGCATGGATCTCAAAATTCTCTCTTGTTGTAATTTCTTCTGACCCGGAGAAATTGGCCATACGGTAAATTGTATTTGAGGCCGACTGGGTGGTAGCTGGAGAAGTGTAAAAGGGTGTTCCTGTCTGTTGGTTTTCTGAACAGCTCAGTCTTGAGAATGTTGCCAGTGTGATAAATGTGCAAGTCCAGGACATCATCCATGTATCTGCGCCAAATTAAGAAGTTGAGGTAAGAATTGTTGCTGTTCAAAATGTGGTCTCAGACCCAGATCCACCTTTGTACCTCCCCTGCATACCATCCCAAGGGAATTTGCCACTTTTGAAAAAAATGGTATTAAAAACAGGTACCGAAGGACTCTCTCAAAAGAATTTCTACCAAGACAACCTGAAACAAGAAGAAAGCCTTGAAAGAACTAAAAAGAGACTGCACCATTACCATAAAACCTGCTAACAAAGGCAGCGGTATCGTTCTCATGAACACCAAAGACTAATCAAGAATGTTCCAGACTCCTGGCTGACACTACATCTTACAAAAAATCGCCAGAGACCCAACACCACGATTAAAGGAAGAAATCGCTAGTCTCTCAAAACACGCAGAGGAAGAAGGTTGGATATGCGAAGATGAGCGCAGATTCCTTAATAAAACCCACCCAAGGATACCTGCCTTCTACATACTCCCAAAGATGCATAAGAATGCTGAAAAACCACCAGGAAGACCCATAGTCTCTGCATGTGATTCTTTGCTAGAACCACTGTCACTCTACACAGACTTCTTTATGAAACCCTTCATAGGGACCATGAAATCGTATGTGAAAGACACAACGGACACCATCAAGATCCTACAGTCACTCTAAAATCGGATTGCATTTTAGTGACCATGGATGAGGAGTCCCTTTACACATAGATTCCACAAAAAGAAGGCTTAGAAGCACTCATGATTTGGCTCAACAAGAGACCAGACATCACTACCACGCCCCCCAACTTCATACTCTAATGCATACGCCTCGCCATGACAGAAAACGTTTTCCTCTTCGAAAGACAGCTGTACCAACAAGTCAAAGGGGTGAGCATGGGCGCCACCTTCGCCCCGGACGTGGCCAACTTTTATATATGGCACAATATGCAGACCACATTTTGAACAGCAACAATCCTTACCTCCACATCTTAATTTGGCGCAGATACATAGATGTCCTGCTCATCTGGCAAGGAAGTCAGACCAAACTCGTTTCTGTCCATCACTGGCTCAATCAAAGGAACCCCCACATTAGATTCACTCAAGAATGGGACCACCAGACCATCAACTTCCTGGACTTAGACATTTATCGCACTGGCAACATTCTCAAGACTGAGCTGTTCAGAAAACCAACTGACAGGAACACCCTTTGACACTTCTCCAGCTACCACCCAGTCGGCCTCAAATACAACTTACCGTATGGCCAATTTCTCTGGGTCAGAAGAAATTGCACCGAGAGAGAATTCCAAGATCCATCAACTCCAACGTCTCGCCGACAGGGGATACCCCCAAAAAGCCGTCAAAAATGGCCAAAAAGAGAGCAGCTAACACAGATCGTACCATCTGCCTCACCACAAAAGAGAAGAAACCCATGGAAAGAACTGTCTGTTACTACTTTCAGTCCTATTAGCAACCTAACCAAATGTGCGATCAACACTGGCACCTTATCAAAAATGAAAGGACATTAGCTAAAACTTCTTTTCGCCTTTAAGACAAACATACTTCCGACACCTTGGTCCATACCTTTCTCGAGCCTGAAAAGGAGACTTCCACCCTATGGAATTTACCACCCGTGGTCGGCCATTTCAGCTGCGGACATTGGCCTGTAAATTCACTAAAACCAGTAAAACCTTTGATCCCAATGACTTCCATTGGACCCTACAGATCCACACAAATTGTGAAAGCAAACATGTGATCTGTCATCGAATGCCCGTGCAATTTACTATACAATGGCAAAACTATTGGGCCAATTAAACAGCGCATCAGCGAACACAGGTCTTGCATCAAAAATGGCATGGCAGACAAACCTCTAGTTGACCATTTTCAAAAAAGACACAGCAACGAACAATTTACGTGGATGGTGCTTCAGCAACTTAACCCACAGAAACGAGGGGGTGACATCAATTTGGCCCTCACCCGACTTGACCAAAAGTGGGTCCATAGACAATACAGTAAAAAATGGTCTCAATATTACCATTGAATGGAAAAATTTCTGGACGTAACTGCCACCACTGTCTCCTTTCAACCCTGAGTGATTCTTTAAGCCCACCCTGCACTCTCGAATAGAGGTCCATTCACTGCATTCCACGATTTAGAACCAGTGTACACCGTTGGCTCTCCTCCATGTGATCACGCTAATGGTTTTGATCCCCCCAACGAGTTGACCATGACCAAATGGAATTGACCTTTGTGTGTTTTTTGGATATGCCGAGTTTTTCCAACACTATGCCTAGATCATGCCGTGCCATCCAATGTCTAGACACTCCATGGCACAAGCACCGAGTATAATATTCTACAGATTCACCCTAATTGTTCGGCTTATTATTCTACGAACTGATAGTCACCCAATTAGTAACCAGGAATATGCACATGCTGTTTTTGAACATTGAATTGCAAACGTCCCCCTGAATATGCACATGCTGGTTTTTGAACATTGAATGGCTTTTAAAAAGTATGACACGCTCATCCACATTTATATGCTTGTATTTGTCACTCCAGTCACCATGGTCTTGCACCTGTACTGTATGTTAACCTTGCTCGTGTTCAGCATTGAATCACTGCACACACATCTGCACAGCCGCCACTCGGGGCATCAACATAGTCAGTCACGTCACTATTGGACTTGCTCTGAACTTTCATTACATTGCTCCTTGCAGTACACCATGCATTCTGGTGCATTTACACCACGACCATCCAGTTTGACTACACCCCCGGACTACATTTCCCAGCATCCTCTGCCCAGAGCCTACGTTGATTGACAGGGCTTGTCCCTCTCCAACACACGGCACTCCCATTGGCCCACTTGCTGACAATTGAGTTTACTGCCTGATCTGGGGGCGGGTACTACCTGTGACTTGCAGTTTTTTAGTTTCACTTTCATTTTCACCCGCTGCGACGCTACAGCTAGACGCTTCTGCTCTGGTAACCAAGTAAGTTTTTTAAGAATTGTGAATTGTTTCTCAACTACTCTCTGGCCCATAGTCTATTCTGGGACACTCCATGTCCCTCACACAAATTCACTCAGCCTTCAACCTCATGCCCGTTACTTTTTGGCATTTCACTGCTCTCATTTCTGCTGCACAGTGACCATGACTATTGCTGGACCTACAGGCACCTTCACCCGGCACTCCCTCAGTCATTTTTTCTGGATCACTTTGATGACGCAGCTCAACCACACGGGAACCATAAACCACAATGTATGCCTACCTCCATGCGTCCCCTATGCATTGCACCTCACGGAGACTCCTGCCTTGTAGTCAACTTGGGCGAATATAGGCTATTATAGCCTCCACTCGAACCGGACATCACACACGTTCTGTTGAATCGGCCTCCTGGCTCCTTCACCCCTGATCAGGTATGTACCACCCCTGACCGGTTAACCTTTTCTGTTACAAGACCAAGACCACTAGTAGCTCTTGCCTTTTCCTTCCAGTTGCTGGCACCATTGATTGACGCTACCATCATCTGTAGACCCTGGTTCCAGATACAGTTCTTTGGACTAATTCCATCAGCAACAGTGGCCACTGGGCCACCGCCTTCACCTGACTTCCTGCATGGTCGAAGACTCTCAGAAGCCCTTACCGCCGCACCGCTTGTCGGCTCACGGTAAGTTTCTGTTCACTGGTGCTTACTCTTTGCACCTGTCCTGACACCAATTGGTCACTAATAAGTTGCGCAAATCGCCAATTCTCTGGAGATCCCACTCCTCCTAAACTATCTGTCATTGAATCCCACAGATACCCCATGGACAGTGTTTCATCCCTTCACCTCCATCCTGAAGAAGCCCATCCCAGTCACCTACGTCCAGTCTTCGTACCCTGTGGCCGACACTACAGTGTCGATCTATGACACAACTCCACCCCTGGCATACTTGTACACACCTCCCCCCCCCCCCTTATGACAATACCCATGGACCAACTGAGGTCCTGGGCTGAATTCACTTGTGTTGTAAACCCTTGTTTACTGTGTATCTAAGAGATCTTGCACCCATCAGGCTTGCACCCTCCACACTCTTGAGGGTGGTACCTAGTGGTACACCTACATATCAAAAGTACAACTGTCCGTCTGTTATTATGCTAACAATTGATATATTATATGCATCATCACCAAAATTCAGAGATTAAACTAAAATTATCCTGAATCTCAAGTGTGGGTCTCCCATCCTGATTTTTTTGTTTGAATATACGTTCACCCTCCTGGGCATATCAGGACCTAGCCAGGCGGCCTGTATTACCAGAAGTTGGCCCCAGACATGAATCTCTTTGCAATACAACGCACAGTGCCCTTTTATTCCAGGTACCAGCAATAACTGTCACTAGGCAATGTGCAATGGATAAACTGGTCAGGAAAATGTGCATATGAATTTCCACAAGCTCCCTTAATTTTCCAGTGATGGAGAAGACGCATGGAACACCTAGAGCACTCCATTTGATTGCATCCATGATGGTGAGCTACTTATGGTACCTTAATCAGCTATGTGATTGCAGAACCAATTGGTTCACCTGCAGCTGAACTACTTTCCCAAGAGCAGCAGAAGAGCGTGCATCCCAATCCACTTCCTCAACCTGGTATCCTAGCTCCCGGGTTTTGTTTACTGTCTGACCCTCCTGGTTCATTGCAGGTTTTTAGTGTATCTATTTGAACACCTGACGCCCGCCATTACGGACCTCCGTCCATAGGCCAAGAGCGCTTCAACACTGATTAGCGGTATGTTGACCAGTTTCCCCTTGCACCACTTGGAGCTCAGCCAAAAATGGCGGCACACTTACTCACTCGCCGTCTTGTTTATATTGTTTTTAGATGATGCTCTGAAAAGCACCTAATCGACCAGTACATATCTACCCCTGTGCTCCTAAAGATGACCAGTCCTGATGACAGTTCAGAATCATTCTATAAACTCCATTATTAACATCCTCTTTATAGAATCACAACAATCCGAACTTGAAACACTCAACAGTGTCGAAGAGCCTCGATATGAGCTATGTATTTGGTCATAGCTCATAAAACCAGTTCATGTATTAAACACTGAAGTCCAAAATTGTTTTTCTTGATTACTCACAAAAAATGTCAAACATTTGTCTTCCTGTCATGCTTCAATGCAGTCTACCTGTACTCTGTATACAAGACTGTGGTCGAATTTTATATACAGATGTTTTTACCTTGTCCCCCACTAGTGTAATCTAATGTTGCTACACTAGGTTCTCGAACCATGTCAATCTCTGCTTAGCTCTAATAGGGAGAGGTAGCTCTGACTCACCTTTTTTGCTTTCCCATTATGGGGCCAGGTGCTGCCACTGGGGTAAGTCATGGAGCGCCTTTGGGCATTCCAGGAAGCAGGGCCATATAGCATTTGTGCCAGTGTTACATATGGCCGTATAAGGAATATACAGAATATTGCTGGATGTTTTTAGTGAAGTTGGTAGCAGTGCTGGCCTTTTTAGGCCTGTCCTATGCCTGGAAAATACTTCACGTTTTAAGTAAATTAAAATAAACAGCACATTTTACTGGCATATGTCAGATTAAAAAATGCAACACCTGCCCAATGCTGAGCTTGCACGTCTTGCACTGAATTAAGGCTGGTGGACAGGCCATGCATAGGCTCTATCTGGCAAATGATAGACTGTGCTAATCAAATATTCTGACCGGAGGCACTGATTAAATTGTCGAGCATCGAATTCCACCACTACAGACAATTCTACATTGGTGCAGACCCTCATGGGGGGGCAGGAGGGTGGTCCTTTTGGTGACAGCCCTGTGCATGGTGAAGTATGCATGTGGTGTATAAACAGCTATCCCATGGCTGAGGTGTTTGGAGTAGGCAATCACAAGTTTTGAGTTGCTGGAGACTGTTTAGGTGATGGAGGAGCAAAGGAGGTAGCTGGGAAACTGAGCGGAAGCAGTGGTGGAGAGGAGTGTGGAGGATCTGAAGGGAGCAGGAGGGTGGTGGAGGAGGGAACAGGGTTGGGGCTAGTGGTGGAAACAGATGGTGGAGATTGTATAGAGGGAGTAGTTGGGAGAGATGTTTTTTGCTGCTTTCCTTCCTTAGAGGTCTGACATTTTCTTTTTGCTTTGTTTGGACCTCTGGCCTGATTCTTTGGCAGGAAAGTCTTTTGCTTTACTTTCCTTGTCTTATACTAATATGGGGAAACTGATTAGTCTGGAAAAGGGTGCCATTAACCGCGTGCTCTACTCTTAAGGCAAGGGCTGTTCAACTTATTTTCTGCTGCTGAAGGACAACTGGGTACTCTGTCCCATCTTGGACCTCCATCCCTTCTTGGATTGAAGGCTTCTCATTGAAATAGCTTTTATTCGACTTGGTCATTCAAGATAAAACTACATAAAAATCAATGTTATAAAAAATTGATACTAGTCATGTGCAACACAGTGCAGACAAGGAATTACTTGGTAGGAATAGCAGGTGATCATTGGGGTTCCAATAGTTAAAATATTAGTTATAAGAGTATTGAACACTTAAAATAAAGCCCCTATTGATGTTTAAAACATGAATCACTAGTTTTGTTAACCCAATTAAAACGTACTATGTTAAAAGGTCATAAGGTTGATTCAAGGCAATTTTTGTTACTCAATTGGTGGCGATTAGATAACCTGCATTGGCAGCAGTGTACGAGTAGCTTAACTAGTACGCCTTAATACACAAGGCCAACTTTCATTACTTTTGCAGACCAAGTCAATATAATTGGCTACACAGTAAACCACTTTTACTTCATCACATGTTTTAAAAAGTAGAAAGGCATGTCTTATGTGCCGTATTACAACCTGCTACTCGGTAGCTCTGGCAAAAAATAAGAAATGGTTCAGGGATTCTCTGTTTAGGCCACAGGCTGGACAGGTTTCTATTCATTACCCATTTTTGTTTTTTTTTTGGAGATGCTCGTTGCAATTGGGAAAACCTAAATTTAATATACTGGGTTTGTGCCAGAGGTGGCCTGACATATTCCAAGTATTTCTCAGAGCCCCTTGTTGTTTTACTAGACAGATATATTGTGCTCGTCACAAGTTTCATGCAGTCGTTAACCAACTCTACCTCAATTATACTCTGTGCCCTCGTTTTGGCTGTGCCTATGTCTTTGTGAATTACCTCCTGCAGGTTGTGCCATAGGTCTCCCAGCCTCTTCAGAATGTTGACTTGCTGGAACCAAGGGAGGAATCTACCACCCTCTGTCTCCATGAGTTGTGCAGTGGCCTCCCGATATACCTGCAACTCCGGCACAGACCACAATCTCAGCCAATACTGAAGTGGTCTAAAAATAATCTCAATCAAAATCGGCAAGGGGCCCAATTCCAGATAATCTGGTGCACTCTGGCATGTTTTTGGCAGACCTAATCATTGTTTCAGACAGGATCTGTCAACGTACTCACATTTTTTGGTGTCTGAGTGTCCCCAACTTTCAGCCCCATACGTTGCTGCAGCCCTAGCCTGGGCTCAATACATTGTGACAGTCTGTGTAATTTGGGCCTTGCCCATGTGAGTACAAAAACTTAGAATACCCCCTCTATTTTTTTCCAATGACTAGCAGGATTTCACCATCTGTAAGGGCCAAATTCCTTGGTCACTGTACCTCACCCCCAAGTAATCGCATTGTTGTAACTGTTCCAAGGGGCTGTTAATGGCCATCCTGTGTTTTTATTATTTTTTTTTTTAAAGTGAATTTTGGCCGAAATACCAACATTTTGTGTTTTACATATTAATCTCCAGGAGTCACTCGAAGCATATCTTTACAAAAGGCCTGCAGGGTAGTTGCGAGGCCCTTCAGAGGTGGACCATAGCACAGCATCATCTGCAAAGTGTAGGATAGGACAGGCCTCCTGGCCCAACTTGTGGCAGGGATCTAAACCCTTCGACCGGACATGTCTATATATAACCAGAAAATCAGGGGAGCTGTGCTCCGACACCCAACCAGCCCATAGTCGGGGTTTGCTCAGAAGCACTTTAAGACAAGATAGTGGCACCCGTGAGAAGGATGGGGTTGCAGATTTATTACTCCAACACCAATCAATAAAGACAACTTAAACGGTTTGGCAAAGGGAGTCCGTTTAATGAAAAGTACAAAAAACGGGGAGTTATGAATATCAGCAATGGTGCGATCTTCCTTCTCGCTTCAACTCAAACGAACTTCATCAAATTTGTAACATTTATACTAAAAACTAGTCCTCATTGATGTGTGACCTTAGTATGCAATTCTATTCTTTAGGAAAAGGTAACTTTACTATAGGTACTAGATTTGTATATGGTAACGGAGTGAGGGGATTGGGAAAACACTGTTGGGTGTGTATCTAAGCCCTTCCTTCAAAATGGACTACTGCAGACGTCACTAAAAGTACAACGTCCCATTGGTTCTAACTATAGGACCCTAGATTACTTGGTCCATTGTGATTGGGTTGGCACCAACCCCATGCATGCTTTTCCACTTTGCTTGGCAGCACGCAGAATGGTCGGCCAGGTGCAGGGTGCCCCTCAATTCACCCGGCCTTCCTCCAATCGATCATTACTTTAGTGGCTATGTCAATTTCGCAGTGGTTGGCCTCGACACTGCATCTTCTGCCTCAATATCTTCTCCTGGCTCACAGCCATGCATAGGTGTGGGGGTCTTGCTCTGTTAGTTCGGCAAGTCACGTGATTCAGACACCGTGGATTTGCCTTTTCCTCAACTCGTGGATTTGATTTTATGTTCACCCACCACCTGCCTTCGCCGTCTTATCTTGCCCCTTCAAAGCAGTATAGTCTGGTCCTTGCTTCAGTTAATTGTAGCTACTGCTCGTTCATTTTGATGGATACGACCTTGGTTCCTTAGGCACAAGTTGACTGAGTTTTGTTTCTGCTGCTTAGCTCCTGATTTAGTTGACAGTGAAACCTTTCTCGAATGGCCTTTTGTAATTTTGTTGAGTCTGCTTTTTGTGCAAAGTGGAAGTATGCTTCATATAGAGTGCTTTATTTGAGGTAGATATGTATATGGCGCTTGCAGCACTATCCTTCTACTAAGCATAGCAAGCCGCACGATTCTTAGCTTTCTTGCGGTTCCAAGTGTTTGTACACATGTAAACTGGTCAAATATCTTTGCCATGCTTACAGCTTAAGCTTCTTTCATTTGACGTTGCCTTTAAGTTCACAATATCCTTGTTCATGGCGTATTGTCTTTGTCATTCTCTGGTCGTCATTTCTTCTACATGAGTCGGTTTTAGGTTCTTGTGACGTCACCATTGGTCTTCCATTACGACCTTTTTGGTTTCTTCAGGGACTGTACTCGGACGATCTCTACTCCATTTCATGATATGGTTCATCATTCGTCACATATCCCGGTGTGAACGTTCCTGGCACTTCAAAATGGGTGATTGGAGTGCAGGCTTTATTTGGGACCTCCTCTGCAGAGCCAAGATGCATCCCTGTCTGATACCTCTGTTTACTTCAGATGGCTGGGTTGATTCCACCTCCCAACCCCCCCACCATACTGAGGCAATATTGTTTGAATACAAATGGATTATGATCTGTAGAAACCCCTGTGGATCCCTTTTTGCCCAAAGTTTGGCCCTGGAGACTGTGGTCCTGAGATCGACCAAGTCTGCAAAGATCTTCATCTTTCTCAGGGCCCCGTACTTCGACGGGGTCTAGCAAAGGGTTTCCCCACCCCATCTAAAAGAGAAATGGGTCTAAAATGTGCTGGGTCCTCCCTCTCCCCACCCCCCCTTTTATGGATCGGAATTGTCATGTTTGCAATGAAGGGGGGCGGAACCCTGTCCAAACTAAGGCAGGTATTAGAGGAGCCTTAAGATGGGCACCCATACTCCCATTTAGTCTTTAATTATGTCCATAGGCAATAGTTCTGGGCCGGGTGCTCACTCCCTTCCTCCCCTAACTTGTTATGAGATGGCCTTACATACCTCCTCCAATTCTAAAGAAAGTGGGGCTAAATCCCTTGTTCTATTCCCCACTGCAAGTAACACTCACCATCTCGGTCATTTTGTCTCCCCTTCCATACAGTTCCCTAAAGTGATTCAACCAAGTGTTTGGGCTTATGTCGATCATAACCCCTTGTTTGATCCACTCACTATCTTCCAAAATGTATGTGGGTCCCCCTAGTTGGACAGCTTCCTGCATTTGGTCCCATTCCGAGTAAACCTGTCCATCGTTTTTAGATTTTAACAAAGCTTTGTAAGCGGCCCTAAGCACTCTTAACTTGGTTTTATGTGAGCCATGTTTTTTTAGGCAGTTCAGTATGCCAGATTTCGCCAGTCTATAGTCCTTATCGAACCACAGCTGGGATTTTCACTTTTTTTAACCTTTTTACTAGGTTTGGTGACAGTTTAATAGTCGACTACTTTATTGAAGGTCCAGAGATTCTCAGTGACCCCCTCTCTTTGAGGGGCCTCCCCTGTCCTTAAAGGCATGGTCCAGTAACAAATGTTATTGTCCCTACGGGTCGGCCATGTTTTTTTAAGCCTAAGTGGCTCGATTTTAGAAAACTTTCCTATGGACCTTACCTGAGTTTTCGTCCATTAAACGCATGCGAAAACAGGCACCAGGGAGCCGCCATTTTGTGATAGGATTATCACTTGCCGCATCGCCCTTGCTGAACTGCTTCTGCGACACTAAATCAAATCCCCCGCCCCTGAGCCTGACATTATCAAAACATTCATTTTCCCCGCCTCTCTCCGTGACGTTACTGTGCTGCATAGGCAAACGCTCCCAGTTGTCTTCTACGCGACTCCACACAGAACCCGGAAACCAACACAGACCATCTCACAACACAGCGCGCCACAATTCGGAATATGAAACTGTACTTTACCAAATGTACCGTGTTGCTGTGTGATTTTAAAGTACATTTATTTGACATTAAATGTTTAGAGAATATTCAGCAATTGCCATATGAACTCCGAAAGCCTTTTTTTTATCCGTATCCGCAAATCCGGATAAGTTTATATTGAGTCACGCGCTGTTCCTTTATGGTACACAGGGTGTTGCTTTTTGTTAAGAGAAGCACTTTGAACTGCAAGGCTGTTCCATCAACTAGGCACTAGTCCATCGTAAAGGTTAATATGTTGCTTCTTGCCACTAGTACAGCGTAAGGGCATGTGGGCTCTTGGCGATCGTCCCATAATATGGTTAACGTGCTCCAGTTGTTCACACGAAGCTGCAGGTGTCTATTGAAGAATCCGTCTGCCGGTGTCTCAAACCGATGACAGTAGCAGAACGGGATCAAATACCTGTTATGAACACACAAAAAATATTTTATTACGGCCGATCAAACTATTTGCTTGCAAGGATAGTTCAATGGAGTATGTTCGGCTCTAACATCAATGCGAAAAGTAACAAAATAAATCGAGGCCAACACACAATGAGCAACGACAGTCTACATGCGTGTGGAATGATATGATGTGGCATTTGTAATGCGCCTATACACAAGTGTTTCAAGGCGCGATGAGGCAGGTGGGGAACAAGGGCAGACAGACAGCGATCCTAGTAGGCCAGGTGTCTTTCAGATTGCGCATGGCGAAGGGGAGAGGCGGGGGGTAAAAGTGCTCTACATGGTTAGTAGAATACAAGATAAATAGGGCCAGCTGGTGGCAAGTACAAGGTAAATGCCGGGAGAAGGGGCTGAAGGATACAGAGACAGTCCCGTAGTGCAGGTAGACAGTGCAGGGAAAAGTGGCTGGGCCAAGGACCGAGATCGGTGAGACCAGTGGACCTGCATGCCCATGTGCCCACTACGAACACGTTTTCCTTGCTTTTCCTAGCTCTTCATTTATTCATGCATCCATTCATTAATTCTTCATTCCGGTATAAAAGCGTCTAAAGATTTACTCACATTATATTTGAAATTTCCATTGTGTCTCTGCGTAATGCAGTCTGTAAATCGGACCGTGCTCTTGACGACAATTTTTCGTATACTGAACTAAAATGAAACTCGGTCTATTTTCTGCCTTATCGTCTTACGTTATTGCGCACCCCCTTCAAATGAAGTTCTTTCGGCATGGTCCCTGTCTCAAGGTCAAAAAACAATAGACCCTTATACTTCCAGTGAGACTTGTGGGCCTCTTCTGGGCGCGAGCTGAAAATCAAAGCCGCTGTCATTCGCATTCTTTATTTGCAACATCCCATAGTAAAGGCATCTGTGAGAACTTGAAGTTTAGAATCCCTCTATGTAGTGCGCCACAATGTGCAAATGCGAACTGGCTTCTCTCCCAAATGCCACGGCCCGCTTGGCGCGTTCTAATGCTCCCAATTTTGTACCCGTTGTCTGCGACATTTGCAGCCCAAATGGAGACATTTAATTTTTGGCGGAAGGTCAGGCAAAGTATAAAATACCACAGGAGTTGAGTTAAAAGTGAGATTTATTGTTTTATTATTTGCAATACGCAAGCCTCCCCTCCGTTAACAGTGCGCAGCATTTACATGAGATGAGACATGAGACATGAGAAAAATATATACATACGAGGTGAATAGAGAATTCAAAGATGACACCCAGCTTGTTCGCCACCCATGATGGTGAAGGTAGGGGGTTAGGGTTACAGGTACACTGTACAATAACATTTATTTACAAAAAGACAATCGTATTGCATTTATTTAAACCGGGATTTGTACTTCACAACCAGCTGTGCTTCTGGTGGACATGGCACAGTTGCAATGTTCTGTGGCAATGGATCACTGCTCTGCACAGAAACGTCCAAAATTCCATATCTGTGCTTCTCTAACACAGCAACAATAAGGCCTTTCACAAAGTCGAACTGCATTTCATCATAGACTGGTTTGATCACCCATTGCTTACTTCGTTTTGAAAACACCTTAGTGTAGCGAGGCATCCTTACGTTACCCCTAGTCCTAGATTGTTCACGTCCGACATTGCTGTTATGGGCCAAGACCGCTAGTAGAGTGCAATGTTTGATGCCCCGAAAGCTAAAATGCAAGCGCTTTGCCCTGTACTTTAGGCACATATTGTGGAACACCTCCAAATCTCCTGTGTGACAGAATTCTGTCAGTTCTCTCAAATCTCTTGATAGAGTTTTGTCAAACAATCTTCTCAATGGCTTTGTGTCGGTGAAGATGGAATCGACCACTTCTTCCTTGCCTCCTCTGGGGACAAAGGGTCATGTTCACATTGGTGGAAATGTAGGTTTTCTGACCAGCGGTGAACATTGGTACATTGGTGCATCAGTGACCGTCATTTTTCAAGTAGTATTTCCACTGACCCTTCACAAGTTTTTGAGCTTCACCAAAGATGGTTGGGGATAGACTGGGACCACTGCAAATACTTTCAAAACCTTTTTTTCCTGCAGCCGAGATTTTCTTACTGATTGATTTAGCAAGATGCCATACGTCAAATTGATTAATAAGCGGGAACTGCTCTCTCATTGTCTTGGCAATTGAAACGTGTCTGTCCGTGGCTATGAGGTCGATGTGCATTCCCCTTGATTGTAGATATTACACTGATTTTATAAATCCTAGTTTCTCCATGGCCACTGAAGATGTACATTGTGAGTTTGGTGATCGTGCAGGTAACACAATCTTCTTACTATCCATGTCCTGAAAGTGTTAGGTGCAGTACTTGGCAGAAAATCCAGGGCTGTCGCACTGTCCATCGCCGGTTAGCCTGAAACGTTTCCCTTCGAATGTACTTGCTAGAGACAATTGTTCAATTTTCCAAGCATCACTAATGGCCGGAAACAGATAATCACGTTGGTATATGTAGTACAGCGATTTAGAAATGAAATGGAGTCCCACAAACTGAAAGAAAGCCTCTAACTTTCTAAAACTGGAGCCACTGAAAAGTGATGCAGCTGCACACAGTAGATTGCCTGCTGGCATTTTCCCCAGCATCGTTTGTGCAGACCATGAGAACCTATGATTTAATCGACAGGCGGCATTTATTTTGACGTTACTGCCTTTTATTTGACGAGTTACATTAATCAATGGCTTCCCACATACTTTCCCTCTAACTGCCCACATTTCAGCATACTTATAATTTCCATCAAACAACTGTCGAATACAATGTATTTGCTCTCTTTCATTAGACTGTCATCCTGCGTCAACGTTGTTTCGGCCTGTGACGTTGCAGAGATTTCAACACATTGGAAAGTAATATCGCTGCTATCAAGTTCTGATGCGTCTATGGATGCTGCAGCTGGTTCATTCTGTTATTTCAACATCTGTTACTTCAACATTGATGGGAGAACACAACAATGTCGACATGTTTTTGGGTGGCAATTTTTTGGCGGGTGTAGATTGTGAATTGATCTGCAACTACTTCAGAGCTATCTTCAATACATTCAATATCATCTTGTGGTGGTGCGGTCGCACTGTAGCAATGGTCCAATGCAACTTTGCTGTATTCTCCAAACACAGTTAATTCATGTTCTGTCCATTGGACATGAGCATCTCGAGCCTGAACACGCCTCGCCTCAATTAGTAGTTCCTCCATAGTGTACATGGTCTGGCAAGCAACATCTCTCATTCGCTTCACTGTCTGTGTATGTATAGTTCTGACACCCACGGGTAACTAGAGGAGAGATTTCAAAAAAGGGATGTTCAGTTTAAACACAAGATAAAGTGTAGTCCAATTGACTGGAAAAAAACATACAATAGTCCCCAGCACAAACATTTTTTTTAAAGTTATGAACTGTTTGTAACCTTTTTGTTTTTTTTTCTTTGCAACTTTTTTTGGCTCGACCTTCAACATCTGCACGCTGTAGCTCCGAGTATTTTCTGTATCCGCATAGACAGCACGGAATGAGGCTCCATCGTCTCCCTGAAACATAGTACTTTCATTACTATGTATAAAAATATTGTTAGCATAAAACACACGTGAGGACGAACACACAGGTACATCTCAATAGCCAAACACGATTTAAACATCGTGTGCAACAATCAAACGTCAAGTATTCGACCTGTGATGATCTATTTCGATGGAACTCAGTATCCATACCTCTGGCTCCTCAAGGACTGCCATGAATGGTTGTATTGGAGAGGAGGCATCAGCATCTCCCTGAGTACTTGCATTAGTATGGTTTTCAATATTGGATACATAACACACACTTGGGGTCGACGGCACAGGTACATATAAAGAGATGACCACAAATGATGCATTGTCTAAAACAATCAAGGAAAATATAAATATGCAGATTTCATCGACTTATTTCTCCGATTCCTTTACATCTGCATCATCCAAATGGGATGTTGTGATTGTAGTGGAAGCTCCGTCGTCTCCCTGAAACACAGCACTTGCGTTAATAGGAAAGAAAGTATAGCAAATGGAATCACGTATGATCACGCATCACGCATGATGGAGCCGTCAGTATCCATACCTCGTGCTGCTGAAGAATATCTATGGATGTTGCAAATGTAGTGCGCACTTCCGAAAGCTGTTGCGCCGGTTCGTATACGCATGGTCCCGCTTCAATTTCCCCTGGAATTACTTGAATGCCAGGCTCCGCATCAAGTGCAGGGGTTGACGCTCCAACTGCCTGAAACATAGTACTTGCATTAGTGAGGATTACAATAGTGAAAACATAACACACACCTGGGGTCGACAGCACAGGTACATATCAACGGCTAACCACGAATGAAACATTGTGTAGAACAATCAAACAACAAGAATTCCAGCTCTGATGATGACGCTCGATGAAGCTGTCAGTATCCATACCTCCTGCTGGTGAAGAACATCTAGAAATGTTGTAGATGTGGCAGACGCGTCAGCATCTCACTGAAAGACAGTACTTGCATTAGTATGGATAACACTAATTATAACTGAAAACAAACACCAGTGGACGATAACTAAGGTGTATATGAATTGGAAAGCAGTAACCAAACATTCGGTAAAATAATTACACGATACAATAAAACTATTACTTGACATGCATAAAACAAGTCTGTAGCGGATTAGCCTAGTAAGATTACCTGATACGCGCTGGAAGTGGTTGATCACTGCGACCACGTCAAGGATGTAGAATGTTCTTGCTTCAGATTCAAGGGATAATCAAGAAGTTGTAAAGGTAAATTAATGATTGATAATGAAATGCCAATATTAAAAATAGCCATGTAAGGCGATATATTGATGAATGTAATTATTCAAAAAGCTATATACTCATATCAATATCGAAATTATTACAAGGGATAGAACACCTACAATATCAATTAATCCATTCGGCTACCTACACACTACTGCAAGGCCTAAAGCTAAATCCGGACACTTGACTCACCAGTGGCGGAATGTGGACGAATAGAGTGGGAATAGCGTTTGCGAGCAATTTCCGTGTCATTCGCCGTTTATTCTTCTTTGTTACCCAAGATGTGGTGTACATGTCCAAGGAAAAGTGCCGGCTGCAGATGCGGTATCGATCACCCCTCTTGTCCTGTAAGACTTGTTGGACTCTACTTTCCAGCTCATCCAGTGGATATCCACAATGTCTGACCCATTCTCTTATTCGATCAACAGTTTTCGGGAATACATGCATTGTAATGCCTTCAGATTTCGCATGGGTCTTCGAAGGGCAACCGCTAATCGAACAGGCAGGCATTGTTGATAAATCTGAAAAGTAAATATCAACATTATTATACAATCTTCATGAATAAAGATTTGATACGAAAGTAAATTAATCATACAATGATCAATGCAAGGTTTGTTTTGGTCGCAGGAACTATACCAGTTCATTATGTGCGGCTTAGTATTTGCATAAGTTGCAGAAATGTATAATTGATGTGACTGAAATCTGAACATGTGACTCGGTCCTTGGATGTTCTGTCTTGCACGAGAAGGAAACATGCTTACATTATAGACTGGACCCCCGAAGGATGCAATTCAATGACAATAGACAAAGATGAAAATAAATAGATCTATTGATAGCATAGCAATGGAAACTCAAGTCAATAGCAATGAGACCAATGAACATAGCACTATTGTGTACTCTACTCGTAAATAGATAGAAATTTTAAAATCTGCGAAATATGACTAGGATACATGGCCTTACCTTGACCAACAAACAGTTGGATTCAGCAAGCAGAGCAGTATGTTGCAGGAGAATAGGTGGGTGGCCACAGGTAGCACACTGATGGGTTTGCTCTAAGCGGTCACAGAAGTTCACGGATAGCACGACGACGAGCAGATTAGCGTAGATCTCAGTGGTTGCCAGGTAGCACGTTCAGGAGTTGACTTGCAAAGCACAAAGATGTTCTCATGAGACATATCAAGTGGTTTATAAAGTATTAGAAACAGGGGTGTTTGTGAATGAATGACGTATGTCGTGGTTTTAGGGGGGCGGGCCTGCTTCAAGGGGTGGCCTGGCTGGAGACACGGGGTCTGAGGAGGCTATGTGACCAAAAGGTATCCCACGCCATGGGGCCATCGAAGTGTACATGCTGTTTGGCACCTTGGCCGTTTGCGCCCGTGACAGCTCCCCAAGCCAGCGCTAATCCCCGGGTGCGAACCGCCTTTGATAGAGGGGTTGGGATGGATGGGCCTGGGGCGTGCAGATAAGGCACAGGAAGACTGCTGAATGGAGACCTACTTATGTGGATTGCAGGGGGGCGGCCTGCTTCAAGGGGAGGCCTGGCTGGAGACACTGGGTCTGAGGAGGCCATGTGACCGATGGCCCCTGGGCGTGGGATACCTTTTTGAAGTGTACATACTATTTGGCACCTTGGCCGTTTGCGCCCCAGACAGCCCCCCATGCCAGCGCTCAGCCACGGGTGCAAACTGCCTTTGATAGTATATCGTTGCTTATCAATAACAAATGCCACATACCAGAGATTCTTGTGAGCACAGACCCACACTTCAACCGGTGTATTATAGTGGTCAAGACCCTTAACCTAAGGCCTGTATAATCCAATGGTAATTGTTAGTATAGATGTGACTTTTATAGAGACATAACCTACTGAAAGACTTTGAACAAGTGTTTAGTGCATGCTAGGGGTGTCACGGTATTAGTTTTATGACTGTATGATAACTTGCTTGCCAACTGACGGTATATCATGGTTATCGTGGTATAGCAGGTGGAGTTAACCAATCTTAACATATTTTCTAAAGGTCATAAACTGTCAGATTTATGATCACAAACAAAACCAGGCACCCTGGGCCAGAATTGGGCTTTTCAACATACTTTCCACTGAAATGCCACCCCTTGCTTCCACCAAACACACGTGGAGAGGAGGAGGGGGGAGCCCAGCTGTGACTGGCAAAGCAAATTGAATAGCTTTTCTTAAGTGGTCATTTAGGCTTTTAGCTCCCCCACTGGCTACTGGTGAAGATGAACATGTTGCCATCTTTATAACCTGCATGCCACAGATCAATGAAGGCTGATGGTAGTATACGCTTGTGCGCATACACACACGCACGCTCTCTTTACGTTACAGCCTTTAGTTTACTTGTGGGCCAAAAGATGTTCAGTAATCACGGACATGTTACCCTTTGCTGTGGCAGCAGGGAATACCCACAGAGATGAGTGAATTTCGCAGTGTGACTTATTATATGTAAATTCAATGATAGAACCAGGGAAATCCCCCCATTGTCATATGTTTAGCAAATATTATCCATTATAAATATATAAACCCCAAAGCTGCCAAACCAAAGTAAACCCTTCTCCTTCTTGGCACGGTATTTATTCTTCCTATTGCTAATATATTGATTTTGTGTCAGGCACGTGTGGTTTATGGAATGGCATTAAAAACTGCTCCAACTGAAACTACTTGGCAGGTGGCACATCCAACAGTGCAAGACCAAGACTGTGCAGCACTTGCTCACTGCAGCCTTTCCAAATCAGATTGAAAAGCACACTTAACGGTATAAATGGTATACTGGTATAAACAATGTGATGGTTATTATTGTTCAATTGAGTGGTTCACAGTATGTTTAACGTTATACCGTTACATCCCTAGTGCATGCATCATCGAGAATGTTATGTTGGCTTAGATAGATAGTGACCACCCTGCTTCACAGCGACCAGACCTTCACCCATTCGGAGCACAGATGTCTGACGTCCATCCTTGAATGGAGACACTTGATTCATTTAAAAAATCGAAACAACCGTTGTCAAAATATGTGGTTTATTTTGTATCTTATTTTCATGACACAAAAATACAAGACTTTAAAGATTATACAGGTCAGGTTGCAGCACAGCGAGAGAAAATCCCCTGTACTGACCGCTGTCACTCGAACGGTTCTTTTATGGCACGAACAGCACAGGCGGGTATCACTCTTCGAACGCGGTGTCCAAGCCTCCCGTGAAGCCACCATGTCAAGGAACGATAGGCCACCAGCCTGTACCACCTGTGAAAAGGAATGAAACTAGTTTTAAATGACCAAGATAAGTTTAATAAATGGTTGTCAATGACAATTCTTGTAACTAATGGCATTCTGCACGGACAAATGCTATCTAGACAATGCACACTATTGAACGACTTTCATGCGTTACTATGATATAAATATACAATTTTGGATATAGTAGAAGAACATGAAATAGGAGTGGCATGACAAGCCGCGTATACTTACTCGTTACTCGGATTACGAGGACGAACAGTTGCTCGAAGTTCGTGCATAAGCACCATTATTCTCAACACGGCCCGTGTGAGGCAGGCTGCCCTGAAGTCTGGCAGCTCAGTGATGCATTGCGGTTGTGGCTCGCCTTCCGAAATGTAGGCCAGGCATCCCGAGTTTTCTCGGCAGCAGCAGTTCTCGTCCTCGGTTGGCATTAGCTTGCACCGATTGCATGTGCCCCACGTGGAGACGCCGTCCATGCGACTAGGCCCAGGCTCTTCATCTGTTGAATCGTCCTCCCAACTGCCGTCCGAATCCCCATCGGTTTCGCGAGCTTCCCTTTCCAGTAGTTCTTCCTCGGTATACTCGGGCTCGTACATGTAGGGCATTATTGTAGCCATTGTGTGGTAAACAAAGTAAAATAATTTACAGAGATGGTGCAGGTGTTCACACGGACTACAAGCGGCGAAGGTAGCTGACCAGAGCACAGAAACGAGTCACAGAATACTCAAAGTAAAACAGAGGCATGGAATCGAAAATCTTCTGCTGTGTTGGGAAACAGTCTGTTTATACTTATTGAGGAAAGGGGTGTCCTGCCATTTCCATGGCGACACGTCATTAGCTGAGGCTCAGCGATTGTTGACACAAGACGTGCTTTGGCTTTGGGAAATGGGCGGTACGAGTCTGCTGATGTCAGGCTCGGGGGGGATTTGATTTAGTGCCGCAGAAGCAGGTCAGCCAGGGCGATACGGCAAGTGATAGGATTATCACAAAATGGCGGCTCCCTGGTGCCTGTTTTCGCATGCGTTTAATGGACGAGAACTCTGGTAAGGTCCATAGGAAAGTTTTCTAAAATCGAGCCACTTGGGCTTAAAAAAATATGGCCGACCCGTAGGGACAATAACATTTTTTACTGGACCATGCCAGTTTGAGCTTCAGTGTCAAGGGCTTGTGGTCACTGCCCTGAGTACTCATAACTTCAAAGTTGTTTAGCTTCCCCCATAGATTAGGCGAAAGAGTAACCGATATGGGAAGTTCCATTGGGTCCTTTAAAGGTGGGTTTTGGGGGCTGGACCTTTGTAAAGCGGCCATTACAAGCTCTTAGCCCCAGAATCAATAGGCTAGTGGCACAACTAAGCCATTGGGGGAGTTCTACCCAGTGTGGGAGGGACCAAGGATGGGATGTCCCATACCTCCTCGATGTATCAGGTGCTTGATTTGGAAATTGAGATCGCCCAAGAGTATAATTTGATTAACTTTTTCCCGGCTCAATCTTGCTTCTTATCATTTCCCAATCTCCTCAATTGCATTATTTGGGATTTTGTTACCCACCCAATTGTACACGTTAGAGGGACATGGGTTGGAATTCCTGGAAACTCTTTGCCAAATACTGGGTGTTGGCGGTATCCGTCAACCTAAGTTATTTGGAAGTAGAGGGCTGTAGTGTTACAAAGGCCCACCTAGGCATCGAAATTAGTAGGATCCATGTCCCTGGTTTCCTAGAAACAGTCATGCTCCCGGACCCAGTCACACCAGTCCAGATCGGCCATGTGCTTCTTGAGGTCAGTTATATTCCAAGAGATCAATCTGATCTGTCTTGCTCTCACTGGACTAGGTTGTCTGTGCATGCATCTGTCGGTCCACTGCTTCGAAGTCCATACATTGCCCCCTACTAGACCGATTTGCCAACCTCCCCTTCATTTCAACTGGGACTCTATTAAAGGCGGGGGGGTCCATGTGGATCCAATTAGCTTTGGGTTGAGTGTTAACAGTTGGCCTTATGGAAATTCTAGAACAAGGGTTATGTTTGTGACTCTGTGGCGAATAACTCCATCAACCAATTGCTTTTTAATTTGTATTTTGTATTTTATTTATTTTATTTTTATATGCTTTAATCCAAAGCGCTTTACAGTTTAACAAACATCAAACATAGGAGCAATAAAATATACATGAATCAAACCAGAAAACAGCATGTAGAACAATTTACATAAAAGAAGGAAGAGAAGGGGGAGGGGAAGGTAAAAGGGGGTAAAGAGTAGCGGGGAAGGTGGAGATCAAAGGGGGGTGTGGGGGGCGGAAGAGTGAATGAGGAGGAGGAGGAGGAGGATGAGGAGGAAGTGGAGGTGAAGGGGTAGAGTCAGGGAGGGGAGTGAAGGAGTGATTTCAAGGAGGAACGGATGGAGGAATAGGTGGAGATGGAGCAGATAGTGAAAGGAAGGGAATTACAATGTGGGGGGGGGGGTAAGGAGCTGAAGGAAGAAACGAGAAGAGGCACAAGGAGGTGGGGAACAGAGTAAGAAGAGATCAGCAGAGGGTGAGGATTGCCTTGTGCAGCTCACTGTCACTTCTGATGGCGGATGTACAACCCCTCGTTGATCTTAGGTAGTGTTACTTTGTCTGAGGGATTCCTGCAATTCGTGGGACCCGGGAACCACTTTCCCTACGTTATGCAGTGTGACTGGGCAATTGTGCTGTCCCGTTTTCCTTACTACGGTCATAACCAACTGTCTCCGCACTGCTAATCCCCACTGGTATAGCATTTGGGTTTGTGACCCAATGGGCCGGAAAATGTAGTAGGCGTGGGATGTACCTTTTTGGGTACTGTACAACATGGCACCCTGCGGCTCCAATTCCTCTTTCGTCGGGCCTCTGTAGTTCTCACTAGGCCTGGGCAGATGTGCTGCCACAAGGTCCATGAATGGCTCCCCCTCTTATTTTGTGTTTTTGGGGGGGGGGGGGTGTGTGGGGTGGTGAGGGAGGGGCGGCCTTATAACTGGCTGGGCCTAGACGAGGGGGTCATTTGATCCTTTCTCAAAGCTATGTCCGCAGCAAGTAATTCAAAATGTTCGTTTTTTTGCCCCCAACTTTTAATCCTTCAGTTTGAGTCCCCCTTGCCCTTGATATAACCATTTTGCCATTCTTGAATCCTAGGGTTGTCTGCTGGGATCTTTATGCTATCTTCATAGGCCTATCTGAGGGCCCCAAGACTTTTATGGTGTCCATACTAAGTTTCCCATGAGTCTTCACCCAGGACCCTTCTTTCTCATCCGCTGGTAACCTGGGTACTGTATCGCCCTTCCCCTAATTGGTGGATGATATGATGGGCTGTCCTTTTCAGTAGATCTTGACAGGCCTTTAGGGGTGGGTGCCACAACACCTTTCTTATTGGGGCTTGATGGACCAGATGGGGATAGGTCTGTCGATTTGTATGCAAAATCTACTACTTGTGCTCCTTTCTCACCCATTGTGATAACTGTGAGCATAATTTCTCCCTCCTTCCTGGCCTTCAAATAGACCCACTTCATAAGCACCCATATGGTCTTTTTGTCTTTCGCGCAGCCTAAGGCTCTGTCTGCAATTGAAGTGTGGGCTTAAGGACTGGAGCTATGTTTTCGGGTAGAATTTCGCTCTCTTCTGCAGCGAGTATGCAATTGGAGGCCACCGTGATATTACTATGCCCCTCTCCTCCTGGTGTTAAGGCCCTCCATGTCATGCAAAAGACCCTCGATTCCTGTGATTAAAATATTAACCTCTTTAATGGGCTCCAAAAAACGATGTGCCCTTTTTATCCCTGCCAGGTGAAATAGGTTGGGTTGCCTTGTGTTTGGTCATACTGACAGTTGGAAGGGAAAAAGAATAATGGGGTGGGCCAGTGTTAAAAACATTAAAACCCAAAACAGTGCAATACTTGAAGGTGATTTGGGATATTAAACGTCCAGATTCCATAAATAAGAAATCACCTGCTGGGAGGTGGATAAGGGAGCGTCTCAAGCATCTAGCTCCTTGTTGTGACTGGGGGTTCGCTGAAATGGGATCAGGTAGCAAAGTTACTCTATACTTAAGCCAGGGAGGCACGCCTGACAGCTCAAGGAGCTCCTTCCCTGGGCCGCCCATTACCTTTCGGCTCGTCCTCTTTTCCAGATGAGGTGACTCCTTGCACGTAGCGTGTAGCTGGCATGTTTGTGGGTAGGCTCACTGGATCACTGTCGTTTCAGGGTTGTGCTGGGGTGATAGCCCTGCAAGTCCTTCAGAACCTGGTATAAGGAAAGGCAATTCCGGGCGAAGTGAGCTCCTCTCCATGTTCTAACTCCCAGCGGGATCAAACTCTTGCGCCCTTGATCCCCTGTGGGCTTAAGCCCTCATGGGGATGTCTGGAGATTTGATACAGGTGTGGGCAGAGCTTAGCTACGGCAGTTCGCTCTGGAAAACTGCTGCTCCCAGCGGGATCAAACTCCTGCACCCTTCATCCCTGTAGGCTTCAGCCCTCGCAGGGGATGACTGGAGATATGATGCAGGTAGCAGGTCTGCATAATAACTGGGTATCGATGATGAGAATCTGTGAGGGAGGAAACCATTAGAATAGCAATTGCCTTGCCTCTCAGTAATGTTCTTTCTCATAAATATTCCTCCCATGGACTCCTTATGGCCCTGCTTACCTCTCACTTTAGCAGATGGCTAATGCACTTCGGTTCAGCAGTACCTCTGTATCATAGAGGTAGGGGAAAAAGGGAGAAACTACAGCATGGTGCCTCTTTAACTGGCACTCACATGCCTGGCTCAAAGGAGTCAAGCGCAGCCACACTGCACATCCTGGCTTTGGAAAAGTTCCAAAAAAGTGACTGCCTTGAGCGGTGGCTTTCAAAGATTAAGAATCCATGGGAGGAACATGCATCAGAAAGAACATTACCGCAGGGTAAGTAATTTGTTCTTAACCTGGGTAAACTTGTATTTAAAGCAAAACTGGACAGCAGGTAACAATAGTTTGTAGCTGTCTACAATTATGGGCATCCTTTTGGTGGTATGCATTGTTGTGGTTGACCCCATTTTCAAGGGCCTGCCAAACTTTCAGGAAATGTAAAACTGGCGATACCTCTGGAATTTGCTCAACAAAATGTGTTGGTCTTGTGGAATTATTTTTATGCTATTTAAAAGCCTTGTGCAATTTACTTTTATGTTGGATTTCAAACCATGTTGCATTTTTGTTCCCTACAGGTTTTGATATTTTCGCAAATGACGCTGATGCTGGATATTTTGTTGGATTTCTGCTATTTTAGAAAATACAAATTCAGTCGGCTTGATGGCAGCATGAGCTATGCAGAGAGGGAAGAAAATGTAAGTCTCACAAATGATTATGAACACTCAAAATGACAAGTGAATGTCTCCCCATGTCAAGGGTACACCCTGAAATGTGACGTTTCTTTTAAACTGTTATACTGAGACTTGTAATCTTAAATTGCCCTTGTAGTATACTGGTTTCCCGGAATGCATCTTTGCTACAATGCCAGTAAGTACCAGTGCCACCCATGTGTTATGGCATTACTTGAAATGTTTGTAACTGCAAATCAAGGAAACCTAACTTGACTCTTTTAGTTTCAAAAAAGAACGTTTACACCACATGAGGTTTTTCTTTAGCTTGTGGTTAGCTGGCTCTTTGTGCAAACATATTGCTTTCAGTTATGCATGAACTGGACATTTGGCTCTCTAAGGGGGTAGGTTTGCGGGGGGGGCGGCTGATGTGGTTACTGCACGCTCTGGGAGGCAAGATTGAGGTTTTCATTTGAAAGCGGTTTCCTTGGCAGTATAAATGCAGATCACAATGCAGCTACTTGGAACAAAAGTTACTATGCAAATCTTCAAAGCAGTAAGGTCTCTTTCCTGCAACAATTGTACAATAATTAAGCATATAGTGTTTGGTTTTGAGTGGTGGGGTAGAGACTGTTTTTGATCTCTGGTAACCCATTACAAGTGCCAAGACCTTTCTTCTTGGCCCATACCATGAAGTCTGTTTTGCATCATGAAAGTTGGGGTTGCATTCTAGTTGTCGGCATGTCCATCTCGTCCATTCATACAGTACGGTGGTAGCATTGATGATTAGAGCCATGTCGAATTTGTTATTTTTAACATGCTACCAGGTTGAATGAACTGCATTTTGGCGCAGACTGTTAAAAAAAGTGGCAAGCCTGATTAAAGAAATGTCAGTTAGAACAAGGTGGGTCTTTGAAATAAGTAGGCTTTTAAAGCTTTATGAAATATTGTGTTTTGGACCTCAGAGTAAAGAATTCCACCTTTTTGAGGACTGGAAACGGAAAAGTGCCTGTCCCCTCTTTGGAAACAGCGGGAGAACGCCATCATCAATTTCTTATCCTCTGATCGAAGTATTCTCATTGGTTTATGATATTCTATTTGCTAAGGGTGATGGAGCTAGTCTATAAAAACATTTAAACATTAGACTCAAAATTTTAAACTCCATTCTTTGCCCCACTGACAGCCAATGAAGAGACTTGATTGGTTGGTACTGGGATACATTTTGAGATTTAAAAAAACAATCTGACATCTTCATTTTGAGCTACCTTCAATCGTTGCTGCTATTTGGGAATGCCCAAGTGGCTTTATCGCGTTTAGAATTTACCAGAGGGCCTACAAATACTGGTATTGTAGTTGATGTAAAAAGGGCGTTCTGATCAAAGTAGTCAAAGCATATAATAGACTGAACAATAAAGCCAAATGATTTATTTTTTTTGGTTTAATAAAAACTTTTCATAAACAGTGTGCTTAATACTTCAAACAAATATTCCAAACTCAAATTGATTCGCCACCTTATTACAATTTGATGTCCAAAACTTTGTGAATAAAATAGATTGCCACAATTAGTGTCAATTAATTATTGTTAAAATTCATATCCAAAATTCTCAATTGGAGGGCTATTCTTTATGTACAAAACACTTAGAATAACTTAAATGAATAATGCCCACTTAAATACAATTGATAAAGATTTTCAAGAGTGTTATTGTTAGGACAGTTTTTATGAAGTCCAACTACGGTTTAGTAAAACCATTCAACTGACAGTAAAAGGCTCCACTCTTAGTATAAGGCTGTACCACCCGAGTTCATGGTAGCGTATACAGAAAAGCCAAGCTTATGTATGTTGCGGAGAATTTTAATTTCGAAGGGATTGTGTCCTCCGACGTATTCCTTATCTTAGATATCTCCTTCCAGCTTTGCTGTCCTTGGAAAATATTTCTCTAGAGGGCGCTGCGCATCGACGTCGGTTGATGTCCCTCGACAGCCGCCGTGTCGACGTCATCCTGCCTATAAAGGCCGCGCGCAGCGTCCGTTGCTCAGTTCCGTTTTTCGCGCTTACTCAGTGCCTCGGAATATCGTTGCTCAGTTTCGTAGATAATTTATCCTATTTACCTCGAGATATTCGCTCCATACTCGATGGCTTCCTCGTCGGAACCGACAACCCCTCGGTCCGGCTTCAAAAAATGGCGAGACTGTGGGATAAAGATGTTGCTGACTGACCCTCAGTTTGTCTGTGGTGTTTGGGAGCTGAATACCATTGTTCGGAGTGCGAGGACTGTATGTCCATGACAGCTAAGGCCCTGAAGGAGCGTAGGGGGAAGCTGGAGTAAGGTAAGACTTCAAAAGCTTCTTCTTCCTCGACGAAGTCGAGACATTCGTCTCCTCGTCACCATTCGCGCTCCAGGTCTCGGGAGTGGGTCCCATCACTCCTCGAGATCGAAGCACTCGAAGAGGAGACGTCGAAGATCCCCTTCTCCGTCCTCCTCTTCCTCTGTTTCTCCTAAAAGAATCCCTTGCCCCACGAAACATAGTTGCCGGGCTGAATGGGAGGAATTCCGCAAAAAATATGAGCGTCTTCGAGAAAGCGGCCTCGACCCCCTCGAAGACTGCCGAGAGCGATGCTCTGGTCGAAAGGTCAAAATCGCCGCGAGTCGCAGTACCCGGCGAAGGAAGCTTCTCGAGCGCGTCACGAACCCTCGAGTAAGGCTATGACCTCAACCTTCTTCGAAGGTGCCGTCGACAAAGGTTCCGCCGAGGTCGGTGTCTTCGACGCCATTGTCGAAGGGACCTTCGACACACGGGTCTGTCGACTCGAACGCCATCTTCGACACCGGCGTCGACGCCAAGGAAAGTCATGGTTGCGACGCACCCAGTGGCTATCCCCAGGTCCTCGATGGCGTCGAGATTGTCGACTTCCTCGAGCAGAATCCCAATTCTGTCAAGGACCTCGAGGCCTCCGCCTTTGTTTTCGATGCCACGCCCGAAGCCTTCATCGGCGACATCGACGTTTTCGAGGCCAATTACAACAAGTTTAGCACCCTCTGCCTTGGAGATGGGTTTCACACCCTTTGTGAGTTTAGAACAATTGAGAACTATGTCCTCAATTATGGAAGAGGGAGAACTATCTGAACAAGAAGACACATTTGAGTTGCAGGGACCTGCAACCCCAGTTCAAGAGGAGTTATCCTCAGAAGAATGCAGGTAAAAGGATCTCCATGATTCCTTACGTGAGGCAAGTGGGTTAGACAATTCCCCTGAGGTGGAGTTCGCTAGGCCAGACCCAGGGGGGGCATGCGGAAAACCCCTATAGAGCCTTAATGGCCAGGATCACAGAATTTATGGGGTGGTGAACACCTTCACAGGCTTTCCAACAAGATGACCTTACGGATATTCTTGATAAAAGTCCACAGGAGGATCCTGTAGTGCCGTTTCATAAAGCTCTTCAGAGGAAAATCATGACGAACTGGGAAACCCCAGATGTCGTTCCGGCAGTAAATAAAAAACTGTCTACTAAATACAGGGTATCTTCTGCAGACGCAGAGTTTTTGTCAAAACACCCATCCCCAGAAAGTCTGGTGGTACAAGCAGCATCTTCTACTGATGTCAAGACTGCTTACCCTACCCTCCCTCAGGACAGGGACGATAAGAAATATGATGCTATGGCAAAAAAAGTTTTTTTTTCGGCATGTAGCATGGCGTTAAAATCTGTTAATGCTACTTGCACCCTTGCTAGATTCAGCCATACACTTTGGGAGTGTGCTTCTACAGCGGCTGACTGCATCCCGGAGGGAGAAGAAAGGGAGGCGTTCATAAATATCATACAGGACGGTAAAGACGCTATGTGCGAATCCCTCTAGACGGGCATTGATTCGGCTGACGGTATCAGCAGAGCAATGGCGGAAAGTACAACAACCTGGAGATTTGCTTGGTTGAGAGTCTGGTTTTGCCCCAGATGTGCAAGCCAGGCTCTTGAACATGCCATTCGATGGCTCTTCTTTGTTTGGGAAAAAGGCGGATGACAGTTTAGAAAAACTGCAAACATCAAAGGCAGCAGCAAAATCCCTAGGCGCTGCAATCCGTCACACCTTTTCGTCCCACAGGAACCTCTGCGAGGGGCAAGTCCTTTCGCTTCTACTCCGCATTCGGAAGAGGTAGAGGACGACTGGCTCAAAGGGGACAAAGAAGAACTACCCGAGGTGGACGGGGTAGATATTCAAAAGCCGCAGCAACAGCAGGTGCCTCTTTACCATTGGCATCTGCATCAGCCGCCCCAAAACCACTCTGAGGACTTCCCTCACAAGACACCTGTAGGAGGCAGGCTAACTCAACATCTGGCGGAATGGCAGGCTATCACGTCAGATGCTTGGGCATTGGAAACAGTTGGCCAAGGTTACTGCCTGCCTCTCCTACGCATACCTGAGTCATCCACCGGGGATCAGCTCTCAGAGCTCCAGATCCGCTCCTCTTGCAGGAAATTTTAGACCTGCTAGAGAAAGGTGCCATAGAACCGGTACCTGTAGCGGAGAGGAACAAGGGCTGGTACTCCCCTTACTTTCTCTTACTTTCTCATTCCAAAGAAAGACGGAGGACTGAGATCCATCTTGGACTTGCGAGAATTGAACAAATTCCTCAGGAAAGACAAATTCAAGATGGTAACTCTTTCTCAGATCCTTCAGGCCCTTCAGTTCCAGGACTGGTTGGTATCTCTGGACCTTCAGGGCGCTTATTTCCATGTGCCTATCCATCTCAAACACATCAAATACCCGAGGTTCGCAATTGGCAACTCTCATTATCAATTTCGAGTGCTGCCATTTGGGCTGACCTCCGCCCGAGGGTCTTCACCAAGTTAATGTCGGTAGTGGCTGCAAGTCTAAGGAGGGAAGGGATTCACGTCTACCCCTACCTGGACGATTGGTTGATCAGGGCTGTATCTTCGGAACAAGCTCAGATCCAGCTAAATCATGTTTGCCACTCCCTTCACAGACTGGGCTTCTCCCTCAATTTAAAGAAGTCACAAATGATACCATCGCAGAGACTCCAGTTCATCGGAGCGATCCTGGACACTTCCCTGGGAAAAGCCTCGCCACCAGAGGTGAGGGCTCAAGATATTCTACAGATGGTTACCAAGTTCCAAAATGCCCAACGTCTCCCAGCCTTCGACTTTTTGAGGTTGCTAGGCCTCATGGCATCCTGCATTTTCCTAGTGCCAGAGGCTCGCCTGAGAATGAGATCCCTCCAGTGGGCACTGAGGACTCGGTGGTCACAATTCTCAGGAAGAATGACAGATCTTCTTCAGGTTCCCGACGGGGTGGCTCGAGACCTTCAGTGGTGGGCCTGTCAGGAGAACATTCTGAAAGGAGAATAGTTTTGGCAACCCTGGCCGGAGATAACGGTAGTCACGGATGCCTCACTCACGGGGTGGGGAGCCCACGCCAACGACTTGACCATCAGCGGTCGTTGGTCTCCATCGGACTCCAGACTACATATCAACCTGTTAGAGCTGAGGGCCATCAGACTTGCGCTGAAGGGGTTCCTGCCAGCTGTACAAGGGAAGAATGTCCTGATAATGACGGACAACACAGTGGCCATGCATTACCTCAACAAAAGAGGAGGCGTAGGATCACTACCCCTGTGCAGAGGCGCGATGCAGCTCTGGTTTTGGGCAATCCAAGAAGGGATCTCTCTATCGGCAGTTCACCTAGCCGGAGAGAAGAACTTGACATCGGACGCTCTGAGCAGGCAGAGCACAGTCTCCCACGAGTGGGAACTAGCTCAGGAAGTCCTTCAAGAGATCTTCGCCCTTTGGGGAACCCCTCAGGTGGATCTGTTCGCCACCAGTGTCAACAGGAAGTGCGATCTGTTCTGTTCAAGGGAATTTCCCCCGAGAGGAGCTCTGGGAGACGCGTTCATAGTGGACTGGGAGTTTCCGCTTCTGTACGCGTTCCCACCGGTCCCTGTCATTCCTCAAATGATAAGGAGGTAGAGAAGATTCCGGAAAACCATGATCCTAATTGCCCCGGATTGGGCCACGAGAACGTGGTATCCGGACCTTCTAGACTTGTCCATCTGCCCTCCAATTCGACTTCTACTCAGAGAATCTACTCTTACAGAAGGGAGGTCAGGTTCTCCATCCAGACATCAAAACCCTCAACCTTCACGGTTGGCTTCTGAAAGGCTGAGGTACAAGGATTGGGACCTCCCTGATGTTATGGAGGTGTTGCTTTCGGCAAGGAGGCCAGCAACAAAGTCTTCATACCGCTGCCGTTGGAACAGATTTTGCAGCTGGTGTAGAGAAAAGAATATCGACCCTTTTTCATGTGGTACACCAATGGTTTTGTCCTTCCTACTCTATTTGGCGAATTCAGGCCTTCAAGTTGGCACCATTAAGGGCTATCTCGCAGCGCTATCCATCTTTAAGCGCACTGCGGAAGAACCATCCTATTTCAAGTTACCCTTGGTAATACAGTTTCTAAAGGGGTTAACTAACGTTTATCCCCCAAGACCATTCCAGGTTCCCCTATGGGATTTAAACTTAGTCCTAACTTTCCTGATGGGCACACCTTTCGAACCACTCCATTCTTGTTCGTTAAGATTTCTTACCCTTAAAACTGTTTTATTAATAGCACTTACATCTGCTAGAAGGGTGAGCGAGTTACAAGCTCTTTCTTGTAAACCCCCTCATACAATCTTTCACAAAGACAAAGTTGTCCTGCAAGTGAAGCCTAATTTCCTCCCAAAGGTGGTTTCTGAATTCCAGATCACTCAGAAGATTACCCTGCCATCTTTCTATCCTCCTCCTCCTCATCCGGGAAAAGAGGAAGAGCGGTTACACAGGCTGGACCCTAGAAGGGCTTTAAGTTTTTACATCAGTAGACTGGCCAGGATAAGACGAGCAGACCAGCTGTTTGTAGGCTATGCAGGTCACAAGCTGGGGTTACCGATAACTAAGCAGACCATTTCCAGGTGGATCATTCTAGCCGTTTTGGAATGTTATAAACTCGCAGGAAAAGAGCCCCCTCAAAATCTTAGGGCTCATTCGACCAGAGGTATTGCAGCTTCATCGGCCCTCAAAAGAGGAGTGCTGATTAAAGACATATGTGCGGCTGCCACATGGTCGTCCGTCCATACCTTTACACGATTTTACAACTTGGATTCCTCCTCCAGTCAAGAGACTAGTTTTGGAAGGGCAGTATTGCACTCTATTCATCAATAAAAGGAAGCATGAAGTCGGTACTCCCACCTCCAATAACAGAATACTGCTATGGGAGCCTATCTAAGATAAGGAATACGTCGGAGGACACAATCCCTTCGAAGAACAAGTTACTTCTTACCTTGTAACGTTCTTTCGATGGGATGTTCCTCCGACGTATTCCTTATCGACACTCCCATCCATCCCCGCAGTACTACTTCCCTTGTTGCAGCTTACGCTCCTTCAGGGTGATTAGTCTAGTCCACACAGAAAAACTGTGGGCTACAAAACGGAACTGAGCAACGGACGCTGAGCGCTGCCTTTATAGGCAGGATGACGTTTACGTCGATACGGCGGCTGTCGAGGGACATCGACTCGGCAGACGTCGACGCGCAGCGCCTTCTAGAGAAAAAATTTCCGAGGCCAGCAAAGCTGGAGGAGATATCTAAGATAAGGAATATGTCGGAGGAACATCCCATCAAAAGAATGTTACAAGGTAAGAAGTAACTTGTTGTTCTGTGCCAATTCCCTTCAACCCCTAGCTCTTTTGCTGGACTTCAGACCATTTAACTTTGTGAGTGTGGACTTTTTTTTTTAAACATTTTTTGGTTGTTACCCTCACTACTTCAAATGGCTTGTGGCAGTGGTTTAATTTTTCCTACCATTGTGCTTTTCTAACACAGGCTGAACCCTCAGCTGCAGTACAGCACCCATGGGTGACCCTTTTGTCAAAATGGCCCCTGTCTTCTGTTTTCCCCATTCTCTGTGATGTCTTCCTTGGCTTTTACTCTGCCTTGAGACTGGTTTGAGCCTTTTGTTTGGAGGGGCAGTTGGACAGGGGAAAATGTTGCACGTGTTATTTCTAAGGTAGGGGGCAGTGTTTCTCTTGCTCCTTGATTACAGTGGTGGTCTTGCTTGGGGAGGAGGGATGGCATTAGCTGATTCCATTTTAAGATGAATAGCAGTTTTGCTGAAAGTATGTACTGTGTACTAGATAATGGATGAGTAGGAATAGGTGTTGGAGCTGTGCAAGGGAAATTTTGTAGCTGAAAGTTCCTAGATCAGTAGAAAATGCAATTCCGAACTGTCCAAGAAGTACAGATCTTATCGTGAAGTGCGGACGGGTTCTCGGACACGTCGGCATGCCGAGCGCCAGCGTATGGTCATGTGGCACTGTCCAGGTTTTGGAATGAAGTCCAATGTTCGTAGATGTCTACGGATGCAAAACTAGTTAAAATTGTTGCAAAAAGTGAATAGAAGTGTTAAAAATTATTCTGGAATGTGGGAAATGGCAAAGTTTTAAGGTGACACTGTAAATTGGACATAAATATTGGTATATATTAGTAAGTTGTAGAAAAATAGCATGCACTGGAAAAAAACCCATGAAATTCACTGAAACTTTGTTAAAGGGACGTTATGGTTACAAGTAAAACCGAAAACCCCCTGAAATTCGCCAGTTATGGTAAGCTAAGCAACCATAACTCACGCCACTGCTGTGCACTGCTAAGAATAACCCATGACATCAAAGATGAAATCACAAATCTGATTGACATCACATGTCTGGCTTTTTTTTTTTTGTTCACTGAGATATCTAGGCCAGGTGAGTTTATTCACTGACAGCCAAAAACTTAATTCAAAAGGTATTAGATTTGTAGATGTTGCTATTCTCACATGTTCTTGCAGTACTTTTCTTAGCATTCAATCACATTTTATGATGCACATACACAGGGGAAGAAGCAGGCCTTAACCACAGCAATCATTTCTGTTATGTTACTTTGCATTTATATAGCGCCTTGTGTACCATTTGTATGATCTCAAGGCGCTGGTAGGTTGAACGCCCTCGGGAACCGTAGTTCAAGTCAGTTGGGGGGTGGGGGAGTCATAAGGTGCGTGTGAGCACCAGATGTGTGCAGCAGGTGTCACTCGTATGAGAGCTGCTTCTTAGCGGTAGGTGTGGTGGTGGTTAGGAGATCAGGAGTAGGTGTTTGTTCTGGTAGGGTGTTACCCAGACCGATTCTGGATGCGTTGGGCCTGAGGAGAACGCATAGGCTTGCGGTTGTGCAGCCAGATGTTTAGTTAGGATGCTGGGGAGTTTGTGGCAGGTGTTGGTATGAGACCAGCTATACCGAATGTGTCATAGTATCGCTGTGTTCTAGTTGAGTGGTGGTGTATAGAGGAGAGTAAGCGTGGTGATGTGATATGGTGGTTATCAGTAGATTCTTGATAGAGCGCATATCTGAACCATTTATGAAGTCTGTTTTATTTACTCAGTCTGATCAATCGGCTTTGTCTGTTCACACATTTCCCCTGTTTCTTTATTTGGTTTATTAGTCATTCCGTTCATTCTATCATTCGATCGTTCATCTACATAAGCTGTTTGGCCATCTCCATCTGTTCTATCCACTCCATCCGTTCCGTCCTCTCGATTTGATTGTTCATTCCATCCACCCCAACTGTTCCATCTGTTCCATAAACTCCATTAGTCCATCCACTCTAACCGTCCCATGCATTCCATCCGTCTCATGCACTTCATAGGTTCTATGTACTCGTCATTTCCATGCACTTTATCTGTTTCATTCCATCTGTTCCATGATCTCCCATTATATGCACTCCAGCAGTTCTATCCGTAACATCGACTCCGTTCCATGGATTCCATCCATTCCATGTACTCAGTCTGTTTCATGTACTGTCTGTTTCATGTACTTGGTCTGATCCATCCGTAGACACCATTCCGTTTGTTCCCACTATTCTGTCCGTTCGATTCTTCTATCCATTCCATCACTCTATCCGTTTCGCTACTCGAACCGTTGCGTCTACTCCATCCGTTGTCTGCACCATTCGTTATGATTACTTCATGCGTTCCATGCACTCGAACCGTCATGCATTCAATCCGTTACATGTACTCCCTCAGTTCTATGCACTCATCTGTTCATTCAGTTCATGCATTCCTTCTGAACCATGCACTTCGTCCCATCCATGCATTTCACCTGTTCCGCCCACTTCACCTGGTCCGCCCATGTCCCATGCACTACAGCCATCTCATGCACTTGATTTATCTATTCCATTTGTTCTGTTCATTTCATTCGGTCTTTCCAAGCCATCTATCTGTTCCATGCACTCTATTCCGTGCATTCCATCCGTATCATGTACTCATCCTTTCCATCCTCTCGTCTACTCTTTATTCCTCTCGTCCACTTCATTTATTTCATCCATTTCCTTAATTTCAACCACTTCACTACTTTCATCCACTTCATTCGTTCTATTCAGTTTATCCGTTTAAATTTACATTAGCACTTATTACTTTGCGATTTCCCACTCTGATCATGATGCTGGATTGTTTGATATAGCAGCTTTGGGCTAGGTAATTGAATTGCTGTTATCCAGTTTGAGTTAAGTCGATTTTAGGGGAAGAGCCATGTTTTCTGCAGTTTGCAGAAAGACATGAGGTCCTTGGTGAGTCGGATGTGGGGTGGAAGTGCGTTCCATAGAGAGGGGGCCATGGCTGAGAATGATGATCCACCTAACCTGACTGAGTTGGTTTTTGGTATGACTAGGAGGCCGGCAGAGCTTGATCTTGGAGTACCTGGAGGATGATGGGGTTTTAGTTTTTATTGAAGATATTGAAGTCCAGTTTTATGCATTGCTCAGTGAGAGATGCATAAGGTCTTGAAGGACACCCTTCGGGCAACCGTAAGCCAGTGCAGAGTTTTGAGGGCTGGAGAGATGTGATCTCTTGGGCCAAGTGCTAGTAGCAGTTTGGCTGCAGCGTTTTTGTGCTCTTTGTAGTTTAGTCAGTTGGTACGCGTGGATTCCGAGGTAGAGGGGGGTTAGCGTAGTCCAGTCTTGACATAACAATTGATTGGACCGCGGAGAGTCTGTTGGGGAAAGGAGAGGTATGGAAAAATGCGCCCAAGTTTTAAGGTGGTAGTGGCATGACTTGGAGACGTTGACTTTGAGCAAGAGTGTTAGGTCTGAGTCTAGGGTGCATCCAAGGTTTTTTACTGAATTTGAGGGTGTCAGCGAATTGCCCATGGCAGATGGCCAGGGTAGTGGGTGCGGAAGGAGTTTGGTGTTGCCCCATACCATTATTTCAATTTTGGAGGTGTTTAGCAAGAGGTGGTTTGTGGTCATCCAGTGATCTGTCGGAGCCAGGAAGCAAGGTCGGGTTGGCAGTTGGGTTTTGAATTCAGGAGTTTTAGGATTAGTTGTCATCGGCGTAGTTGTAGCACAGGATATTGTGCGAGCAGTTTATTTGTGGGAGGGTGGACATATAGAGGTTAAACAGGAGAGCTGATGGGCATGCTCTTTGTGGAACTCCAGTGTTGACTCGTCGGGCGTGGGAAGCATTGGCATAGAGTAGTTATTTGGCTCCTATTATTGAGGAAGGATGCGATCCATTTGTTAGCGTTTCCACTGATTCCCAGGTAGTGGAGGCGGTCAAGGCGGATTGAGTGGTTGATTGTGTCGAAGGCGGCGGATAGGTCAAGAAGGATTAGTGAGGCGCATCCCGCAGAATCTGCAGTGTTTTTAAGGCCAGATTGAGGTTAGGATGGTTTCGGTTCCATGTCTGGTTCTGAAGCCTGATTGAGAAGGGTTTAGGAGATTGTTGGCTTTGACAAAGGCATTTAGTTGGGAGTAGGCGTTCGGTCAATGAGTTTGGTAAGGAAACTGGTGTTTGAGATGGGGCGGTAGTTTTTGGGCTCGAGAGGGGTCAAGGGAAGGTTTTTTTTTTTTTTTTTTTTTTTGGAAGATGCTTGACATGAACAGTTTTGAACGTGTCGGGACAAATTCCTGAGGAGATGGAGTAGCTTATGATGGTTCTTGCCTGTACTCCTGTGCAGGTAGATGCAAACATTTCTTTGAGGGTTGTGGCTGGGCAGGGGTCCAGCGATAAGCCGGATGGTTTGTGGGCAGAGAATTTGAGAAATTGGTCAGTTGATATTGGAATGGAGGAGTCGAAAGTCGGTTGGGTAGTGGTCGCAGGCGGTGGGATGGCAGGGGCAGGTAGGCTGGGTGGGTTGCGTGGTGGGTGTAAGCTAGTTTGTTGGTTAGAGTTTGTTCTTTCGAGAGCCGTGGTGTAAAACTGGAGAGAGTCACAGTGATTGTGAGGGGGTGGGGGAAGGGTGGTGGTACATGATGGTTTGGTGAATTCTGTAATGATTTTGTGAAGTTCTTTGCTGGGGTTTTTACAGTTTAGGATTCAGGAGTTGTAATGGGCTTTTTTAGCTTTCTGCCTTGTACTGGCAATGGTGCCGGGCCAAGGTGGATCTGCTCAGGGCTGTCTTGTCGTTCCGCTATTTGCGTTCTAGGGATTTATATTGTTTAGTGGTCTTTAGTTCTGGTGTGAATCATCTAGGAAAAAGGCCATGGTGAGCTGATGGTTTGCAAGAGGGAGTGAGCGGGATTAGCGAGGTGTTGAGCCATGAGTCGGACGTCGGAGGTTAGGCGTTCATGCGGTAGGCGGGTAGGGGGAGGAGACTGAAGGAGTGCATCGGCTAGGTCGGGATGGATTATTTTCTTCCAGCATTTGCGTAGATTTGGGGGTTCTGGTTTGGGTAAGGGGAGCGGGTTGGGAGAGCGAATGGCGAAAGAAACAATGAAGTGATCGGAGCAGATAGGGGAGGGGCTTGAGATGTATCGGGTTGTAGGAGCTGAAGGTGGCATCAAGTGTCCTATATAGTGAGTTGGCCAGTTTATGTGGGAATGGAGGTTAATAGCGTCAAGGCTGTCAGTGGGTCATATGGTTGGTGGGGATGTCAAGCCATATGTTGAAGTCTCCTAGAAGGGTGAGGCTTCGGTGGTTTAGTTGGAGGGTGGCAATAGTCGCAGAGGTTGTTTGAGAAATGTCTGTCATAGCCAGGGGGTCTGTAGATTATTAGGAAGCTGTGGGAGAAAGTAGGGGGAGGGATAGTTTTACGAGGAGTGATTCACAGGAAGGAATGTTTGGCTGGTTGTCGATTGAAGCGTGGAAGTGAGACTTTAAAGGCCTACTCTAGTAAAAAAAAATGTATTGTCCCTATGGGTCGGCCATGTTTTTTTAAGGCTAAGTGGCTCGATTTTAGAAAACTTTCCTATGGACCTTACCCAGTCTTCTGCGCGACTCCACACAGAACCCGGAAACCAACACAGATCAACTCACAACACAGCGCGCCACAATTCGGAATATGAAACTGTACTTTACAATGAAACAGCAACACGGTACATTTGGTAAAGTACATTTATTTGACATTAAATGTTTAGAGAATATTCATATGAACTCCGGAAGACATTTATTTTCTTATCTGTATCCGCAATAACTGTTCCGTTTCATCTTGGGTCACGCGCTGTTCCATTATGGCACACAGGGTGTTCATTTTCGTAAAAAGAATCACTTTTGAAGCACCGTGAACCGCAAGGCTGTTCCATCAACTAGGCACTAGTCCAGCCTAAAGTTTGTTATGTTACTTCTAGCCACTAATACAGCGTAAGGGCATGTGGGCCCTTGGCGATCGTCCCATAATATGGTGATCGTGCTCCAGTTGTTGACACGAAGCTGCAGGTGTCTGCTGAAGAATCAGTCCGCCGGTGTCTCAAACAGGTGGCAGTTGCAGAACGGGATCAAATACCTGTTAAGAAAACAAATAAATGATAATTAGTCTCACTAGCCGAACTTCATTAATATTACTCATTTCATTCATTACGGCCGATCAGAAACTATTTGCTTGCAAGGGTAGTTCAATGGAGTATGTTCTTCTCTAACATAAATGCGAAAAGTAACGAGATAAATCTAGGGCAACACACAATGATAAACGACACTCTACATGCATGAGGAATGATATGATATGGCATTTGTAACGCGCGTATACTCAAGTGTTTCTAGGCGTGACGAGGCAGGTGGGGAACAAGGGCAGACAGACAACGATCCTAGTAAGCCAGGTGTCTTTCTGATCGCGCATGGGGATGGGCTGTACAAGGATAGTTGAATACAAATTAAATAGGGCCAGCTGGTGGCAAGTGCAAGATAAATGCCGGGACAAGGGGCTGAAGGATACAGACAGTCCCGTAGTGCAGGGAAAAGTGGCTGGGCCAAGGAGTGAGATCGGTGACACCAGTGAACCTGCATGCCCATGTGCCCACTACGAACAGTTTTAACATCTTTTACAGTCTTCATTCATTCATTTATTCCAGCATCCATTCACTAAATCTTCATTCCGGTATAAAAGCGTGTAAAGATTTACTTACATTATATTTGAAATTTCCATTGTGTCTCTTCGTAATGCAGTCTGTAAAATGGACCGTGCTCTTGACAATGATTTTTCGTATACTGACCTAAAACTGGGTCTAGTTTCTGAATTTTCTGCCTTATCGTCTCTTACGTTATTGCGCACTCCCTTCAAATGTAGTTCTTTCTGCATGGTCCCTGTCTCAAGGTCAAAAAACAATAGACCCTTATACTTCCAGTGCGACTTGTGGGCCTCATCTGTGCACTGTCCTTCGCATTCTTTATTTGCAACATCACGTAGTATAGGCATCTGTGAGAACTTGAAGTTTAGAATCCGTTTATGTAGTGCGCCTCAATGTGCAAATGCGAACTGGCTTCTCTCCCAAATGCCACGGCCTGCTTGGCTGGCGCGTTCTAAGTGCCCCAATTTTATCCCCGTTGTCTGCGAGCTTTGCAGCCCAAATTGAAACATTTAATTTTTTGCGGAAGGTCAGGGAAAGTATAAAGTACCACAGGAGTTGAGTTAAAAGTGAGATTTATTGTTTGTTTGTTTTATTTTTTGCAATACGCAAGCCTCCCCGCCATTAACAGTGCGCAGCATTTACATTTACATGAGATGAGACATGAGAAAAATATATACATACACATTTGTGAGGTGAATAGAGAGAATTCAAAGATGACACCCAGCTTCTTCGCCACCCATGATGGTGAAGTTGGGGGTTAGGTTTACTGGTACACTGTACAATAACATTTATTTACAAAAATACAATCCTATTGCAATTATTTAAACCGCGATTTGTACTTTACAATCTGCTGTGCATCGGGTGGGCATGGCACAGTCGCAATGTTTGGTGGCAATGGATCACTGCTCTGTACAGAAACGTCCAAAATTCCATATCTGTGCTTCTCTAACACAGCAACAATAAGGCCTTTCACAAAGTCGAACTGCATTTCGTCATAGACTGGTTTGATCACCCATTGCTTACTTTGTTTTGAAAACACCTTGGTGTAGCGAGGCATCCTTACTTTGCCCCTAGTCCTAGATTGTTCACGTCCGACATTGCTGTTATGGGCCAAGACGGCTAGTAGAGTGCGATGTTTCATGCCCCAAAAGCTAAAATGCAAGCGCTTTGGCCTGTACTTTAGGCACATATTGTGGAACACCTCCAAATCTTGTGTGACAGAATTCTGTCAGTCCTCTCAAATCTCTTGATAGAGTTTTGTCAAACAATCTTCTCAATGGCTTTGTGTGTCGGTGATGATGGAATCAACCACTTCTTCTTCCGTGCCTCCTCCTGGGGACAAAGGGCCATGTTCACATTGGTGGAAATGTTCATTTGCTGTCCAGCGGTTAACGTTGGTACAGTGGTGCATCAGTGACCGCCATTTTTCAAGTAGTATTTCCACTGACCCCTCGCAAGTTTTGAGCTCCACCAAAGATGGTTGGTGATAGAATGTGACCACTGCAAAATACTTTCAAAACCTTTTTTTTTCCTGCAGCCGAGATTTTCTTATTGATTGATTTAGCAAGATGCCATACGTCAAATTGATGTTTAATATGTGGGAACTGCTCTCTCATTGTCTTGGCAATTGAAACGTGTCTATCCGTGGCTATGAGCTCGATGTCCATCCCCCTCGATTGTAGATGTTCCACTGATTTTATAAATCCTAGTTTCTCCATGGCCACTGAGGATGTACATTGTGTTACCTGCACGACCTCCGAACTCACAATTTTCTTACTATCCATGTCCTGAAAGTGGTAGGTGCAGTACTTGGCAGAAAACCCAGGGCTATTGCACTGTCCATCGCCGGCTAGCCTGAATCGTTTGCCTTCGAATCTACTTGCTAGAGACAATTGTTCAATTCTCCAAACATCACTAATGGCCGGAAACAGATAATCACGTTGGTATGTGTAGTACAGCGCACTAGAAATGAAATGGAGTCCCACAAACTGAAAAAAAGCCTCTAACTTTCTAAAACTGGAGCCACTAAAAAGTGATGCAGCTGCACACAGTAGATTGCCTGCTGGCAGTTTCCCCAGCATCGGTTGTGCAGACCATGAGAACCTATGATTTAATCTACAGGCGGCATTTATTTTGACGTTGGTGCCTCATTTTACGAGTCACATTAATCAATGGCTTCCCACATACTTTCCCTCTAACGGAATGCACACATTTCAGCATACTTATAATTTCCATCAAGCAACTGTCGAATACAATACTCTTTCATTAGACTGTCATCCTGCGTCAACGTTGTTTCAGCTTTTGACGCTGTGGAGATGTCAACACATTGGAAAGTAATATCGCTGCTATCAAGTATTGTTGCGTCTATGGATGCTGCGGCTGGTTCATTCTCTCATTTCAACATCTGCTAATTCAACATTGATGCGAGAACACAACAATGTCGACATGTTTTTTGGTGGCAATTTTTTGGCTGGTGTAGATTGTGTAAATTGATCTGCAACTACTTCAGAGCTATCTCCAATACATTCAATAACATCTTCTTGTGGTGGTCCGGTCTCACAGTAGCTATGGTCCAATGCAACTTTGCTGTAGTCGCCAAACAGAGCTAATTCATGTTCTGGCCATTGGACATGAGCATCTCGAGCCTGAACACGCCTCGCCTCAATTAATAGTTCCTCCATAGTGTACATGGTCTGGCAAGCCACATCTCTCATTCGCTTCAATGTCTGTGTGTGTGTATAGTTCTGATGCCCACGGGTAACTGGAGGAGAGATTGGAAAAGGGATGTTCAGTTTAAACACAAGATGGAGTGTAGTAGAATTGACTAGAAAAAAACATAAAATAGTCCCCACCACAATTTTTTATAAAGTTATTAACTGTTTGTAACTAACTTTTTTTGTTTTTTTTCTTTGCAACTTTTTTGACTCGACCTTCAACATCTGCACGCTGTAGCTCCGATTTGTTTCCGCATGTCCTCCCTTCCTCTTGCGCTGCAACGACTATTTTCTGTATCCGCATAGACAGCAAGGAATGAGGCTCCATCGTCTCCCTGAAACATAGTACTTTCATTACTATGTATCAAAATATTGTTAGCATAAAACACGTGAGGACGAACACACAGGTACATCTCAATAGCCAAATACGATTTAAACATTGTGTGCAACAATCAAACGACAAGTATTCGACCAGTGATGATCTATTTCGATGGAACTGTCAGTATCCATACCTCCGGCTCTGCATGGACTGCCATGAATGGTTGTATTGGCGAGGAGGCATCCGCATCTCCCTGAAACACAATACTTGCATTAGTATGCTTTTCAATATTGCAAACATAACACACACTTAGGGTCGACGGCACAGGTACATATAAAGAGATAACCGCGAAAGATGCATTGTCCAAAAGAATCAAGGAAAATCCAAATATGATCACATTTCATCGACTTATTTCAACGATTCCTTTACATCTGCATCATCTAAATGAGATGTTGTGATTGGGGTGGAATCTCCGTCGTCTCCCTGAAACACAGCACTTGCGTTCATAGGGAAGAAAGTATAGCAAATGGAATCACGTTATATGATCATGCATGATGGAGCTGTCATTATCCATACCTCGTGCTGCTGAAGAATATCTGTGGATGTTGCAAATGTAGTGCGCACTTCCGAAAGCTGTTGCGCCGATTCGTATACTTGAATGTCAGGCTCTGCATCAAGTGTAGGGGTTGACGCTCCATCGACTGCCTGAAACATAGTACTTTCATTAGTGAGGATTACAATTGTGAAAACATAACATACACCTGGGGTCGACAGCACAGGTACATATCAACGGCTAACCACGAATGAAACATTGTGTAGAGCAATCAAACGACAAGAATTCCAGCTCTGATGATGATGCTCGATGGAGCTGTCAGTATCCATACCTCATGATGTTGAAAACCATCTAGAAATGTTGTAGATGTGGCGGACGCTTCAGCATCTCCCTGAAAGACACTACTTGCATTAGTATGGATAACACTAATTATAACTGAAAACAAACACCAGTGGACGATAACTAAGGTGTATATCAATTGGAAAGCAGTAACCAAACATTCGGTAAAATAATTACACGATAGAATAAAACTATTACTTGACATGCATAAAACAAGTATGTAGCGGATTAGCCTAATAAGATTACCTGATACGCGCTAGAAGTGGTTGATAACTGCGACCACGTCAATGATGTAGAATGTTCTTGCTTCAGATTCAAGGGATAGTCAAGAAGTTGTAAAGGTCAATTAATGATTGATAATGAAATGCCAATATTAAAAATAGCCATGTAAGCCGACAGAATACTTGAAAAATGCTCAATACAGCACAGTTCCCTGTCCATATATATATATATATATATACACATTGCGTTTGTGGGTTATGAAATCGAAAAAGAATATATTGATAAATGTCATTATTCAAAAAACTATACACTCATATCAATATCGAAATTATTACAAGGGATAGAACAACTACAATATCAATTAATCCATTCGGCTACACACTACCGCAAGGCCGAAAGCTAAATCCGGACACTTGACTCACCGGTGGCGGAATGTGGACGAATAGTGGGAATAGCGTTTTCGAGCAATTTCCGTGTAGTTCGCCGTTTATTCTTCTTTGTTACCCAAGAAGTTGTGTACATGTCCAAGGAAAAGTGCCGGCTGCAGATGCGGTATCGATCGCCCCTCTTGTCCTCTAAGACTTGTTGGACTCTACTTTCCAGCTCATCCAGTGGATATCCGCAATGTCTGACCCATTCTCTTATTCGATCGACAGTTTTCGGGAATACATGCATTGTAGTTCCTTCAGATTTCGCATGGGTCTTCGAAGGGCAATCGCTAATCGAACAGGCAGGCATTGTTGATAAATCTGAAAAGTAAATATCGACATTATACAATCTTCAAGAATAAAGATTTGATACAAAAGTAAATTAATCATACAATGATCAATGCAAGGTTTGTTTTGGTCGCAGGAACTGTACCAGTTCATTATGTGCAGCTTAGTATTTGCATAAATTGCAGAAATGTATAAATGATGTGACTAAAATCTGAACATGTGACTCATCCCTTGGATGTTCTGTATTGTACGAGAAGGAAACATGCTTACATCATAGACTGGATCCCCGAAGGATGCAATTCGATGACAATAGACACAGATGAAAATAAATAGATCTATTGATAGCATAGCAATGGAAACTCTCGTCAATAGCAATGAGACCAATGAACATAGCACTATTGTGTACTCTACTCGCAAATAGAAAGAAATTTAAAAATCTCCGAAATATGACTAGGATACATGGCCTTACCTTGACCAACAAACGGTCGGATTCAGCAAGCAGGGCAGTATGTTGCAGGAGAATAGGTGGGTGGCCACAGGTAGCACACTGATGGGTTTGCTCTAAGCGGTCACAGAAGTTCACGGATAGCACGACGACGACCTGATTAGAGTAGATCTCGGTGGTTGCCAGGTAACACGTTCAGGAGTTGACTTGCAAAGCACAAAGATGTTCTCATGAGACATATCAAGTGGTTTATAAAGTATTTGGAACAGGGGTGTGTTTGTGAATGAATGACGTATGTATGTCGTGGTCTTAGGGGGGCGGCCTGCTTCAAGGGGAGGCCTGGCTGGAGACACGGGGGTCTGAGGAGGCCATGTGACCGATGGCCCCTTGGCGTGGGACACCTTTTGAAGTGTACATGTTTGGCACCTTGGCCTTTCGCGCCCCGGACAGCCCCCCCATACCAGCGAGCATCCACCAGCGCGAACCGCCTTTGATAAAGGGGGGGTGGGATGGATGGGCCTGGGGCGTGCAGATAAGGCACAGGAAGACTGCTGAATGGAGACACACTTATGTGGATTGCAGGGGGGCGGCCTGCTTCAAGGAGAGGCCTGGCTGGAGACACGGGGTCTGAGGAGGCCATGTGACCGATGGCCCCTTGGCGTGGGACACCTTTTGAAGTGTACATGTAGTTTGGCACCTTGGCCTTTCGCGCCCCGGACAGCCCCCCCATGCCAGCGAGCATCCACCGGCGCGAACCGCCTTTATATCAATATACAGTATATCGCCTTTATATGAATGATAGTATATCGTTGCTCATCAATAACAAATGCCACATACCGCAGATTCTTGTGAGCACAGACCCACACTTCAACCAGTGTATTATAATGGCCAAGAGCCGAAGGTCTGTATAATCCAATGGTAATTGATAGTATAGATATGTGATTCATTTAAAAAATCGAGACAAACGTTGTTAAAATAAATGTGGTGTTTTATTTTGTATCTTATTTTCATGACACAAAAATACAAGACTTTAAAGATTATACAGGTCAGGTTGCAGCACTGCGAGAGAAAATCCCCTGTACTGACCGCTGTCACTCGGGAACGTTTCTCTAATGGCACGAACGGCACAGGCGGGTATCACTCTTCGAACGCGGTGTCCAAGCCTCCCGTGAAGCCACCATGTATAGGAACAATAGGCCACCAGCCTGTACCACCTGTGAAAAGGAATGAAACAAACTGTTTTTAAATGACCCAGATAAGTTTAATAAACGTTTGTTGTCAATGACAATTCTTGTAACTAATGGCATTTTACACGGACAAATGCTTTCTAGACAATGCACACTATTCAACGCCTTACATGCGTTACAATGATATGTAGATGTAATTTTGGATATAGAAGAACATGAAATGGGAGTGGCATGACAAGCAGAGTATACTTACTCGTTACTCGGATTACGAGGACGAACAGTTGCTCGAAGTTCGTGCATAAGCACCATCAAGATTCTCAACACGGCCCGTGTGAGGCAGGCTGCCCTGAAGTCTGGCAGCTCGGTGATGCATTGCGGTCGTGGCTCGCCTTCCGAAATGTAGGCCAGGCATCCCGAGTTTTCTCGGCAGCAGCAGTTCTCGTCCTCGGTTGGCATTAGCTCGCACCGATTGCATGTGCACCAGGTGGAGACGCCGTCCATGCGACTAGGCCCAGGCTCTTCATCTGTTGAATCGTCCTCCCAACTGCCGTCCGAATCCCCATCGTTTTCGCGTGCTTCCCCTTCCAGTAGTTCCTCCTCGGTATACTCAGGCTCGTACATGTAGGGCATTATTGTAGCCATTGTGTGGCAAACAGAGTAAAATAATTTACTGAGATGGTACAGGTGTTCACACGAGCTACAAGCGGCGAAGGTAGCTGACCAGAGCACTGAAACGAGTCACAGAATACTCAAAGTAACACAGAGGAATGGAATCGAAAATCTGCCGCTGTGTGTTGTGAAATGGTCTGTTTATACTTATTGAGGAAAGAGGCGTCCTGCCATTTCCATGGCGACACGTCATTAGCTGAAGCGCAGCGAATGTTGACACGAGGCGTGCTTTGGCGTTGGGAAATGGGCGGTACGAGTCTGCTGATGACAGGCTCAGGGGCGGGGGAATTGATTTAGTGCCGCAAAAGCAGGTGAGCCAGGGCGATCGGGGAAAAGATAGGATTATCAGAAAATGGCAGCTCCCAGGTGCTGGTTTTCGCGTGCGTTTAATGGACGAAAACTCGGGTAAGGTCCATAGGAAAGTTTTCTAAAATCGAGCCACTTAGCCTTAAAAAAACATGGCCGACCCATAGGGACAATAAAACTTTTTACTAGAGTATGCCTTTAAGCCTATTGCTACTCCGCCGCCGCCTCTAGAGGGACGGTTCAGAGGGATGAGGCAGTAGTCCGGGGGGGAAGGCTTCATTGGCGATGGGGGCGAAATCATCAGAGCCAGGTTTCTGTGATAAAGACCAGGTCTGGTATGTCAGAGGCAAGGAGGTCAAAGATGCTGGTTTTTTTTTTTGCTACAGATCGGGCATTAAAAAGGATGCACTTTACTTCGGTACAGGAGGATGATGAGGGAGTTGCAGAGGTGGGGGGGTGGGAGGCGCGAGGGGGGTGGTTGATGGTCGATGGTAAGAGTAGGCAGGCAGTTGAGTTGGCGGGTTTGGGAGGGGTGAGGGGTTGGACTGGTGTGACGTGTTGATAGGATTTCGGTTGGAGGATTTGAAGGTGGGGTGTGGGGGGGTTGGGAGTTAGTTGTCTGTGAATTCGAGGGAGAGGGGTTTAAAGTAGGGAGAGGCGGGGGAGGATAGTGATGATCGAGGATGAGGCTGTGGATCGAGACATAAGTGGTGATGAGTACTGAGAGATTGAGGGGGAACAAGTAGGTTTTCTCTTCAGTGTTTTTGTTGCGGTTGGTGGGTCAGAGGGTAGGGGGGTTGGAGGGGTAGAGGGAAGCGGCTACTGTTCTTGCCAGGACGAGGCGTGCAGTTTTTAGGGAGGGGTAGGAATGAGGTCGGAGGGGGTTGATCGTGGGAGTTGATCGTGGGAGTTGATCGTGGGAGTTGATCGTGGGAGTTGATCGTGGGAGTTGATCGTGGGAGTTGATCGTGGGAGTTGATCGTGGGAGTTGATCGTGGGAGTTGATCGTGGGAGTTGATCGTGGGAGTTGATCGTGGGAGTTGATCGTGGGAGTTGATTGTGGGAGTTGATTGTGGGAGTTGATTGTGGGAGTTGATTGTGGGAGTTGATTGTGGGAGTTGATTGTGGGAGTTGATTGTGGGAGTTGATTGTGGGAGTTGATTGTGGGAGTTGATTGTGGGAGTTGATTGTGGGAGTTGATTGTGGGAGTTGATTGTGGGAGTTGATTGTGGGAGTTGATTGTGGGAGTTGATTGTGGGAGTTGATTGTGGGAGTTGATTGTGGGAGTTGATTGTGGGAGTTGATTGTGGGAGTTGATTGTGGGAGTTGATTGTGGGAGTTGATTGTGGGAGTTGATTGTGGGAGTTGATTGTGGGAGTTGATTGTGGGAGTTGATTGTGGGAGTTGATTGTGGGAGTTGATTGTGGGAGTTGGATGAGGGGAGTGGTGGTCGGAAGGTAGCGGGGTTGGGTGTGCTTGGGAGGCTAGACAGGCTATTAGTCGGGGAACAGGTAGGATGATACTAGGCGGGTGGGGGATGGGAGGAGCATTGGTCTTCGGATGGTTGGCTCGCCATTGTGCCCCTCTGGCTTGGTGTTTGGATAGGGGATCTGGTGGAGGGCGGGATGGTTTGGTGAGGGAGAGGATGGGAGGCGGACCTCAGGGGGCTAATTTTCGGTGGACCTTGGAGGGTTGGGTGGACTCGCGATTTGGATTAGTTAGAATTGTTATAGTTGGCGTTGGATGATTTCCTTCACACCAACTATACCACCAGATGTTAATTGTACACACCCTCTGTTTAACTGTACTAATGTTTTACCACAGCGATAATTCACACTTTCTAAGTTCAACTATACCACCTGGTGAGATTATTCACATTTTTTAAGTTTAACTAAACGACAGGGTGATAGTGTTTACATAATCGAAGTTCAATAATACTGCATTATTCTCACTTACTAAGTTCAATTATACCACATTCTAAATGCAATTATACCACAGATAAGCTATTAGGCGGACTTTCTAAATGAATCTAGACCACAGAAGTGCTAATTTCGCAGACTTTCTAGATGTAACTACACCACAAGATATGCTATTTAGGCAGACTTTCTGGATGCAATTATACCACAGATATGCTATTGCGGAGACTTTCGAACTACAGCACAGATCTGCTATTAGGCAGACTTACTAGATGCACATATACCACAGATGGAAGAGATTGCAAAAGTTTAGAATCGGGGTTCAGTGGTAGGGTAGTATGGCGTGAAGTAATTGCTTCTGTCCCTGCGCTTGCCACACTTACTTAATTGGCTTCTTGCTGCTCCTGTGGATACCTGCAGATAAAACCTGGAGCCGTCTCTGTAGGAGCCGTCCTTTGCCTCAGGTCCTTAGCCGATGGGCTGCTGGGCAGAGGGCTGCCCAGGGAGGATCGGCAATGAAAGGGGGAGCTTCTCGTCAGGATCAATCGGGGGTGTTTGGCAGGACGGGAGGCGGGTAAACAGGGAAGTGGATGCAAGCAGATTGCGGGCAGGAGGGTAGCAATCGACTTTTAAAAGTCAATTTACACAAAACTAGCGACAGGACTAAATTAAGGGCCAAACACTCACCAGCAGCGCAGGATCTAAAAAAAAATGTGTAAAGATAATCATGTGGGTTATACACAGTGGCTCATGATACTGCCTCTTGTTTACTTACTTTACTCTCCCTATATAAGCCCCATATTTGTATACATTGTGGTGTCTTAATGTTTTGTGTGTAGTATTACAAGTATGTAGTAAGTGATGCATTATTACCTACTTAATGTTACTCAGTACACAAAATTGTCATACAGAAGCATTCACTGTTTTACTGTCCAACTTATGTCATGGGTGTTATTCTTAGCAGTGCACTGTGGTGGCGCGAGTTATGGTTTGCTTAGCTTACCATAACTGGCGAATTTCTGGGGGTTTTCGGTTTTAATTGTAACCATAACTTCCTAGTTTTTTCACTGAATATATCTATCCTATCTCTCTCTATCTCGGACCCTAGTGGTCTAGGAGCCAGCTGTAGGCAGAAAATGTTCAGAGTTCTAGAGGAAGACTATTCAAATAAGTAGTTCACTTTGAAAGGTAGTTGGGGTCCAGGGACTTCACAGAAGACGCCCTACACAGATTCCAGCAGTGGGTCTGGTTGAAGTCCTCTTAATCACAGAACACCCCAAAACTACACAGGAATCGCAAGAGATTTAACATAAGTAAATGCCCAGCCCAGCACCTCCACACAGATTTTGCAGCAGGACTTCTTTAGGATCTGCAGCCAAAAACCTGGTCATTAATTCCTTAATCAAGTAGACCGAAGACAAGACACTGGAAGGCCTTTTGCAGCAAGGATCACTGGGCTGTCTCTAGGCAAGATTTTCCTCGCAGCTGGATGATGCTCTGTGGATTTGGTGCCTTTTTCAGGAGCACAGAAGACAGAATATCGCTGTTCGGAATCGCGTTGTTTGCATGGTCCAGCACTCTGAGGGGATTTTTCAGTTCATGTCTCTGGAGGTCCAGCAGGATGCCCACAAAGTTTCAGCATTTAGAATTTTGAAGACCGTACACTGCACAATGGCTTCAGATCCCAGAGTATTGCAGCCCTGCAAGGTCGCAGCATGACGTGAGATGGCTAAAAAATGCAGGGTGGTCTTGAGTCTAGTGGGTCTCACCAGACCAGGCGCTGGGCCGGGGTCATCGTTTTCGGAGTCCCCAGGTCGATTGGAAGGAAGGGTAACGGTAGGCTCCGGTTATGCAGCAGGCTCTCCGGTCGCTGGAAATCATGTCGGCTGCAAATTCTTAATCTTACTCTTCGGTTTTGGTTCCAGTGGTCAACTACCTCTTCAGTTTCCATGATCGGACTTGTATGCAGGAACCAGCCAATCGAACAGCCTAGCAACATTCATACTTTGTGTTGGGGAAGTTGGGGGGCAATCCTTGCAGGACAGCCGGCCACCCTGTTTGAACAGGATTCTCACAGGCAGGCTGGAGGACAGTTGCCGTGTTTTGGACTCCTGAATCGCTTCCTTCAGACACTCTGGAGCGTGGGTGAGGCCTGGGTGGGGAATCCACAAGATTACTGGTGAAGTTAAAAATCATACCAAGGAATTTCCTGCCCTGGAGGTCGAGGGAACGAGCAAGAAAGGACAAAATGCTAAAATGGTGAAAAAAAGGACTGGTGGGCCATTTTGGCAAAATGAGCACCCATGGACAAAGAGCCCGCAGTAAAGGTGCACCACATTGATAACAATTCACTGTGCCAGCAGCCTTTGAAGGTGAGTTTGTCCTTGTAACCAAAGTTACATTTAAAATGAGAAGGGGGAGTCGCAAAATCTTTTACTCTTTTCATGGGTGTCATTTTTAAGACTCGCCATAGTGTCTTTTAAAAGTTATCCTTTCACAACTTTCTGCCAAGAAGTGGCTATTGTAGCTGGGTTGCCCTAGGCGCTCCCCTTTGAACTTTCTCTGGCTAACCTTGTGAGAACTACAGTTCCCATTGGTAGAAAGGATCTTTGGATCCCTTTTACATTGTATTTGGTGAACCCAGCACACCCCACGTTTATGTGGAGTGCTAGAGAGATGCATTGTATTCACTTTCACACTAAAATCAAATTCTGTTACAGGGACAAACTTAGTTTTTAATGGCTGGTGGCAGTATATTTGGTGCACCTTTACCACAGGCTGTGTGTTGGGTGCTCATTTTTACCAAAATGTCCCGTCTGTTGTCGCCATTAGTGTTCCTTGACCCTTCGCCTGACATCCAGGATGGGAAATTCCTTTGTTTTTTTTTTTTAAATCTTCGGCAGGAGTCCAGTGGAATCTCCACCCTGGCTCCAGAGTCTGTGATGGCAGGAAGCGAGGGGAGTAGTAAACCATTCTGTAGCCCTTTGTCTTCCAGCCTGTGTGAGATTACAGTTCATACTGTAAGCCTGGCTGTCCTGAGAAGGATTGCCAATCCCCCAAGTTTGAATGTTGCAAGGCCGTTTGATTGGCTGGTCCCTGCATAAGTCTAAACCTGGAAGGTGAAGAGGTAGTCGACCACTGGAACCAAAATCGATGAGGATGAAGGTTGAGCAGCTGAGACCATTTCCAGCGACCAGAGAGCCTGCTGTAGCCCTTCCAATCGACCTGGGACTCCAAAAACAACAAACCAGAGCTTGGTGACACCCACTAGACTCAAGGAGACCTGCCTTTAAGTTGGGTAAAGCTCCTGCAAAAAGTGTCTAGGTTTTACTTCGCTTGAGTAACTTGTCTAAAATAAATTAGTTATTGCTTCCCTTAGTCTGTGATCTGAAAAGCAACTGTAATTGAATATTACACCCCAAGGGCCAACTCCCCTAGAATAACTGTTATCCTGTTATAGGTTTATATTTGTTTTTCTAGATCGGAAAAGTATATTGCCCAGTTGATATTACTGTGATTTCCTGCTGTGCATGACAGTACAGCTGATGGGGTCTACTACCCTGATATTACTAAATGTAACTCTTGGTTTTTACTTACCTAGAACTCCTGTTAAGTGTTCATAATTAGGTTGTATGCTTTGGGCTGTGTACCTTCAAGCATAGTGTTTTTATAATTGTGGTTATTTATGTGCTAGTACTCATTTCCCCCAAGATTTATCTGGGCCTACTTGTATTTAAATAAACCATTTATTTTTTTACAATACATAGTGTTTCAAGGTTTCCTTGGACCATTTGTATTACAATTTAATTTGTACTGATTCTACAGCCTTCTCACTCCTAAAATGAGCCTGGCTGCTAAGTCTATTCTACCCTAAACTCTGATGGTACTGCCTTTATAATAAGAGGAGTCTTGTACTGACTCAATTGAATGGTTTTACAAAGTCTGCCACGAGTAGGAACTTTACCAGAGCTAAATTGTGTTTATCTCAAAGTGGGGACGCCCAGAGATTGATCTGTTTGCTGCAGTGACCAACAGGAAATGCTTCTCGTTGGGGAGGCGGTTTCACCAAGAGGGAAACCTATGGGACTCGTTCTCATTCCAATGAGACAGACTTTTCCTATATGTCCCCACTCTACGCCAAGTTGTCAGTACACTCAGAGCTGCTGCACTATTATCGTGGTGGCCCCAGTCTGGTCATGACAGATTTGGTACTCAGACCTGCTTCACTTGTCAGTGACACCCTGCATCAGGTTGCCTCCTCTCCCTGGCTTGCTGTTCCGAGACATCCGATCAGTGCTGCACCACGACCCAGTATTAGGGAGAATTCTCATTTCTGTGCTAATTTCCCTCAACCTTGGAGACCCCCAGCTCTTTTGCTGGACTTTTAATTTTAATCCTGTAGTGAGTGAGACTTTTTTTCCCCACTCTCATATTTTTGATCTGATTTGGACTCTTGTTTGCTTGGTTTTTGGAGTCTGACAAACTCGATAGGCATCTACTTTTGTATAGTGAAACACATCACCTTCAGTGCAGTGTCACAGAAGATTTGAATACCTTCTCTTGGGCGAACTACTGTTCCCAAGAGTAGTAAAGTGAAATTGAGTACCGGTTATTCATATGTAGGTCCAGTACTCCCCACCTCATGTGGAAGTACTGGGGCTTTACTTAATAGCCCCTTTTCCTATTTACTCATGTAACATTATTTTGTTACCCTCACGATTTTTAATGGCTGGAGGCAGTGGTTTAATTTTCCTACTATTGTGCGTTTCTACTGCAGACTGACTCCCCAGCTGCAGTAGTGCACCCATGGGTGCCCATTTTGTCAAAATGGCACTGTGGTCTTTTTTTCACCATGTCTTGCTTGTGAGGTCTTTCTTGGGTTTTACTCTGCGCGTCAAACCAGGTTTAACCCTTTTGTTTGTTTTGCCTTTGGTGGGCTTCAGTACTGAAACCCACCTCTGGACTCAGTGTCTGGCAGGAAGCAAGGGAGGTGCCGGAATAATCTCCTTGGTCTCCTTGGTTACCTGAATGCACCCAGTGCTGATTGGCTTCCCGCCACCCTGCTGTGAGTGACAGTTAGGCTGTGCATGAATGGGAGAAACCTGCATAAAAGGCAGGGTGTCCTGGAGTGAAGGCAGAGTCGACCACTGGACGAAACATCCGACGAAGGAATCTGGAAGAGAAGCTTGCTGTTCCCTCCTGGACCATTGGACTGCCTGGTGAAGCCCTGCTGCAGTGCTGAAGCACAAACTCCAAATCCACTAGAGAAGCTCCAGTACGGACGACTGCTTCCCTTAGGTTAGTGGGACCAATTAACCCGAAGACTAATTTTGATGGAGGACCTTCTCAAACTAGCTGTACTACTTTGCTGCTGCTGGAACCAAGTTCCAGGGATCGAAAAATCTGTAGTTGAGTGCATCGTCTTTAAGGCAGACCTGAGCTCCAGTAAGATCCTGTGACCCTCCCGAAGTAGGACAACCCAATCCGGAGTCACCTCACCAGAGTGCTGGACTCCAGAAGCAAGGGAAGCACCTCTGCTCCATAGACTTTGTTCAAATTGACTTTGGCTGTCCTGCAGACTCTTCTGACCCATTGACTTTGATTCTAACTGTCCCTCATAGGTTGTGCATAAGTTTAACTTTCTGGGAAAGATCTAATCTAGACTTCATTGGGAGATTGAAAAGTGCTCACATGCTCTGAGAACCTGTTAACCTTTTTCCTTCCCTAACCTTTTTCACAACCTCAGAATTTTACCAAGTACAAAAGTGATATATAAATGCCAATACTGTCCTAGTAATTGAAGTCACCCCAGGGTGTAGGAAGTGTGTATGAAGCATCTCTAAAGAGTATCTACTTGCTTATCTTGATTCTGGGAACGCGTTATCGTTTGCTATTGCCCTTTTTAAAGAAGGCTTACTTAAAAAACTGACAGTAAAATATGTATTTTACTAGAAAGCCTTGAGTGTTGTATACTTATATTTGTGGATTTCAATGCTACAGCTCGCATTTACCCATCTTGAGACCAGTTTGGCTGCCCAGTCACACTGGTGTGTAACTCAAACATGGATTCTTTCCACCTCCAAACTGTCCGTCTTGCCATAACTTCTGTCTTTAGCAGAAAACTGCCTGTCTGCATTTGGCAGCTGTTTCAAGCTATACGCATACCTTGCGACAGCCGCCTCCACTGTCTTAAAGATTGGTGAGTTCCTTTTTTTGTCTGCCCACCACCCCCGTCCCCGATTAAGGTTCCAGCCTGGGACATATCTTGTCCTCGCGAAACCTATGGGTCCTCCTTTTGAGCAGCTGCACAGAGCCTCGTGAAAATTGACCATGAAAAATGTCATTCCTGGTTGCCATCACTTCAGCCAGACAGCAGACTGGTTCAGCAAGCTGCAAGCCTCCCTGCTAGGGTTTTCACTAGTCTAGGAGGTGTTGCCGACTAACCATTCCTTCTTGCCAAAGGTCCCTTCTGCATTCAGCCTGCATGTTCCAGTGTTCTTTGGCTTGCTTTCTTCACCTGCAGACCAATCCTTGCATTCCCTTAATGTGTCCCAAGCCTTGGAATTCTATGTGGCTTGCAAAAAGGAGTAACAAAAATCATCCCGACTGTTGCCTTCAGACCTGTCGCCATGGGCAAAGCCCTTTCAGTATTCCATTGCAACATGGCAGTCGTGGTGTTTCCTACTGTTTTCTCAGACCTCCTTCCAGGAAGACCAAGAGCACACTCAACAAGAACCGTGGCGTCTACTACAGCTGTCCTGCGTGCTTCTGCTCAGCATCTGCAGGGCAGCCACGTGGAGGTTGATGCACACCTTCAGATGGTTTTACTGTGCCGATAGGGATTCCAGAATGGAGTCCCGAGTTGGCCAGGCAGTGCATTGCAACCTGTTTGCATGAGGTGATTTTTCCAGTGTGAGTTGGTTACTTCTGCTGAGCTATGCCTCAACCCATTTTTGGGTTGTGCATGTACTGCTGTATTCTTATTAAAGAGCATGTGAATCCATGAAAGTTCCAATCCTGGAGAAGGAATAAGTTGTGTGCAACTTGTATTCTCCAGCATTGGTAGATTTTATGTATTCACATGCGACCCTACCTCTTGACCCTCTATGGCTTTTTTTTGGTTAATACTACAGCATTACATGTGCTGCCAAATCTAAAGATGGCCTCCAGGGGCGGAGCGAAGGGGACCTCTCTAATTGGCTGTGGTCAATATGACCCAAAATGACTCTAATAGAGCACTAGCAGTTTATACTGTTTGTAATGTTACTGAGGATGCCCAGCTTGGCTGGGAATATTCAAGAGCATGTGAATCTGTGAAAGATACCAATGCTGGAGAACAGGAGTTGCAGGTAAGTAACTTTTCTGATGGTGGTTAATCTGCTTGGAGTCACATGCTGTGCATATGGTCCGACATCCAGTGGTAACTGCAAAGTATTGCATCCAGTCTTTTGGGGACCGAAAGGGGACGTCTGCATAGGTGTCTGTAACACTATCCCTATCGTGACGTGTGGTGTACCCAAAATCCCTCACGCGCCGAGGTCCCTCCAATTGTTTTTTCCGCCCAGATAACTGGTCCCCCTATAGCAGAGCTCTTCATAAGAGATGTCTTTTACTGACTTGTCTGTTATTTCCCCATAAGTCACTTCGACAGTGATTCAAGCAACTTCGGCGAAGACTGCACAAAGTTTCTACGGCGGTGGATTTCGGGGCTTAAGATCCGGCAGCTGAGTCATCCATGTGGCCGACCTACACAGTAGGGAGAGTTGGGGGTCAGGGTGGCCATATCTTTCATTATGTCTCTCCTCTTTCCCCCTCTTTGCCCTCTAGGTCTGGTCATCTTTGTCTATACCTTTCCCTATGGAAAGGACACCAGTTAGGTTCTGCCCGAAGTATAGGGTCAGGTACCCGTGGAAAGGCTAGAGCAGAATGTGTAATTCTTGTCTACCCCTAGATCATGACGAGAAGCGATGTGCAGCTTGTAAGCTCCTTCGGCCTTAGACCCTTAAGGAGCGCTGTGTAAAGCAGTGCACCGTGTATGGTGTGTTGCGGGCTGAACCCTCTTCTCGCACCGCCACACCCGCCGAAAGTGACGGGGGCACTGATGATGTCCAGACATCCTTTTTGAATGTCATGGACCTTGAGGCAGACGCTTCTAGATCCCCCCCCACACCCGTCCCTGACCCCTCTAGGACTGACGTAAGTGTCTCTGTGGGGAAAACACCCGGCGACGGGGGCGTACAGAAACGACACACTAAGCACACAACCCCACCACTGATTTAGTCTGTTCCGGCAAACGGTGAAGGCTCCAACAGGACCGCCGAAAATTTCGACGGAATCCTCTGGTGGATCAGCAGCCTTCCCCCGCATCTGCAGAAGTGCATTGCGACTGGGCACTCCAAAGCTAAGGGTGCTACCTCTAAATCTGTTTTAAACTCCAAAGCGCGATCATCCGACGCTCGGGTGGCCCCAGTAGGCCCGAAAACTACTCCTAGGCCTCCTAGCCTTTCCATAGGTGCAAAATCTACCGCTAGGCCCTCTGATGCCGCGGTAGATCTACCACTGACCAGTTTACTCACGCCGATTTGGTGGAGATTGAGGATAGTATCGCGAGGATTAGGTTGGGCTGACGCCTAAGACACCATCTGAACGCATGGATCGTGCCGTGGACCAGTCTAAAGACACGGCATGGTGCCCCAGTACTCGCAAAACTTATAAGGACAGTCAGGAGCCTCTATCCAACAACCCCTTTCGATGCCAATGAGGAAGACTGTTTTTCCACCTTGGGCCCTTCTGGCACATCTAAGTGGACCAGGGAAAAGTTTGAAGGATGCATGGACCGTGTAGAAAGGATTCTCATGTTCAGAGCATCCTTCCTCTAAGATCTTGTGGATGCCCTTTTTTGGGGATCCACTTCATGTTTCCAGGAAAATCTTGACTCTCAGCCTTCGGCTTCTGTCCACCATGAAGATGTGGTCCAGATGGACACTTACCAAGAAATCTATGACGAGGCAGGAGATCCTTCTTGCAAGACTACCCTGATGACAACTGGGAGGAAACCCAGCAAGTGGAGACAGAACCATGGACGCTCCCCATGCAAGATCAGGACACTGACCTATGCCTGGATTCTCCTCCCACCACCGCGGCCCGCCAGGCATTGACTGTAGACTATCAAATGGCCTTCAATAGGAAGACAGCAGAGCACTTTCAGATCACCACCTAGGACGCGGTACCCAAACAAGATTTTGTGGAGGACATTCTCGACTCCCAGGAGGTTCCTGAACCCGCTAGGTCCAGACTGCTCACCATCATGGCCGAGGGAAGGCAGGTAAATCAGAATATAATTAAAAACACTCTGGACACTGCTGAGACGGCAGGCAGGTCCCTGGCCCAGGGCACACTACTCAATCGGCACGCTTGGCTCCGCAACCCGGGGATTCAAGCCTGAAACACAGGCCGCTCTTATTAACAAACCCATAGAAGAGACCAATCTCTTCGGGGAAAGCAGTCTATGATGCTCTGGAGACCGCCAAGAAAGAGCATGAGACTCTTAAATCCGTGCAACAAAACTCTGAAGCCCCCCAAAAGGGGAGGCGGAGGCGGTTCTCGTTGGTCCTTTCGAGGCCAATCCTGTGCACGTCAAAACTACAACACAGGAAACTGGAACCCTGGACAAACATCCAGAAGCCCTGCCAACTACCCACCTAGTGGTCAACTACGTGACAGAGGCCCCAACCCCTGAGGAGCCACAGCCTCTGGTCAGAAATGACCAACGGATCCAGGTCCCCTCCCATGTCGCCCCTGTCGGGGTGGGGGGGGGGCGTTTAACATCTTTCCTCGCGGCATAGGAGGGAATAACTTCAGACTAGTGGGTTATAAAGATGCTCCCCCCACAGGTACTGCGTGGCATTCGCCCGACCACAGTTCAGACCGACACGTTCACGACACCTCCTGCTGGACCATCTGGAGATCCTGAAAAACAAGGTGGAAGCGCCTCTGGGAAAGGACACCATAGAAGCCATCCCTCAGGTAAACAAGGATATTTATTCAGTGTACTTCCTTGTACCCAAAAGGACCTCACAATGCGCCCTGTTCTAGACCTGCGCCCAGCAAACACATTTATAAAACCTCAAAAGTTTCATATGGTAACGCTACAGGAATTGATCTGAGAGTTGAAACAGGGGGACCACATGGCAACATTGGACATGAAAGATGCATACTTTTATATTTCCATGTTGCCAGCGCACAGGAAATATCTAAGGTTCATGATAGAGGACAGGCATTACCAATTCAAGGTGCTCCCCTTCGGCATTGCCTCGGCGCCAATGGTGTTTACAAAGGTCCTGGCAGCACACCTACGCAGCTATCCATCCCGGTTTACCATTACCTCGACGACTGGCTCATAACAGGACTCTTACGACACATGCTTTTTGAACACCCAGAAGACCGTAGACCTTCTGTTCAGTCTGGGATTCTTTATTAACGAGAAGTCCAGTCTAGCCCCCAGTCATGTAAAACAATTTCTGGGGGCTCTAATCCGGACGAAGGACGGCCTCATCTTCCCCTCCGAGAGGCTTCAGAACATGCTTTTTCAGATCCCTCAATATATAGCCAGTCTGGAGTTGATGGTACGCAAGGCCATGCGGCTGCTAGGTATGATGGCGTCATGCATATACTTGGTTACCCATGCGCGCCTGCATCCCATGCAAGAGTGGCTCAACAGCCAGTGGTGTCAGGCCAGCGGACAATGGGAGGATCTGGTAGTTGTCTCACCAGCCCTGGTTCTCTCTGCAATGTTGGTCGAGGGAAAACCTCTTGAAGGGGAAGTCCTTCACCACCGCCGCAGTGGAAGCCACTCTCACGATGCTCATCTCACGGGGTGGGAGGGCTCGCCTGGTCCCCAACCATATAAATCTGATAGAGCTATTAAGTGTTCAAGGCACTGAAAGCCTTTCAGACTCCACTACAAGGGAAGACAGTTCTGGTTCTGACAGACAGCACCACGGCCATGTATTACCTAAACAAACAAGGGGGCACACTCTCCAGGGCTATCCAAACTGTCCCAAAACATTTGGATGTGGGCTCTCAAACACAAGATGTTTCTGTTGTCCCAACATGTTCCAGGGGAACTCAATCTTCTGGCAGACATGCTCAGCAGAGATTTCCCACTGCCCGTAGAATGCGAATGGCGTCTGCACGAAGACCTAGTCTCCAACGTCTTCGCAGAATGGGGCTTGCCAGAGATCGACCTGTGGACAACTCAGGAGAAAGCCCAATTTCAAGACTGCGCCTCCAGGTACCCCCAGAACCGCTCCAAAGGGAAAAGAGACTAGATAACATGGTCTGAAATTATTTACGCTCCCCACCCACCCCCCCACGACTCCCCTTCTCAACAAGATGGTGCACAAGATGCACCAGGAACCAGTCACTGTGATATTGGTAGCCCCCATGTGGGCCCGCCAACCCTGGTTCGCTCATTTAATGGAAATGTCCCTCTCCCCGCCAGTAAAACTACCCTGCCCTTACAACATGTTTTCTCAGGACAGGGGGAGACCCTACACCCACAAACTCTGAACTTAGCAGCCTGGCTCCTGAGGTCCTAGTTTGGACACCTTCAGCTCCCACAGATGCATGGACATTCTCAGGGAAGCTAGGAAACCTAACGCCCGCTATTGCTATTCCAGTAAATGGAAACGCTTTGTCATCTGGTGTAATACTAGGGGCGTCCATCCCATCGATTGCTCACCCACACACATTGTGCTGTACCTAACCCATTTGTTAGACGCAGGACTGGTCTTCAATTCCCTAAAGGTTAATCTTGCTGCGCGCTCAGCCTACACCACGTCACAGCAGAAAGTATCACGGTGAAAAATACTGGTTATTAAGGCCTTTATGGAATGTTAAGAGAATCCATCCCCCATTTCTCACCCAGCTCCTGGATGGGATTTAAATGTGGTTTTAACCAGACTCATGGGATCTCCCTTTGAGCCAATGTAAAAGTAAAGTCTAAAAGACCTTACTTGGAAGACGGCCTTCCTAGTGTTTATCACTTCTATTAGAAGTGTTAGCGAGCTACAGGCCCTTTTTGTCCTACACCCCTTTGTTACAGTCCACAGGGATAAGGTAGTTCTGCGCACTCTTCCCAACTTTTGCACCTAAATTCATCTCGAAATTCCATGTGAACCAATCGATCGAACTACCCACTTTCTTCCAGAATCCCACAAGCATGGCTGAAAGAAGCCTGCGCACATCTAGTGTGTGCAGGTTTCTTTCAGTCATGTTCTACCTGGAAAGAACGAAACCATTGAGGAAAACCAACCAATTTTTAGTTTCAGTGGCAGCTGGTAGAGAAGGAGATCCTGTCTGTAAATCCGCTATCTCAAGGTGGATTGTCAAATGCATCCCACTGTTACACTATTGCTAAGAGGACTGCCCTTCAAGCCTAGAGCACACTCAGGGCACTGGGGCTTCCATAGCATTCATTGCAAATGTTCCCCTCGAGTCCATTTGCAAAGCGGCAACCTGGAGTTCTGTACACACCTTTACAGAACACTATTGCCTAGACACTAATTCTAGATCTGACTCTCTGGTGGGACAAGCTGTATTAAGACCTCCTTTCTCTACTGTTCCTTCTCACAAACCACCTTCAACTCCAGGTACTGCACACTAGTATATGCACAGCATGTCATTCTAAGCAGATTAACGAGCATCGGAAGACGTGCATTACTCACCGTAATAGCATTTCTGATGATTGTATCTGCTTGAATTCACGTGCGCACTCCCTGCCTCCCCACTCGGTGTGGAAGGAACATAGACTTCTTTCTACTTTCTCTTCATGTACTCGCAATAACATTGGGGCAGAAAAAAATACCCTCATGGTAGAATAAATACAATTGGAGGGACCTCGGCGTGTGTTGGATTTTGGGTACACTATACGTCTGAATAGGAATAGACACGCCTATACGAACGTCCCCTTTCGGTCCCCGAAAGACTGTGCGGTTACCACTGGATGTTGGACCATATGCACAGCATGTGAATCTAAGCGGGTACAATCATCAGAAATGCTATTACGGTGAGTAATACATGTCATTCCAATTGGTCCAAGAACAAGCAAATAATCTGGGGGCATGGCCATCTTGGGACACTAGCCAATGTCAGTAGGTAAACCCGAATGTGCATTCTAAAAATATAGCAAAAATTGTACAAATGTAACTGCTGCCACCAACTTGTCCTTAGGCACATGTGAGGAGCCAGGAACGAGACTCCGACATAAGGGAGTCCTAGTTTTGGTCAAAGGGGAAATTCCTCTGTCCCTGCTTGAAGAGGTTTGCTTACCTTAAACCAAAATTAAGGATCTGTCAATGTTGGAATGTCCAAAGCAAAACCGTTATGTCCAATTCTGGCCCTCAAATTCTCACAATTAACACCAAGTTGAAAAGGATAATGTGTTTAGCCTTGAGTGGTGTATAAATGTTCAAATAGAATGCTTAACTCAACCCAAAATGTTCCAGAAGGATGGAATTACTTATTCCAGAGGGTGGTTCACTTTCCCTGGATTTCTCTTCACTCTGCTTTATATTCAAGAATCAGTTCCTTACAGGCATTTGACTCTGTGGAATGGCCCTTCCTGTTCGCCGTACTTGCTCAGATGGGCCTAGGTGCCCGATTCATATAGTTTCCCTACTATAAAAGGACCCCCCTGGCTACCATACTGATGGGATCAGCGAGATCCTCCCCCATTAGGTTGCAACGATGCACTAGACCAGGATGTCCTCTCTGCATTAATTTTTGCCTTAATAATAGAACCAATAGCATTGAATCTACGATTCGAACAACTCCACAGGGGCCTCACCATAGGCCCACACAGGCTGATTATATCCTTATACGCCGATGATGTGGCGCTTTTCGTACGTGATCCAGCAGAGAATCTTAACCCAATTATGCATGAAGTGATCAAGTTTGGAGCAATATCAGGTTTAAAAATGAACCAATACGAAATCGATTATATTCCCACTCACTCAGCTACCAAACCATTCACTGACGATTACAACTTCGCTTGGGAGACCTCAAAGGTGCGCTACCTTGGGATACTGATGTCGTTAAACTACCACGAGTTATTCCAAGACCACTATGAAGCGGTAGCAAAAACTCTGCAAGAAAAAGTAAACCACTGGAAATCACTCCCACTGACCTTATGGGGAGAGCCTCCCTAGTCAAGATGGTGATATTGCCAAAATTACTATACCGATCCTCCAATATCCCAATTTTGATCCCACAACTGTTTATGTTAAAAATTAAAAGCATAGTTCTCGACCTACTATGGGCCGGCAAACCAGCCAGTCACCCATTCGACACTGATGCTCCCTGTATCTAGTGGTGGTCTTGCCCTTCCTGACTTGGAAAGATATTTCTGGGCAGCCCAGACACAATTCCTTAGCTTTTGGTATGCCATGCATTTCATCAGACCACACGTGCAAATGGAACGAGCACTGGCAACACCCAATCTATTAAGGGCTGTGATCATAAGTTAACTCCCAGTGCCTACTAACATGATGAATGTGGTCCTAGCGACTTTCGGGGTATGGAAATAAACTCGCACGAAAATACAATGTTCAGGTGAGATATTCGCCCCTCCTTCCAATCAAATTCATTCCAGGGATCCCCTTAACTTCTGAAAAGGTCTTCCATCAATGGGTTGAAAAGCTACAAATAAAATCACTTGGTGACCTGGTCAGTGAAGGCTCCTTTATTGCACCTCAACAAGCAACTGAAAGGGGAGGGAACACACCCCTTGATAAGTTGATCTACTTTAGAACCAGGTGTACCCTACAGGCCCCATTTCCCCACATTCCTGCAGCAACCTCCAACTTGGCAGCTACTACACAACGTGATCAAGGCCCAGGGCGAGGGCAGGCTAGTCTCTCAAATCTATAAATCATCCCATCAGACACGGTTTCCATCGATACTTGCACGAACACCAGATGGGAGAGGTCCCTTCAGCTAACAATACCAGACGAAGAATGGACACACATTCTAAAACAAACCCAAAAAATAGCCCTTAACTCTCGCCTAAAGCAAATACACTTTAACTATCTGCACCAGATGTATTTCACCCCCCCAAAAGAAGAACAAACAACAATCGGACCAATCGGCAAAATGTGAAAGCTGCGGATATGCAGCGGCAGACTTTGTCTACCTTGCCTGGGACTGCCCTAACCTTACCCCATTCTGGACACAAATCCTCCAGACCACATCAGCAATAATAGGAGAAGTGCAACCCATCCCGACGACAGCCCTGCTCGGGATGACTAAGCAACTCTCACCTGGAATAAGGAAACTGGCATGACTACCACTAACTCTGGCACAATGGAGAGTGGCCATGTCATGGGGCAGAGGACCTACACCATCAGTGGCCCTCTGGCGTAAAGACATCTTGTACTGTCAAGACGTTGAGTCTGAATTTATCAGAACACTTCCCCAACATGCGTGCCCCCTGACATTTGGGGGCCCCTAGTGTCCTTTTTAATTAATGAAACAGACTAGAACTCCTCCACGACTTCGTCAGGGAGACAGTCCCTAACATTCTGCTTTTCATACCACCGAGGTTCTGAAAATTGGCGGCTGTCTAGCCAACTCGCTAAATGATAACATTACAACATTAACTTTGGCGGTCCGGGGGAGGGTCGGCGGGGGCTTAGGAAAGGCACTGGGGTTACTCACCCTTGGTGGGGGGGTGTTCGTTCTTTAACTGTTTTTTTTTTTTGAAATCTCCAAAAATATTATTTGTTAAAAAATAATCGATTCCTTACGTTTTCGCTTCTTCCACAACAAAACTGGTATACAGAACAACTTGGCTGATAGTCTGTATTTTGCTCAGATACTTGGTGTACTATCCGGTGAGGTTTCTTCTATCCTCCAACATATTGCAGATGTATCCTTATCTGGACTTCCTTGACTACTGTAAAATACACACTGTTCAACTTGATACCTGGTGTGCTTTCCTGCGAGGGCTTTTTCATATGAATATGCTTGTGAACTGCATCTTCCTAGTATACTCTCCTGCCAGGGCTTTTCTCATGTGGGTTCTGCACACACAATCTTATGTGTCAATCTTGCACTTTTAATCTGCCTGGTGTATACTCTTCTGCCAGGATTTCTCTCATAAGTGTATTGCATACAAACTATTATTTGCCTCTGAGAAATGCTCATTTGTTCAATTTCATATTTCATTAATGTTTCTTAGTCAGGGACACGCCCTGGCGTCCACTCTTCCCTCGAGTGGATTCAATGGTTCTTGCTGGTGTATGTGGTGTGTTGCAAGGCAGAGGCCATCTCTCAGGGTTTCGTTGCTGCTCTGCTTTTCTCCAGCACCCTCTGTGTCCCTCTAGGCTTTGGCATGGAGGCTGCCTTAGAGTTCCTGAAAAACGCCCAGAAGCCATCCACTTGCTTCTGGCATTCTTGCAGCATGTTCCCTCTTGCAGTCTGCTCCCTTCTTCCTTGTCTGTGAGCTGGTTGGCCCAACAGACACCACTTCCGCCCCACAGTTCCTCTTGTCAGCAGAAGCAGCATTTCTCCAGCCAGCGTCCACGGTCGCCTGTCAGCTGGCCTTCTGGTTTAAATCTCCGTCATCAGATTTGTTCCTGTAACAACTAGAATGCAGCGTGTGCTACTTGCTTCAGTAATCTTAATTACTCTGCTCATCTTCTTAGTCACAGTACTTTCGTTTTTAGGGCAATGGTAGCTGGTTTCGAAGTCTTATTTGCAAAGTCTGAAAAGATGTTTTCAGGAATCTTGCAAGTTAAGTCTGATTTGAAGGACTGGTATCCCGAGTCTGGAAAGGTGTTTTCAGGAGTCTTAAGCAAGTTAGTGTTTAAGGACTTCTATACAGATCTTGTGAAAGTGTTTCCATTACCTTTCCTAGGTGGGTGGGGGCATTAAGGCATGGGAGTTTCCTCCGAAGAAAAAGGGATATCATCTCTCGTCACATGTCATGACCAGGAAAGTTGCCTAAAAAAAAAAGCTTTGCATGTGTGTGGAAGCATCTGCAGGGATGCAGCTATAATTCTCTGCTAGTGGTTATTGCAGGTGAATGGAGTTCAGATCTGCCTGTGGAGGAGTCCTTGAAATGTGTATTTGGGTGTGGCTGAATGGATAATGTTGAGATGTGCATGGGGGTGTCTGTGGCGGGGCATGGGCGGTAGTTTTTGCAATAGCAGTAAGACTGCAGTGATTTCAATTTCTAGGAAAACATGGTTGTCCTTTATCTGATTGGGATGTTTAAAATTAATATTGATAATCTAGACAATTGATCATAGCAAACCTCCAACCCCTAGGTCCCTCACCCACCCCGACTTGTTTTTGGCTTCCCAAATTTCGTCTGAGTGGCATTCCTGACGGTCTACTTCATTTTTACTCTGAAGGAGCAGTGATTTGGGTTTTATTGGCGATTGCACTTGATAATGTGGTTTCAATATAGTCTGGGTCCTAATAAAAAATCAAGAACCTGCTTCAATGGTCTTAAAATTGGTATGGTCACTTGCTTAGTGACACATACTTGATCTCAGTGAGAAATATTTCAGTCATCTGGTTTGTCAGTTTTTCTTTTTATTTGGCAGAAGATGTTTCCAGTGCTGGCAGGAGGGTTCCTTGATCATCCATGTTACTACTTGGAGAGTCAGGATAACATGAGAACTCCCTGTAAGCCACGCTAGTAGTTTGTAGGGGAAATAAGAACCCATGAAAAATATACCCAACAATCTAACCAATTGAAATCCTGAGTGAGTCTGAAGAAGCCTAGGGAGGGGGGAGGGAGATAGCTCAGGGGCAATGCGTTTGTCTTGGGAGCAAGACAACGCAGCACAACACAAGTTCGAATCTGATCCTGCACTTAAACTAATCTCTTGTGTTAAGCGTGACAATTATAACAGGGCAGATAGTGTAGTCCCCTTCTCTCCCACCCCTCGCCCCCAGGATGAAAGTGGCTGCCACCATCACCCCTGTATTGAAAGTGTGCGCACCCTGCTCTCAAGTTTCCTGACCAACCTAGCAGTCTGTATCCTTACTTTTGACAAACTTGGAACCTTGTTGTTGGTGCATTAACTGGAAAGCCAAACTGGGATTGGGTATGCACCAGTCTTCTGCTGCTCTAAGGAACCAAGTTGGGCTGTACTGCAGCATCTCTTCCACTGGTAGTGTTTTGGCGGAGTGCAGGAGTGCAAGGCCCAACAGTGCAGTTCCCCAAGCAGGCTTTACAATAGGACCTGATAGTACATAGTATGCTTATGAAGCACCTTCATTTCTGGACGATTGATCCAGTCTTCCACTGCTATAGGAGAATATGCGCTCTTTACCTAATGCTGCACCTTCTTACAGGCACTGGAAACTGTCAGATTCTGGCATTGTAAATTGCTTCTCGTCCCTTAACAGGCCAGGTATGCAAAAAATGATTCACTTGTACAATAATGCATGTACAAAACTGCATGCACACTGGTATGTAAACCCTAGATCAAAATGAAGCCTAGATCTTTACTAAAATGTGTTTGATTTATGGAGAGATGTATTCAATTCTTCCTCTTTTTAGATGCACAAGTTTAGCACGGATCCTGAGGTTTTTATATTTTTGGTCAGCACACGGGCAGGTGGCCTTGGTATTAACTTAACTGCTGCTGATACAGTAATCATCTACGACAGTGACTGGGTAAGTATTTGCAATGGGTTAGCACATTTGATTGTTTTACCTCCTGTACATTTTTTTAAACTTAATTAAAAACAATAATTCTGCTAAAAGACGAACATTCTATTTATATGGGCTGTTACATTTGTTCTCAATGTATTTGTAACAATGCTTTCCTGCTTATTGTTACTGTAGCTGCTTTGACTACCCAGTTACTTTATTGTATATTTTCATGCAGTGTAGATTTGGAACACTTTACAAGAGTGCATTTTCTGCATCGTTTATTCATGATTTAAGAACTTTATACACAAACACGAATGCCATCCAAATGTTTAGACGTTTTCAGTTTGATTAAGCAAAGGAAGCTTGCAGTGGCCAGATTTTCTGGAAAGATGTGGACAGGAAGTCTTTATTTTATTTATTTTAACCTGGTTTTGCAGTCTTACACAATTGTTTCTGGAACACCTTCCCAATCCAGTAAACCAACACTTGTCAGCATAATTATTTTTTCTGAAAATGTTGGTTTGTTGTATTAGGTTTGGCATTCATAGGACTGCATGTCCTTTTTACGTGAAGCTCACAGTAAGGGCTCCTTGATTACTGCAGTGAGAACAGAGAATGAAACAGTTAATACTGGTTCTTCATACAAAATAGATGCTCCAAGTCCTTTAAAAGCAGAACTTAAAGTCACATTTGCAGCTTACTTTTCATCAGAACCTTTTAGAAAAAAATCTATATTTTTAATTATGGCCAATTTCTTTTTGAGTGAACTTCCCCTTTAAAGCCCTCCATGCATCCTGGCAAAATATTTGTGTTGTGGACAGTAATTTCTGAGGCTGTGATCCATATGCCTGAGGGTGAGATCAGAGATGAGTTCAATGAGCTTTGGCTGACTGGCTCTTCAGGCCGGGCTTGATTCTGCAGACTCCGTTGGCATGTCTGAGCACTAGTTCTGTTAAAAGAACATTCTTTGCTTAGAACTTTGGATTTGCCCAGACGGAACTATTCGATATGGTTGGCCCAAACGCAGATAGTTAGTCTGAGTTATTTTTTTACTTGTTTTCAGCTGAAAGTGTCAGTCCACTCCTAGACCAGGCCAAAATGTTCTCAAGACCAGGTAGATAATGCAAGGGAGCTCAGTAAGTCTTTGCTACTGTCCCCTCGAACAATTGCAGCAAAACCCGAGATGTCGCATGTTGGGGAGAATTCGCAGAAATGTGCCAATTCCCCTCTACCGTAGAGACCCCCAGCAACTTTGCTGGATTTTGAGGACTTGTATTTTGAGTAAGACCCTTTTTCCCCACGCTGTCGTATTTTAATGCGTTTGCTCTGTTTCTTTTGGATAAACTACTGTTTCCAAGAGCAGTAAAGTGAAATTGACTTTACTTACATTTGTAACTTTACAGACCCAGCACACACCATCTTACAATAGGGTGCTGAAGGGGCTACTTAGTATGCTCGTTGTCTAGCTTCTCATGTAACAATTTTGTTACCCTTTCCTCGATGAATGACTGGTGGCAGTGGTTTACTTCTCCAGCATGGGGTCTGGCATGGATTCACATGCTCATGAATATTCCCCGTCGTCAGGCTGGGAATCCTCGGTAAAGAAAAAACCAGTATCAGTTTCGTTTCTGATCTGTCTTTCGTAGTAATAACCAATCACTGGTCTCTGCGTCATACTGACCACAGCCAATGACTGCCCTCTACCTAAGCACCGCCTCTGGCAGCCATCTTCAGATTTTTACCGCACGTTCATGTGTTGGGATCCTCGTGCTATTGCTCTCGAGCGTTAGTGCTATTTTTTTCACGTTTTTTTCAAAAACTTCGTTTTTTCGGTCAAAAGAGCCTCAAGCTCCACCGACTCTCCATCCGATCAACGGGGACCCGTGTTGGATTCGTCTGCGCCCCTCAAGGGTGAAGATTCATCGAGCTATGCTTTTGGAGGACTCCAGAAGCTTCTCAGGCCCGGACATGGCCCAGGAGAAGGGAAGCTCGACGCCCGGAAAGCTGTTCAGGATGTGCCCTGGATGCCAGCTGCAGAACGTCTTTAAGGAGGACGAACACTCCTTTTGTCTCTACTGCTTACATGAGGACAAGACGCACGTGGAGAAGGACTGTGCGTTTGGCGGCAATATGTCGGAGCGGACCATGAAGGACCGCCATCAACGTCTCGCCAACTGGCTGGAAGGGAAGAGCCCGTCAGGCGAGAAGAAGAGGAAGAAATCCGAGCGGTCTTCTAAGACCTTTGAGGACGCCCCGGCGACGGGGGTCCAACACAAGGCCAAGCACTGCGAGTCCGCTGGCACCGGGAGCGCCGAACGGTCGGGCTCTACGGGCGCCAGGCAGGGCGCACCCTCCCCGGCACCATCAGCCACGAGCCAACGCTCTGGGTCGGGTAAGAGGAAGGGCGAGCACCCGGCGAAGCTCCTGGAGAGGCCCCGGTCGAGCTCGAAGGCCCCATCGGAGGGGGAGCGAGGCAGTGTCCCCCCCCCCCCCCCAAGGATAAGGCGGTGAGCGCACCTAAGGTGGTGAAGGCCTTAATCCATCCGGCCAAGCCCTCTATCGATACTGTCGCGGCGGCCCTGGCTCAGCCTGTGGAGGCTACACCAGTGGTGGCGACCTCGGGGCGCAGTCTCCCTGCCACCTCGGAGGGAGTCCTCTTTTGTGCCCATCGATAGGACCCCCGTGAAATCCCCGGCGGGGAAGAAAAAGGGGGGGGGGCAGGGCGTCGTCGTAGATTCGGCCTCAACCTCGGAGGAAGAGCTGATCGAGGTCTTAAGCCACGGCCTTGGCGTGGATGAAGACCGGCCCGTCGGGATGGATCCCGACGCAGGTGACGACATCGTCGAGGGTGCCGACGGGGCCCCTGATCGCCTGTCGGATTCCCCTCTGCCAGCGCCGCAAGACAACTCGGCGGCCATTTTGTTGGCTATACAGTCCTTATGCTCAGAGATAAGGATGAGACTACCGTTGCCGACGGAGGAAACTCTCCCGTCGGGGGATCCTGAACCGGGACCTTCTGGTGTTCCCCCGCCCAAGAAAAGGATTCACCCTCCACCTCCTTTTCAGCCGTCGCGCCCCGTCCAGCCCTCCTCCCCGTCCACCCGAGGGGATGATACGGGGACTGACACGGCAGCGACGGGTACGGACGACGAGGTATACGACGAGGATCTACCGTCGTCACCTCCCACCAGGGCTTCTCCGCCCGACGAGATTGGATAGTTCCACTCCATGATCGCCAGGGCATCCGAGCTTTTCCAACTCTGCCCTAAGGAGAAGAAAAAGGAAGGATTCCTTTATCAACGGCGCGAGGCCAAGAGGAAGACGGTCCTCGCGGTGCCTCTACTGGACGACATTTGGGATGAGGGCCTCGCCCTCCTCAAGAACCCTTCCACGACGCCAGCTAGAAGAGACCGGTACGAGAAGAAGTACCGGGTCCCGGACGCGGCCCCCCCTGTGCCTCCGGGCGCAGCCTACCCCAGACTCCGTCGTCTCTGCGGCGGCCAGAAAGAAAGCGGGGGGGGGGTGCGGCCTCCACATCGACTTCCCCCCCCCCCCCCACCGGACGGCGAGGGAAAGAAATTGGACGCTATGGGACGCAGGGTCATCTCGTCTGCAGCGACGACGATTAAAGCGGCCAACGCCTTGGCTATCGTGGCCCGCTACGACAGGGAGCTATGGTACAAACTGGCTCCCCTGCTGGACTTCCTACCGGACAGCAAGAGGGCGGATGCCGGACATCGCCGACACTGGGTTTCGCCAGTTGGGCAACGGCATGTGCCTTAGGCGGCGTGGATGGCTCAAGGCTACGGACTTCCGTCAAGACGTACAGACCAGAGTCCTGGACATGCCGTTCGATGGGAACAACCTGTTTGGGAAAACAGTGGACGATTCCCTTCAGGCCATTAAAGCGGACACTGAGACGGCCCGGGCCCTTGGGGTTCTGCAGCAACGACGGACGCCCTTTCGGAGCAGCGGAGGCAAGGGCGCCTCCAAAGGTTCCGGCGGCGGTTTCTCCACCTACCGTCAAGCAGCCCGCTCGTCGTCTCAGGAGGCCTACAGAGGACGAGGCAAGTCTGGCGGACCCCGCCGTCGTCGTCAAGGAGGCAAAGCCTCGTCGAAACAGGATTGAACCGGCCGTGGTGGGGTCGGGCCCCCACTGAAGCACCCCGGTGGGAGGCCGGCTGGCGAGCTTCGTCAGCGTGTGGGAGTCCATCTCCACTGACCGTTGGGTGCTGGACGCCTTAGCCCGGGGCCACGCGCTCGAGTTTCAAAGAAGGTGCCCGCGCGACCCCCCCCCCCGTGGCCAGGAAAGAGCTTCACGTCCCTCAGCTTCTCCTGGAGGTAAAGGCGATGCTCAGGAAGGGCGCCATCGAACTCGTCCCAAAGAGGCTTCGGGGCTCCGGAGTTTACTCGAGATACTTCCTCGTGAAGAAGACGGGAGGATGGCGCCCCATCCTAGACCTGCGACGTCTGAACAAGTTCATCAAGGCGCAGAAGTTCCGGATGGTCACCCTCCAGCACGTCCTGGGGCAGCTGGAGGAAGGAGACTTCCTGTCGTCGTTGGATTTGGAGGATGCCTACTTCCATATTCCCATCCTAAAGGGGCACCGAAAATTCCTCAGGTTTGTGGTCCAAGGGCGTCACTACCAGTTCAAAGCCCTCCCCTTCGGACTACGGTCGGCACCCAGGGTATTCACCAAGTGCCTTGCACCGGTTGCGACGCAGCTGCGCCGCGAGGGGATCCACGTCTACCCCTACCTGGACTACTGGCTCATCCGAGCCAAGACGAGGGAGCTCGCTGTGGAGCACACGGCAAGGACCGTCCAACTTCTCACGGACCTGGGATTCTCCGTGAACTACGCCAAGTCCCACCTGGTACCCGCGGAAAACGCACTGTTTCTGGGGGCGAAGCTCGACAGTGTCCCTTCTGGCCTCCCCGTCGGAGGAAAGGACCAGGTCCATCCTGGGCAAGGTACAGCGGATGTTGGTTTCCGACGCGGCCAAGGTGAGGTCCATCAAGTCCCTCATCGGAATGATGTCTTCTTGCATCTACCTCATTCCCATGTGCAGGCTCCGGATGCGCCCGTTGCAGGAGTTCCTGGACGCGCGCTGGATCCAAACGACGGGCGGCTTTGAGGAGAGGATCACACTCGACGAGAGTTTCCGCCGAGCGGTCCGGTGGTGGGGCAACTGCGCGCATCTGACGGCGGGCATGGACTTCCAGACCCCAGACCACCAGGAGACGGTGATCACGGATGCCTCCCTGGAAGGGTGGGGTGCACACACCGAAAATCTGCACGCGAGAGGCCTTTGGCTCCCGACGGAGAAGTCCCTCCATATCAACGTCCTGGAGCTCCGTGCAGTGTTCTGGGCCCTCAGGTCCTTCCTTCCGTCCCTCAAGGGCAAGGTGGTGAGGATCTTCACCGACAACACAACCACCATGTTTTACATCAGGAAACAGGGCGGAACCAGGTCCCCAGCGCTGTCCGAGGCGCAGGACCTGTGGCATTGGGCCGTCGCCCAAAGGATGTTTCTGGTGCCGTTTCATCTGGCAGGGATAAAAAACACCATTGCCGACTCATTCAGCAGGGAGCTGTGCTCGTGCCACGAGTGGGAACTACGGCAGGATCTAGTGGATCGCCTCTTCCGACGGTGGGGCACACCCCAGATCGACCTGTTCGCGACGTCGACGAACTCCAAGTGCCAGAGGTTCGCCAGCAGGTTTCCCCAGGCGAGGAGCATGGGCGATGCTTTCTCCTTCCCCTGGGAGGGCCTGTTCCTCTACGCGTTCCCTCCTTTGCCACTGCTAATCCGGCTCGTCAACCAGCTCAAGAGGTCACGGTGCAGGATGATCCTCGTCGCACCTGCGTGGCCGAGGCAGATATGGTTCCCGGACCTTCTGGACTTGTCAGCGTCCCCGCCAATCAAGCTGCCGTTGGACGCGGATCTACTCTCCAGGGAAGGAGGCGCCATCCTCCACCACGACCCGAAATCGCTGAACTTGCAGGCCTGGCTCCTGCAGCGCTAGAGTTTGGAAGATACGACATACCGGCCGACTGCAGAGAGGTTCTTGCAAAGGCCAGGGCGTCCTCGACTCTTAAATGCTACGGACACAAATGGAAGAGTTTCTCTGTCTGGTGCCACGCACAGAAGATTAACCCTCTACGGATTACGGCTCCCCAGGTACTGCCGTATCTGCTGACGCTGGCCAAAGCTGGACTGGCACACGCGTCCATCAAGATTCATCTTGCTGCGATCTCCCGATACACCAGAACCACGGGCCAGACGTCCTTGTGGTCTCATCGTCTGGTGAAAGAGTTCATGAAGGGACTGTTGAGATCGTTCCCGCCGGTGAAGGCTCCGGCCCCGGCGTGGGAGCTCAACATGGTGCTGACCAAGCTAATGGGACCTCCGTTCAAGCCTCTGCACTCGGCCCCGTTGAAGTTTCTGTCGTGGAAAACAGCGTTTCTTGTGGCCATCACCTCCGCACGACGGGTGGGAGAGATCCAGGCCCTTTCCTGCAAGGCCCCGTACTTGACTTTTCACGACACAAGGGTAGTGCTCAGAACGCACCCCTCCTTCATGCCCAAGGTACCGTCGGACTTCCATCTCAACGAACCCTTGGTGTTGCCTGTGTTCTTCCCGTCGCCTTCGTCGCCGGCTGAGACCTGTCAATCAGGGGAAGGCTCTCTCGAAGGCTTCCATTTCCAGATGGCTCTCCGGCTGTATCATGTACTGTCATCGGTTGGCAAACCGACCGCTGTCTGGCCGTCCGAGAGCCCATTCCACCAGAGCGATCGCAGCTACCACGGCGTTCCTTTCTGGTGTGCCCCTACTGGACATATGCAGGGCTGCTACGTGGAGGTCGACGCACACCTTCACGAAATTCTACTGCGTCGATCGGGATTCCAGGGAGGAGTCCAGGGTCGGCCAAGCAGTGGTGCGCAACCTGTTCGCCTGAGGTGAGCCTGGTGAGGAGGTAAGATGCTTAATGTTGAGTTTGATGTACTGCTTAATGTTGAGCCTTTGCCACCTCCCGTGGTTGTGCATGTGTGTACTGCTATGTATTCTTTATTCATGAGCATGTGAATCCATGCCAGACCCCATGCTGGAGAAGGAACAAGTTACTTACCTGTAACTTTTGTTCTCCAGCATGGGTCTGGCATGGATTCACATGCGAACCCTCCCGCCTACCCCTCTGCGGCTCTTCACTTGGTCATACTGCCACTTCACGTGCTTCCAAATCTGAAGATGGCTGCCAGAGGCGGTGCTTAGGTAGAGGGCAGTCATTGGCTGTGGTCAGTATGACGCAGAGACCAGTGATTGGTTATTACTACGAAAGACAGATCAGAAACGAAACTGATACTGTTTTTTTCTTTACCGAGGATTCCCAGCCTGACGACGGGGAATATTCATGAGCATGTGAATCCATGCCAGACCCATGCTGGAGAACAGTTACAGGTAAGTAACTTGTTCCTTTTAACTACCGTAGCGTGCCTTTACCGCGTTCTGCGTTCGCAGCTGCAGTAAAGCACCCAAGGGTGCCATTTTTGTCTAAATGGTCCTGGTTGTCTTTTTTCACCGTTTCTTTGTGGAAATGTCCTTCTTGAGATTTACTCTGCGTGCCAAACCAGGTTTGGTCCCTTTGTTCGTTTTGTCTTTGGCGGGATTCACAAGTGAAGCCCGCCTCTGGCTCCATGGTGTCTGGATGGGGCAGGAAGCGAGGGAGGTGCCTGAAACTCCCTGTGCTTAGTCTCCTAGGAGACCAGAATGCACTCTCAGCTGATTGGCCGGCTGGCTGTCCGGCAAGGACAGCCACCCGGCTGGGTGGGTGACAGCTAGGCTGGAATGAATGGGAGAAACCTGCATAAAAGTCGACCACTGGACGAAGGAATCCGAGGAAGAACTAAGAGGACCCCTGCTGCAACTCCTGGACTGTTGGTTAGCCTGATGAAGCCCTGCTGTTGTGCTGAAACTCCATTTTCGTTTTGACTGGAGAAGCGGTGCAAGGACCAATTCTACCTTGATTTGGTGGGACAAATCAACTCCAACCAGCTGCGAGATGATGTTCAGGTGGCTTACTTTGAATTTCCACTGCAGTCGCTGCTGGAACCGAATAGCCAGGGAGAGGAACACCAGATCCTGTGCGTTTTTTTAAAAGCTAGCCAAGAACTCCAGGAAGATCCCTCGGACTCCCAGGAAGCAGGACTGACAGAGCCTGAGCCCCCTCAACAGAGTGCAGGACCCCAGATGCAAGGAAAGCATCTTGACAGCCAGGAACCGCAGTGTTGCTATTTGTGGTAGACGCGAGGAGTTGAAACACTGAAGTGCCACTTGTTTGGAGATTCCCGGTTGCGGTCGGTGACAGTCCCATTGCAGTGCAGGAGTCCCCTTGTCCCCACGACTGAGGCACAGGGATACCAGGATCGGCAGAGCTGCACAGGAACAAAAGCCACCTGCTTCACTTTTCTTCAACCTAAAGGTACTGTACAGTCAGAACTTACCTTGTGTTGTGTGTCAAGACCGGTGGGGGGGTCTGTACTTCCGCTCTCTATATGGTAGAGGAGAGGCACAGAGGACCCCAGCCAAGATTCTCTAATACGGTAGCGATGGACGAGCAATCAAGGCCTAGCTTCTCAGGAGGTGATGCAGGCTGGTTCTTAAGAACAGTGTATCCCCAAGCCCCCCACAAAGGAATGTCCACACACTGTATTACTGAAAACACAGTCTTTATATAATTAATATTCAAGGGTTATGTACACATATCACAACAACGCACTTTGTGCTCAGGAAAACCAATAATGATAAATATCTACAATTCTAAAGTGGTACCACTAATATTAGACCTCATTAAAGTGCATTCACAATACTGTAAAAATGGCACACAGATCAATAAGAAGGAAACCAGCAATAGAGAGAGGAGAGATAAAAGATGGTTGAAACAATAGGCAGAATACTGGCCCTAGCTACTGGACACAGTTCTGTGTGGAGATCCCCCCACCTGGGCAACCTGTAAAATAAAGGGATATGACACAAGCCCAGTCCATATATTGTTCAACAGTCTTATTCTCTCCTACAATGTTTTTACCCCCCCAATGTACCTGGTGGAGTCGAGTTCTTCGAAGAGGCGTCGACAGATCCTTCTTGAATGACCCCCTTTTAAGCAGGAGTCACGGATCGTCGAGAGGCGTCGAGAAACGTCAAAGACCTCGGGGTTCGGCGACGGGGAATCGACGGCCCTTCTTGAATGCCTTCCCTTTCAAGCGGGAGGCACGGGGCGTCGAACGTCCGTCGACAAACGAGGTAGAACGATGTCGAAGAGGCGGCAGCTTCGTCCGAGCGGTGCTCGTCGGCGTCCTGCAAGGCGGAGGTGTGTGGGGCACCTCGATGACAATAGTTCTGGACCGCAAAGATTGTAGAGACGGGAGCCCAGCAAGGGCGTCGAGTCGCTCGAGTCTTTGGGATCGTGAGGTGGCGGGAAACCCACCGGCGGATTCTCCTCGGCGCGTTGGTCGTCCTCGACTTTCTCCGGCAGGGCAAAAGCGGTCGACCGTGCGGACGAGGGAGTCCTTCGAGTCAAATGTTCTTAGGCAAGGAGCGGACGGCTCCGGTCGTCGGCGGCACGGCGTCAAGTGGTTCCCACGGCTGGGCAACACAACTTCGACGGGCCTCCAGCGGTTACACAGACCTGCGAACCCTGGTCGACGGCAATGGACTTAGACAGCGTCGAGGTCTGGGTGCTTCACTTCGATCTCCTCGGCGGTCCCGTCTCGGGTCGGCAGCCTTTCGAGGGTCTGACTTCCAGGGCGCTTCGGCGAAGATTCAGCGGTGCTCGATGGTCCCTCGGAGCACGGGAAGAGGGCGCCTTACCAGGTCCTCTCTCGGGTCAGTCCTCGACGATTTCGACAACCTTCAGTTCCGTCGAAGCAAATGCCACAGCAAGTCTTCTTCTTCCAGCTGGACGTCGAGGATCAGCAAATCCAGTTACTCTTGAGTGGAGACTCAGCTTCTGAATGCTTCTGAACAATTTCCAGTGGTGAGAGGTCCCCAGATATACTATTCTGTCTCTCATCCACACTGCTGGCACACACACAGCAGCCAATCACACAGAAGGGCATTCATGCAGTCAGTCAGCCAATCAGGCACACAGTGCATTCAGGCCACACTCCTCCCTTTCAGACACTCACAACAAGGAATGTGGATTGGGACAAGTACCCAGCCATTCAACACTACACACTGCATTCAGGCCAGTTTCGGGCAGGGCTGTCTCAGTCTTTGTCTCTCATGCCAGAAACCAGACAACCACAACAAGGAGTGTATATTGGTCACACACTCCATTCACCCAGGTCCCACCCACAGGAGGTACCCACAACATAGTCACTGGGAAGGCTCCAGTCAGTCTAGCTGGGCCTTCACAACAACACCATATATGGAACTTCCACCCAACAGCCAGTCAGGGGGAAGGGACAGAGTCAGGGCTTCCCAGGACTTTGGGAAAAACAAGATAACAGGCAATAGAAAGCAAGAGGCCACAGGGGCCATCTTGTTTCCTATCAGGAATCAACTGATTCCAATGGCAGGGCCTGGGTATCCCAAAATGGAGGACACCCAGAGCACCTGTCAAATTCAGCATGGAGCTGCCACCAGCCCATACCCTGCTCTGTGGGCCACCCACAGGTGCCCAAAAACATACACTAGGGGCACAGGGTTGTACCCCTACCCATGGGTGCCATAAGGGTATCCCATGGGTCTGTTCACCAAACCAAAAGAGAGCTGCACTGCCAGGAGTCACTCATGGACTCCTGGGCAGAAAACATGACAGAACACACGGTAAAAACAGAAAAAGGACAAGGATTCAGAGGCCCTGTCCCTCAGATGCATTTCCGGCATCACAGTCGCCCCCCCCAGACTGAGGTGGAGGGTGCCTAATCTCCCACGGGATAGACACCCTCATCCAGACGGTCAACATACCTTCTGGAAAGGCCATCTGCATTATCGTGACTCTTCCCTGGTCTGTGCTCTATGGTGAAGTCTAGCCCTTGTAGGCTAATTGACCACCTGAGCAATTTCGGATTCTCACCCTTCATCTGCATAAGCCACTTCAGGGGCTTATGATCTGTTTGGACCTTGAAGGTGGACCCCGTAAGGGGTAGGGCCTAAAACGCCTAAGGCTCCAAACTATACTAAAACATTCCTTTTCAACAGTAGCCCACCTAAGTTCTCTACCCTTGAGTTGTCTACTGATGAATATGATAGGATGTTCTCTCCCTTTGTCATCTAACTGGGACAAGACAGCTCCAATTCCGGTGTCGCAGGCATCCGTCTGGACGATAAAGGGTCGGCTGTAGTCAGGCGCACTCAACACAGGTGCCCTACACAGACTTTCTTTCAAGCCATCAAAGGCCCTCTGACAGTCTTCAGTCCAATTAACCTTCCTAGGCTGTTTGGGTGAAGTTAGAGCTGTCAGGGGTGCAGCTATGGTTCCATAGTCTGCCATGAAATTGCGATAGTACCCAGTGAGGCCCAAAAAGGCTCTCACCTGGGTTTGAGTAGTGGGAGTCTCCCAGTTCTGTACGTCCTGTACTTTACTGGAGAGAGGTTGGATTTGACCCCCTCCTACCTCATAACCAAGATAGGTAACTTTCCCCTGAGCTATCTGGCACTTGGTGGCCTTGATAGTGAGGTTAGCCCTTTTCAAGGCCTGCAACACCTTATCCAGATGTGTCAAATGCTCTTCCCAGGTGTAACTGTAGACGGCAATGTCGTCTAAGTAAGCCACACAAAAGGCTTCCAGCCCACTGAGCGCATGGTTGACCAATCTCTGGAAGGTGGCAGGGGCATTCTTCAACCCAAAGGGCATGACCCTAAACTGGTAGAGTCCCTCAGGTGTGGAGAATGCCGTCTTTTCCTTGGCATGGTCCGTCAGAGCTATTTGCCAATAGCCTGAGGTAAGGTCAAAGGTGCTCACAAATTTGGCAGCACCTATAGTGTCCACGAGCTCATCAGCCCTGGGCAATGGGTGCGCGTCAGTTTTGGTGACGGCATTGACTCCTCGGTAGTCCACACAGAACCTCCAATCCTTGGTACCCGCCGGGGAACTTGCCTTGGGGACAAGGACCACTGGACTGGACCAGGGACTGGTGGAGGGTTCAATAACACCCAGATCCAACATCTTGGCGACCTCACCCTGGATGTGGTTTTTGACGGTATCTGACATACGATAGCTCCTGCTTTTGACAGGCACACTGTCACCAGTGTCAATTTCGTGCTTACACCACGGTGTAAGGCCCGGTGTCAGTGAAAACAGAGGGGCATACTGCTGGAGCAAAGCCCGGCAGGCCCTCTGCTGCTCTGTTGTCAAATCGGGAGAGAGTTGTACTCCCTCCACTGAGCCATCCTGAGGGTTGCTATGCAGCAAATCAGGAAGGGGCTCACTCTCATCCTCTTCTTGCCCTGAAGCTAGCAAGAGACATGAGACCTCTGCTCGCCTGTGGAAAGGCTTGAGCCTGTTGACATGGAATACCTGGGGGGCTACCCCAGAGGCTCCCATGTCCACCAGATAATTGACTTCGCCCATCTTGGAGATGATCCTGAAGGGTCCAGTCCACTTGTCTGCCAAAGCTCTAGGCTTGGTAGGCTCCATCACAAGGATTTCCTGTCCCGGAGTCCAATCCACTTGCGAAGCTTTCAGGTCATGCCAGTACTTATTCAATTCCTGGCTGGCCTTGAGATTTGCTGTTGCCTGACCCATCATTTGTGTCATCCTCCGCCTGAGGCCTAACACATAGTCCCCCACTTGCTTGGCGGGACCTGGAGGGGTGGCTTCCAAGCCTTCTCGGATCAAGGCGAGGGGCCCCCTCACGGGATGTCCAAAGAGTAACTCAAAGGGGCTGAAACCAACACCCTCTTGAGGTACCTCTCTGTAAGCAAACAGCAGGCATGGCAGGAGGAGATCCCATTTCCTCCTTAGGGGCTCTTCCAAAGCACCTAGCATGCCCTTGAGAGTTTTGTTAAATCTCTCAACCAGACCATTGGTCTGGGGGTGGTAAGAGGTGGAGAACTTGTAGGTTACCCCGCACTCTTTCCACATGGTTTTCATGTAACTAGACATGAAGTTGGATCCTCGGTCAGAGACAACCTCCTTGGGGAATCCAACACGGGTGAAAATGCCCAGGAGAGCCCTGGCAACCACCTTGGCAGTAACAGTCCGAAGGGGTATTGCCTCAGGGTACCTGGTGGCATGATCTACCAAGACCAGGATGAACCGATGTCCACCTGAAGTGGGAGGGTCAAGGGGACCGACGATGTCGATGCCCACCCTCTCAAATGGTGTGCCAACCACTGGTAATGGCTGCAGTGGGGCAATGACCCTGCCTCCAGTCTTGCCAGACAACTGACAAGTTGGGCAGGTCCTGCAGTGGGACTCCACCTCTACTCCCATCCGTGGCCAGTAGAAATGGGCAGAGAGCCTCTGCTTAGTCTTCTTGGTCCCAAGATGACCAGCCAAGGGCACCTCATGCGCCAACTGCAGTAGGAAGGGCCTGTAAACCTGGGGTACCACCAACCTCTTGCGGGCACCAGGTTCGGGCTTAGTGGGCTCACTAACAAGGAGCTCACCCTCCCAATAAATCTTGAATGTCCTAGGCACTTCACCTTGTGCCTGGGACAGGGCCTGTTTCCTCAGGCCCTCGAGAGAGTGGCACTCTCTCTGTCCCTTACAGAAGTCTGCCCGGGAGGGTCCCCCTTCAGCTAACAAGCATTGAAGGTCGGGATGATCCTCCGGGTTGAGAACCTCTCCCACAGGAGAGTCTTCTGTCTCTTCTCCCACAGGAGTTGAGTTTGCGTTTTCCGCTGGACCCAGCCCGTCCGGAGCATGGATCCCAATGGGTGCTGTCGGAACAGCAGGAAGAGAAGGTGTTCCCTCCACCGAGGTGGCCTTCTTGGTCTTCCTTCTTCTTGCCTTAGGCCTCGCCTTTGGCTCGGGTACCTGACTCACAGCCAGACCCGGTGTCACCTGTGACCTAGTGACTGCAGCAGCAGTCATGGGAAGACCATCCGAGATCAACCCCAACTCTACTAGATCATTTCCTAACAGAATGTTAGCAGGGACATTGTCCTGAACCAGGACAGGAAGCTTTGCTGTCTTGTCTCCAATCATGAGTGTGACTAGGGCTACAGGCGATAATTTGGGAGGCCCACCAGCTAACCTGGTGGTTCTCAGAGGAGCACCTACATAGTCCTCTGGCTTGAGCAGGGTCCTGTCCACCACTGTCATGCTTGCCCCAGTGTCTCTCAAACCAGTAGAAGGCTGGCCATTCAAGAGGACACTTCTCAAAAACCTACGGGTGTTCTGCGGGATAGTTGCCAGTACTTCTGCGTACTGGTCCCAGGCCCCAAGGGACACTAAGGAAATCTCTACCGGAGCACCAAATGTGATTCCTGTAGAGGAGGGGAGGACAGTGGCCTCCACCTCAGCCACGGGGTAAGGGTAGGTCAGGCTGACAGCCTGTACTCCAAGTGCCTTACCTTTACACTTGGGGTCACCCCTTTTGTGATCCAGAGCCCCACAATCCCAACAAGTGCCAGGAGTGCGGGGTACGGTACTGGAACCACTGGGAACCTGCTTTGCAGCAGGTGGACCACTACTCTTATTCCCACCCACAGAGGACTTATCCCCACCAGATTTTTGGGTCTTAGGAGAGGAAGGTTTTGGTTTACCCGACTGTGATTGCTTTTGGGACTCCTCAGCTTTCTGAGAGGTCCCCTTTTCTTTGTCCTTGTCCTTCCCACTGGAGTCCTTAGGGGACACCCGGTGGGAGACCCACTTGTCAGCCAACCTAGCCAGCTTAAAGGGGTCCAAAATGTTCTGGTCAGCCACATACTGACGCAGCTCTGGTGAACAGGCTTCAGAAAAATGCTCAAAAAACAAGAGGTGGGACAACTCAACAAGTTTTCACCTTGTAACCTTCAATCCACCCCATCATGTTCATGTGCGCAGTACACACCCAGTCAACCCAAGACACATTCTCTCTTTTCTTAAAATCCCTGAACCTTTTAAGGTATTGGGTAGGTGTCTTGCCAAACTTGGCAATCAAAGCAGACTTCATACACTCATACTGACCCCTTTCCTCCACACTCAGTTTCAGAATACAGTCATATCCAGTTTGAGGCGCTCTGCTTAACAAACACTTAGCCCAATCTCTTTTATCTACATCATGAATTGCACAAGCCATTTCAAACGCTTCAATCCATTGGAGGATATCTGAACCCTCCACAAACACACCAACCAAATCTTTCATAAACTTGGTGGCTGGGGACCTGCCACTCTCAATTGGTCTAGCTGAAGTCTCCACTCTAGCTCTCTCTAGCTGGATTCTCTGACATTCAGTGTCCTTGTCTTTGAGCGCAAGATCCCTATTCTTGAGTTCCACTTGCTGTGCCAGCTCCTCTTTCTTAAGCTCAGCTTCTATTTCCAACTTGCGATATTCAAAGGCCAATTTCATCCTTAATAACTCAAGTTCCATGGAATTGCTGGGGTTTGGAACAGAGGCAGCAGGAATGGTGGCATTCCCAGAAACAGATTCAGCGACAACCCCAGGGGCAGAGTCCTCACTGGTTGCATCCCCCCCTTCATCAAGGGTTTCACCATCAGTCTGGTAGTCCACCAGGGCAGCTATCAGCTCAGCCCTAGACTTATCCACAAAGTCCAACTCCCTGGCTTCACAAGCACTCTGGAGAGCTTCTAAGCTCATCCGAGTCAATTTACCATTTGCAATGGGCTCCATTGCCTGTAATGCAGTTATTTGGTACACACCCAAACCTTAATCTAATAAAGTGCGGATATTTTGTAAGTGGCACGGTTATACACTGAGTCTTAAAACCATAAGCATCCCACCGCTGCCACCAGCTTGTCAAGACCGGTGGGGGGGGTCTGTACTTCCGCTCTCTATATGGTAGAGGAGAGGCACAGAGGACCCCAGCCAAGATTCTCTAATACGGTAGCGATGGACGAGCAATCAAGGCCTAGCTTCTCAGGAGGTGATGCAGGCTGGTTCTTAAGTACAGTGTATCCCCAAGCCCCCCACAAAGGAATGTCCACACACTGTATTACTGAAAACACAGTCTTTATATAATTAATATTCAAGGGTTATGTACACTTATCACAACAACGCACTTTGTGCTCAGGAAAACCAATAATGATAAATATCTACAATTCTAAAGTGGTACCACTAATATTAGACCTCATTAAAGTGCATTCACAATACTGTAAAAATGGCACACAGATCAATAAGAAGGAAACCAGCAATAGAGAGAGGAGAGATAAAAGATGGTTGAAACAATAGGCAGAATACTGGCCCTAGCTACTGGACACAGTTCTGTGTGGAGATCCCCCCACCTGGGCAACCTGTAAAATAAAGGGATATGACACAAGCCCAGTCCATATATTGTTCAACAGTCTTATTCTCTCCTACAATGTTTTTACCCCCCCAATGTACCTGGTGGAGTCGAGTTCTTCGAAGAGGCGTCGACAGATCCTTCTTGAATGACCCCCTTTTAAGCAGGAGTCACGGATCGTCGAGAGGCGTCGAGAAACGTCGAAGACCTCGGGGTTCGGCGACGGGGAATCGACGGCCCTTCTTGAATGCCTTCCCTTTCAAGCGGGAGGCACGGGGCGTCGAACGTCCGTCGACAAACGAGGTAGAACGATGTCGAAGAGGCGGCAGCTTCGTCCGAGCGGTGCTCGTCGGCGTCGGGGCGTCGGCGTCCTGCAAGGCGGAGGTGTGCGGGGCACCTCGATGACAATAGTTCTGGACCGCAAAGATTGTAGAGACGGGAGCCCAGCAAGGGCGTCGAGTCGCTCGAGTCTTTGGGATCGTGAGGTGGCGGGAAACCCACCGGCGGATTCTCCTCGGCGCGTTGGTCGTCCTCGACTTTCTCCGGCAGGGCAAAAGCGGTCGACGGTGCGGACGAGGGAGTCCTTCGAGTCAAATGTTCTTAGGCAAGGAGCGGACGGCTCCGGTCGTCGGCGGCACGGCGTCAAGTGGTTCTCACGGCTGGGCAACACAACTTCGACGGGCCTCCAGCGGTTACACAGACCTGCGAACCCTGGTCGACGGCAATGGACTTCGACAGCGTCGAGGTCCGGGTGCTTCACTTCGATCTCCTCGGCGGTCCCGTCTCGGGTCGGCAGCCTTTCGAGGGTCTGACTTCCAGGGCGCTTCGGCGAAGATTCAGCGGTGCTCGATGGTCCCTCGGAGCACGGGAAGAGGGCACCTTACCAGGTCCTCTCTCGGGTCAGTCCTCGACGATTTCGACAACCTTCAGTTCCGTCGAAGCAAATGCCACAGCAAGTCTTCTTCTTCCAGCTGGACGTCGAGGATCAGCAAATCCAGTTACTCTTGAGTGGAGACTCAGCTTCTGAATGCTTCTGAACAATTTCCAGTGGTGAGAGGTCCCCAGATATACTATTCTGTCTCTCATCCACACTGCTGGCACACACACAGCAGCCAATCACACAGAAGGGCATTCATGCAGTCAGTCAGCCAATCAGGCACACAGTGCATTCAGGCCACACTCCTCCCTTTCAGACACTCACAACAAGGAATGTGGATTGGGACAAGTACCCAGCCATTCAACACTACACACTGCATTCAGGCCAGTTTCGGGCAGGGCTGTCTCAGTCTTTGTCTCTCATGCCAGAAACCAGACAACCACAACAAGGAGTGTATATTGGTCACACACTCCATTCACCCAGGTCCCACCCACAGGAGGTACCCACAACAGTCACTGGGAAGGCTCCAGTCAGTCTAGCTGGGCCTTCACAACAACACCATATATGGAACTTCCACCCAACAGCCAGTCAGGGGGAAGGGACAGAGTCAGGGCTTCCCAGGACTTTGGGAAAAACAAGATAACAGGCAATAGAAAGCAAGAGGCCACAGGGGCCATCTTGTTTCCTATCAGGAATCAACTGATTCCAATGGCAGGGCCTGGGTATCCCAAAATGGAGGACACCCAGAGCACCTGTCAAATTCAGCATGGAGCTGCCACCAGCCCATACCCTGCTCTGTGGGCCACCCACAGGTGCCCAAAAACATACACTAGGGGCACAGGGTTGTACCCCTACCCATGGGTGCCATAAGGGTATCCCATGGGTCTGTTCACCAAACCAAAAGAGAGCTGCACTGCCAGGAGTCCCTCATGGACTCCTGGGCAGAAAACATGACAGAACACATGGTAAAAACAGAAAAAGGACAAGGATTCAGAGGCCCTGTCCCTCAGATGCATTTCCGGCATCACATTGTGCCACCTTGCTTGATCTCAGTTGAGACTTATCTCGGTTGCTCTGGTAGATTTGCTTGCATCTTCTACTACTCACAGGCCTAACAGCTTGTGACCCTACATTTGATTCTACTTTTGCCACAAAGATTTCTAAAACATTGCAAGACTTTTACTCACCTGCAAGATGTGCTTCAGTTCACCTTGACTTTTGTTAACTTAATATTGGCTGGCCTGGCTCCCTTAACTCTTCTGCTTGCGTGTTTTGCCTTCCTTCCAGGAAAGGGTTAACTGATTTTGCATTGAGGGTTATTGAAAGTACTTGCCTGGTTAAGAATAATTGTGTGAATACTGGTTTTATTCTGAAACCTTTTAGTTGGCACTCCTCTTGTATATTCTAAATGCAACAGTGATATATTACTGTATACAACACCCTAGCTATTGATGTCACCTGAGGTGTAGGTAGTGCCTGTGAGCCATTCCAAATAGGTATTTGCTGATTTCAAAAACTGTGTATTTTTGAAGTGTATGTTTGTTGCTATATATTGCTCCCTTCTGAAGGCTTACCCTAACTGACTGTAAATTAATAATTGTTTAATCAAGTAACCTTGTGTTTAAGAGTTTATTTGAATACTTTCCACTATGAATCTAACTCCCTACAGCTCACATTGACCCCTCTTAAGAGAAGCCTGGCTGCTGAGCACGCTACCAACCTGTGTAGTACAGACTTTTACCAAAGGTTGGGTTCCTATTGCCAGGAGGGCAGGGTTGTTGTAGTGCACCCAAAGGGTACGGCATACAATCTTGCTTAACATCCCACATCTCAGCAGTGGTGGGTGGACTATCCCAGCACTCTGAAGAATGGTGTTAGGCAAGATTGTATGCACTCCAATGGGGTCTTCAGCCAATAGATGAAAGTTTCCACTTGCCATATGTACTTCTCCCTCAGGGATGAAGGCTAAGGAGGCGGTGTGAACCCCTGAAGGCATATGGATAACAGCCTTGCATCTGGGATCCCCTTTCACATGTTCAGTAGACCCTCAAGCATAATGTTTACCAAATGTTTTCTGGAATGGGAGTTTCTGCTGACCTTCGGTTTCCCTAGTCTGACCTGGTTTCCCAAATAGCTTACCTTTTGTTTGTGGCCCTCTTTTGGATGGGAGGTTTTAGAGCTTCTGTCATCTTTCTTGTGCTGCTCCCCTCATTATTTTTGTGAGTGGCCCCAGAATCCTTGAGTGGCCTGGTTGGCAACCAATTTAGTGCAACCCTGAGTTTGGTGTCAAAAAGGTTGGAGGAGGAAACAATGGTTAACAAGTTTCCCAAATGGGTGAGCACGTTTAAACCAAATTCAATGTAGATTAACACTTTCCCAGCTATACAAATAAGAATGGCAGCTGCAATGGAAGTTAGCCAGCAGAGTTTCCAGTTGAGTTAGTCTTCAGGTCCATTGGTCCCAGTGGAGTAATTTTGCTGAAAATGTTGGGGGGTGGGAGGGGCATGACATCTGAAGGAAAGGTGCCCCAGCCAATTGAATGCGGACAAAATGGTGTGCCATGAAAGTTGGGACGGGGGGGGGAAATCAGACAAAGAACCCTGCCATCCCCCTAAAATTACGCCCATGATTGGTCCCACCCCCAGGAGAGAACTAGTCCTTTGCAGGGCTTCTCTAGTCGAGGCGAATTTGGAGCTTCCGCACTGCAGCTGGACTTCACCGGGCAAACCAACGGTCCAGGAGTTGCAGCAAGCTTCTCTTGCAAGTAGTTCGTATTCTTTGGTCCAGTGTTCATCTGCCTTCCTTGCACAAGAACTTTTATGCAAGTCTCTCCCATTCATTCACACAGCAGGGGGGCTGTCCTTTGGGTGCCTTGCTGTAAACCAGGAGACTAAGCACAGGGAGTTTCGGGTACCTCCCTTGCTTCCTGCCCTGCCTGATACGCTGGAGCCAGAGGCGGGCTTCAGCAGTGAACCCCGCCAGAGACCAAATGAACAAAGGGACCAAACCTGGTTTGGCGTTCAGACTAAATCTCAAGAAGGACCTTTACAACAAGAAATGGCCAAAAAAGACTGGGGCCATTTTGACAAAATGGGCACCCATAGGTGCTATACTGCAGACTTCCGGACTCAATCACCATGGTCCGCAACGGAGTGCCAATGGCATATAAATGTGTGAATTTTTGAGGTGCTGAAGTCCTTCCTTCCATTGATGCGGGACTCCAGGGTTCTGATAAACTGACAGTATGACAGCAATGTTCTATATAAACAAGCAGGGTTGAACAAGATCTCCAAACACCCCCAGATCCCCGTAACCCCACTAATATGTCCGGATTTACAGATTTGGGAAAGGGCTGTACTACATAGGATCTCTCCAGGCAGTACATTTACCTAGTACGCTCCACGAGAGCAGACCTCCTGATCTCTTGCACACTGCAACAATGAATTGGAATTGAAGGATTTAGTTCAACAGATTTTTCTGAGATGGGCTCTTCCCCAGGTAGACCTTTTTGCAACATAAAGGAATCGCAAATGTACATGGTTTGCAGCCATCGTGGGACCAGATCCAGGAGCCCTAGGGTATGCTCTCCAGATTCCCTGGGAGGGAGAAGTATGTTACATGTTCCGCCTCTGCCTCTTAGTCTGAGAATCCTCTTGAAATTCAGGAACTCCAGTCATTGCACTCAAATCTGACCAACCTGAATTTGGTACTTTGTCCCATTACTACTCAAGTCACATGGGTCTGTGGCAAGTTCTGGTGACAGCATTTTCGGTCAACATGAAAACGGGTTGTTTCACCCTCCAATGGTAGCTTAGCAACTTGCTTATTGAGCATTTGGTGTTCACCAGTCTAGGGCTTTCAGATCACAGGACTATCATGCAAACGGGCAGAAAACTGTCTAGAAGGTGTGAGGGAGAATGGACCAGATTCTGCTTTTTGATCCGAGAATCCTCTTCATCCGTCTCTGGAAAACATTGTCCTTTTTGTCTACCTGGCCTCTACAGGTGTGCACATCAATTTTTGTCGGTGGGTGGAGCTTTCGTCTCCTCTTCACATTTCTATGTCAATCCCTATTGGCAAGACATTTTGATTTTCTTCAGCTTTACCCTCCAGTGGCTAAACCCCACCTGGATCTGGGGTCTAAATATGGCTTTATAAGCTATTACAGTGAAAACCACGTCTACTGCTGATATAAATTTGGTGTCCTGCAAGTCTGCCTTTATTCATTCTCAAACTTTAAATTTTCAGCGTTATGAAAACAGCATTAGGAAAACTCCCCAGTGTACCACCAACATAAACCTGTTCTTATGCCACTCCCACCTGCTCCCTCCCCCTTCAGGCCCATACATAATCGAAATATTTCTAGAGTGGTTGGTAGCGGAATATAATCTGTCCCTATTTTGATGTTGTCTTATCATATGGGTCTCTAGTGAAGATTGTTGTCATGTATGCCGAGCAAGTTGGGTGCTCTTAGCTGTTGTGGGCATGTGAAGGGTGCGTAGCAATAGGCTTGGAACCTAGTTGGTGCTCCCCCATGTCTTTGTAAAGTCAGTGAGGTCCTCCTTGACATACTGCTGACATTTCCATGCCCAGTATGTTCGTGTCTGAGCCACCACGCCTGGATATCTGGCATCACCCCTTTTAATTCCAATGCAAGACGATTACCAACTTGGCTGCTATGAGCAGCTCTTCCTCCCCCTGCCCCCTCAACTCCCCATAGTGTACTGTGAATAGATGTTCTTAACTGGTACACCCAGGACTATTCCTGAGCCATAGGGGACATTTTGTTCATTAACCTGCAAAATATATGATCACCCTCTCCCCAAATTCAAGGCACTACAGGTTCTCCTACCGTCCATAAACATCCCGCACTGGAACCACCCAAGAGGTTTATGGGAAAATCTCAATCTTATCACGGAAACCAGCCTGAGGCAGAACTTACTCCAGAAGTCGTGCTGAAACACATCTGACCAGACCCCCGCCCCCCCCCGAACCCCCTCCCCCCACACACACTTCCACCGCACACACTTGGACCGGGGGATGGCTTGCCAACTTTGTCATAGTGCAAAAATCACCACTGACAAATGGTTGCTGTCCATCGTTCAAAAGGGCTATACCCTGGAATTTATGGGACAATTCCCCTCCATTCCTCCTGTCCCGAAGGCAGAATACCACCAATCCTTGCTGCTACAGGAGGTACAGTGCCTCCTAAAGAAGGGGCCAATTGAACTCTTACCACTGCACCTCTGGAGCACCAGAGCATACTCCAGATACTTTCTGGTAAATAGTCGGGATGCAGAACCATACCAGACCTCAGAAGGCTAAACCAATTCTTCAAGTCTCAAAGGTTTTACATGAGGATGCTCCTGGACATGCTGAAAGGGATTTCCTCTCCTCTCTAGACCTAGAGGATGCGTCCTTCCATATCCCCATTCATTGGTGGCACAGGCATGTCCTCCGATTTCAGGTCCAGGGAAAACACTACCAATTCAAGGCCCTGCCATTCGGGTTGAAGTCTGATCCAAGAGTGTTCACAAAATGCCTGGCTCCAGTGGCGGCCCACCTCCATTTAAGTTTACTCGTATCTGGACGATTGGTTGGTCTGCCCCATCTCTACCGATGGCGACCCAGCCCAGAGGATACCATCCAGTGACCGACATCTCTGGGGTTCTCTGTGAATTTTGCAAAGTCGTGCTGGCATCCTGATCAAAACTTGATGTTCTTAAGCTAATGTCGTAACATACTCGCGTGTGTTGCCACACCTTTGGAGAGGGTGAATTCAATACTGAACAAGGTCCAGCAGCTGTCGATGGCCAGACCGGTCACTCTTGGGAATGATGTCCTCATGCATCCCATATTGCAGGCTCTGAATGAGACAATTTCAAGAGTTCTTGGACACCAGTTGGCAGCAAATATTGGCGTCCTGGTGAAGACTAGATTTGCCTCACACCCTCCTGCCATTCTGCCAAACTCTCCAGTGGTGAGTCGCTGACTCAACCTCACTCGGGGTGCCGCCTTTCGCCCCATCAAGTCAATGACGATGGATGCATCCCGGGGCGAGGGACACTTACTCGAGAATTCTACGCCTGTGGTTGCCAAAAGAGAATACCCTACACCAATTATCTGGAGTTAAGGGCAGTGTTCTGGCCCCTGAAGTCTTGGAAAACACCCTGTTCTGCAACTGTGGTTTGAAACTTCTGACAACACCACCACCATGTTCAATATCTGCAAGCGCAGGGTGGGACCTGCGATGCGAGTGTCTGCAGAGGCGCAGTCGTGAACATGGGCGCTAGCGCACATGTTCCTATTTCACTTCATCTGCCAGGGATCCACAATATGATGGTGGATTTACTAGCTAGGGTAACTCTCGTCCTGCTATAAATGGAAAGTTCACCAATGTCAAGTTCTGTCTTTTCTCCAAGTGGGGGCGCCCGGAGATTGATGCAGAAAATGCATGCAGTTTGCAACCCAGTTTCCCCAAGAGGGGAGCCAGAGGGACCTGTTCTCCTTCCCATGGGAAGGACTGTCCCTTTGTGCTTTCTCCCTGCGTCCTGCTGTTAACCAGAGTTTTCAGTGCCCCCAAACAGTACAGCTGCACGATGGGTGATCACCCAGGCAAATTTGATACTTAGACCTTCTTCACACGTCTATAGCTCCCTACAGCAAGTTGTACCCCCACCTACTCTTCACATACGGTGGGTCAGTACTACACCACGACCCATCATCCCTCAACTTGATGGCCCCTGAATTGGAAGCATTCCGCTGCCTCAATGTTGAGTAAGATTTTAATATTGATGATAAATCTTCCTGACCCCTGTGAACCCCAGAACTTTTTGTTGAACTGATAGATTATTTTTCCCTATACCTTAGGGGGAAGTATTTACCCAGTCTTTTCCTTTTTATTGGTGGCATTTTTAAGACTCGCCATAGTGTTTTAAAAGTTATCCTCTGACAACAAACATGCTAATTATTGGTTCACTAATCTTCAATTGCGCTCCCTCAAGCGCACTGCGCTCACCAAATGGCAAGCCGATCCACAGACCTCCACGTTGGAGGCCTACAAAATACTTACCTCAATACAAAAAAGCCATCACTAGCCAAATCTACAGCCTATAATGCCAGAATCTCGAATGCCAAAATGGAATCAAAATAACTGTTTGCCATATTCAAGGAAATGGCCACGCCAGCCACGAACACCCAAGAACTCGTGAAAGACTTAGTTTGGTGCACCAGTGTCCAAAAAGCCATGCTCAATAAAATGGATCTCCTGCAGGAAAAAATAAATCCTGCTATAATGCCCTGCCTAAAGCCAGCTTGCCCTTTTGACCTATGACTAACCCTGACACCAAAGATAAAATGTTCTTCACCTTCAGAGAAGTAACAGACTGAAGTACTAACCATCATTAAACAAACCAAGCCCTCCAACTGCAAGGGTGAGGTTTTCCCGGCCAATCTCTCAAAAGATTGGGCAGACACACTAGACCCATTTCTCACAGCCTTTATTAATGCCTTATTCGCGTCGGGCATCGTCCCTTCCTCCCTAAAAGAGGCATGGGTCCTCCCCCCTACTAAAAGAAAAACATCCATGGACCCAGACTTACCCAACAACTATAGACCCATCACTACTGTTCCATTTCTGTAAAAGAATTCTAGACAAAGCTGCTTATTTACAAATCCAACACTTCCTTGAAGTGAACAGTATCCTTGGAAAGAGGCAACCGGGCTTCTGCCCAGGTCATGGGACAGTGTCTGCCTTTCTGGATTTGAAGAACCAACTAGGGGAAATAATGGATGAAGGCAAGCCTGCACTTCTCCTCCATGTGCATCAGAGTAGAGGATTGGGTGGTCCCTCTCAGGACAAGACTCCCAGGGTTGAAAAGTCTAAGGACGGGAGTTCCAGTCCAGAGAAGTCGGCGACGCTGTCGCACAAGTTCTCGGCGGCTGATGAGGAGAAGGCGAAGTCTCGAACATCCTCCTCGAAGCACTAGTTGTCGAAGGACCGGCACATTCCTCTTCAGGCCATGAGTCTTACAAACATCAATCCAGCTCCACGTCCAAGCAGTCCGCCTCGCCGGAGAAGGCCAGGCTGATGGTGGCCTTGGTTCTGTCTCCAAGGAGCTCATCTAAAAGTCCCTTTGTCAACAGTAGTGGTGGTGCCCTCTATTCCTTCGACCGTGGTGACAACTGCTGCGTGTCGACAGGTCTGGATTCCTAGACTACCATGGCGGCAGGTGCACCGTTGACTTCATAGGTGCCATGGCAGTCTGGTCCGTTCTTCGGCCGTTGCTCCCTTTGGAGATTCTACAGCAAGACCCGACAACGTAAGACTTAGACTCTAGTCTGGAAGAGGAAAGTCGTCATTTTTTTTTTCATCCATCGGTGTTGGATCTGCAGCCGGCAGTGCTGTCCGTTGGCAGTCCTGGGTGCTGTCCTTCAGTACCCATTGGTGAATCTGCACTTGTTGCTGTCCATCCAGGTGCTGACCACGCTGCAGTCGCTGTTGGGGCAGTTGGATGCACAGCTCCCAGTCCCTCTAAGCCCGGTGGGTCCTGTGGAGAAGGAGGTGCAGGTTGTGCCGCGACAGGATGAGGGTATGGGTGCCCCTTGGCCAGGCCTCCCACGGAAGTTGCCTATGGTTTGGCCACTGGTGTGGTCTCCAGTAGGTTTCACCACTCCCCAGACACTTCCAGAAGAAGGGGAGCTGGTGGTTTCTGATCCTGATAGCGTTTCACGTGACTCTGGCATCGTTGTTGTTAAGACGGATTTCTGAACTCTCTCCTGGTGGCGCAGAAGTTCAGAAGGCCAACCTAATTACTTGGAACAGGGTAACCTCTGGGCGAGCCAGACCAATCAAGGTAGCGATCGCGGCGGTCAAGACTAGGTCTCAAGAGGGGTGAGGGTGACTGAAAGCCCGCAATGAGCACACAAAGCAAGATCACTTACAAACTACTCCAAACAGTTGTTATATTAAAAATATATACACATTTATTTCAAGGCCTTTAAAACAATGACCGTAGCGAGAAAATCACAATATAACGATAGTAAACCAACACATACCATATGAACACAATATATATACAAATACAACAAGCCTCAAGCGTTATATGCATGAAATGTGTAGTCCACCTAAAAGGGAGGGAAAACAGGCAGTGCGCAATAATGCTTAGACCCAGTTCGCCTTCAGAGGCACCTAACTAGATGGAAGTCCGAGCCCTGCGAAGAGTGGAGCCTTGTGCTCAAAAGTACCTGCACGCGCTGGTACCAACTGGCAAAAGGAGAAGCTCTTCGAGGGGAATCAGGCAGTTCAGTTTAGTGCACAAAAGAACAAGTTCCGCGACTCAAGCGCAGCCTCCACAGTGGGCAGAAGCAGAGCGCGAGTATGGAAAAGGGTGCTGTTTGACACAGCGGGGAAAAGCAATGGGCTCCTGCAGGAGGGCGACCAGATCCTAGCTATGCTACTCACCGGTCCCCGATGCAAGCAGACCCAGGCTTCTCCGCATCCGTTTCAGTAGCTGGCAGGTTCAGAAGAGCAGGGAACGCCTCGTCGTCGTGTTGAGTAAAAAGACGTCCCAATCGAAGAAACCCGCACAGTTTGTTACCACAGCAGGGCAACGGAGCGGCCGTGTGTATCTGAGCCAAATGTACACTACTCACTTCAGACCTGGGAACGCCAAGTGTACGAAGTGTGTGAGAGTGACAAGGACTTGAAATACTACACAACCTGGCGGCGGTTACAGAGCAAGACTCCCGTGTAAGCTGGTCAGTCAACTGGATGGCCCAGAGACGCTTCCGAAGGCTTACTGGCAGGAGATGGTGAAGATGCCGAGAATAGCTGTTCCTGCTATTCCAAGGGTCGAAGTACCAGTACAGGCCTTCTGGTTCGATCAAAGGTGAAAAGGGTTTCACAAGACGACAGCAGTGCAGAGGAGAAGTCCTTCAGCGGGTCACCAGCGATTCCTCGATCCAGCCTCTTGGTTGCAGGATACTTGGCTCCTGTATTCCTTCGTTCGTGAGAACTCAGTAGATCGACATGGTAGTGGTGTTTCCAGCCCCCTCTTATCCACGGTTCCCTTCGCGCCAAAACGGAGGGGACCCAACGGGAGATCCGCTCATCAACACTCTCACCATTCGTGGACCAATCACGGACCACGGTGGTCCCAGGCATTCACACCACCCTAGACTCTCTGGCACCCAGGATGTGTATTGGGACCAGACATCCCAGCCCACATCCTGGAGGCACACACAAGACATGTAGAAGCCCGCGAAAGCATCCGTGTTTCGCGGGAAAGTACATGCCCAAATAAGGAAGGCCCCGGGTCGGCTCGACCTAGGGAAGGTGAAGGGAGCAAGACGGTCAGCGGACAGGACAAAGGAGCCTCGTGGTCTGGCCATTTTGGGAGTCAGGCCACCATTTTGGGTTAAGCGCGGAAAACACGCTTAGAACGCCAAAAGGAGCTCAAAACACAAACGATTGCTGCCACCATTCCCGTCCCTGAATCACTTGCACCGATCAGATACAATCCTAAACAAGTATCTAGGGCCTGTAGAAGGCTAGAGACCCAAGAGAGCTGTAACTTAGCTTACAGTGCCCTCTTGTGTCATGTTGCACGAAAGCCGCAACATGATAAAAGAAACTACGGGAAACGGCGTTCCCCGGTACTGACTGTCTTAAGGGCATGTCAGTTTCCCCGTAAGAAAGGAGTGAAAGCCCAGAGGAGTGCGGCAGAAGGCTGCACTTCTCTGGCAAAGTCAAGAACAAGGTGAAAAACAGCAAAAAGTTTAGGGGTTGCCACATGGAAGGAAAATTACCTACAATTACGAAATCTTTCCTAACAGTCGTCGCCCAGATGGGCGGATACCTGAGATACTGATCCAGAAGTGGATCCCCCAAGTAGCCCTGCTCAGCCCCATCTGCCGGATGATTTCCGCGCTTTTCATGCAATGATGGCCAAGGTTTGTTAAGAGTTTGAGAGGAGCGAAAGGACTGTTTTGTATTCGATCACATTGGGAAGAGGCAGAAGGTGAACTCTGTTCCCATTTTGGACCATGTGTGGCAGGAGGGTCTGCGCTTTATGCGCCTTCCATTCTGAGCCTGCGGTCAAGGGTTCAAACGGATCAACAATGGTGGTGTTTTCCGTAGGCAGGCCTGGCTGCACTGTACTGAGTTCCGGCTTGAGGTGCAACACAAAGTGGTAAACATTCCATGTGAACGGGAGCAGCTGTTTGGGGGCGGAAATTGACGAGGCGTTGAAAGGGATGAAGGAAGACTGATACAGTGAGATTGCTGGGAATGCTGCAGAGTGGATGCGCTGAGCATCAGGGAATGCCAGATTTGCCGTCGCGCCAGTTATTCCTCCCAAGGGTTCCGACGTTTTTTCCAGTCCGCACAGAGGACCAAGGACTTTCAAGTGCAGCGGAAGAGGTCTGGCGGCTTCTGCCAGTAGAGGCAGGCAGTCCAAGCCTCAACAATGACTGCCATATAGGCAGTCAACTAGGGGGCAGGGTGGCGCACCATGTCAACGAGGGGCGTTTAATTACGACTGACAGATGGGTGCTGGATGCATTACGTTATGGCCACTGGAGTTTCGGCGCCCGCAACACTGTATTCCCCCAGTGAAGGTGTCGCAGCCGCATCTATCAATCTTGCGACAGGAGGTCTGATGTTGAAAAAAGGAGCAATAGAACAGGTCCCGGTGTCGGAACAAGGACAGCGGGTGTACTACTGATATTTTTGTAGTCAAAAAGCCAAATGGAAAATGGCCCCCTAATATGGACCTTCGGCCGTTAACAAGAATCTGCAGTGCCTGCAGGTCAAGATGCTGACGTTGAAAGATGTCATAGGCGCGGTCCAGCAAGGAGAAGTCTTGCCGTTGTTGGACCTCGGACGCTTACTTACACATCCCCATGCTTCCCACACATCGCAAGTTCCTAAGGTTTGTGGTCGGCGACTATCATTACCAGTTTCGGATTCTCCCGTTTGACCAAGTTGGCTCCCAGGAAGTTCAAGTGCCTGGCTCCATTGGCTGCCTTCTTCCACAGGATGTGGAGTCTCTCCAGACATTAATGCTCCTGACATCATCCATGGTCTTGGTTTTCCTAGGGGCCCAGTTTCACACGCAGCTCAATCTGGCGAAGCAGTCGGTCGACAGAATACAGAAGCTGATCTCCAGGGTGGCCTCATGGGGGGGCCAGGGACGTCAGTCACTGTCCGAGGTTGCAGGTCTCTTAAATCCATGGCGTCCTGCATCCCTCTCATCCCAAATTGTCTGTTTATGAGGGCAGTGCAGGAGTTTCTCTGCTCCAGATGGTCGCAGAGCCTCTGTTCCTGGTCTGACAAGGTGGTCCTCTCCTGGGCTTTGGCAGAGGCCCTGCACTGGTGGACTCGCTCCAACAACATTGTGCGGGGCATGTCCCTGGTGGAGCCGGGTTCTCGGTACATGGTCATGACGGATGCGTCACAGGTGGGTTGGGCTGCGCACCTCGATCAGGTTCAGGGCTTATGGACTCTCTAGGAGGTGTCCTTGCACATCAACGTTCTGGAATTGAAAGCAGCGCACTGGGCTCCGAAGTCTTTTCTGCTTCTTGTTCAGAGTACAGTGGTCCGCATTCTGACAGACCACACCACCACAATGTTTTACCTGCGCAAGCAGGGCGGCATGCACTTACGGCTCCTGACCCGGGAGGCTCAGGTGGTCTGGCATTGGGCCACTGCTCACGGGATTCACATCACCGCTTACCATTTGCCAAGAGCGCAGAATGTTCAGGCGGATGCTCTCAGCAGGGGCACAGGTCAGTTTCACGGATGGAAACTGAAGGATGCCCAGGTGGCGAACATTTTCAGGAAATGGGTATCTCCTCTGGATTTGTTCGCCATCCCGGAAAACCAGCGGTGCCCGCTCTTTGCCAGCGGGGTGGCTCATCCAGACTTGATGGGATGGGGGTGTGTGGGCGGGGGAGGGTGTTTTTTCATTCCATGGACGGGCCTGTTCGCATACGCATTTTCTCTGATCTGGAGAACGATCCAGAAGCTGCGGGTGATCCCCCATTTTGGCCCCAGCAGACTTGGTTCTCAGATCTGCTTCACCTTGCGGTGGATGACCCGCTTGGTCTGGGGTCGGAGCCGGATGTGCGATCATAGGTTGACGGGAAGGTGTGGCATCACAATCTGGCAGTGGCTCCTGACCACTCTGAATTTTGAAATCTAGAAATCCTGCAGGATTGCCGTTGGATCTTGTCTGCGGCAAGGGTGCCATCTACCAACGTGTCGTACAGTCGAAAGAAGACTGGGTTCTGTGCCTGTTACGCAGCACAACCAGACTTACAGCCATTGGAGGTGTCACCTGCTCAGCTTCTACCATATCTTCTGCTGTTCAGGCTCTGGTCATTGACCCGCTGTATCTGAGGTTCATGAGGGACAAGGTTCTCATGTCTACTAATCCGCACTCACTAAAGTGCCGGCGAAGTTTCACAAGAACTCTGCAATTGCCTTGCCCACTTTTTTCACGAAGGCTACCACTCCTGCAGAGAAAGCGCTGCATTCCTTGGACGTTAAGAGGGCCTTGCAGTTTTATCTCCACAGACTCAAGTCTTTAGGAAGTCACAGCGGCTGTTTGTGGCATTTGACCCCTCCAACAGGGGCAGTATATTTCTAAGTAAGGAGTTTCCCATTGGATCTCCTCTGATTTCCTTTTTGCCACTGGAAGGCTGGTAAGCCTTTGCAGGCCACTTCTACCGCCCATTCTAAAAGCTTCACGGCATCAGCAGCGCTGTGGGTGGGCATACCACTCAGTGACATTTGCCAAGCAGCATCTTGGGCAGTGCTGCATACCTTCACCAGTCACTGTCTGGTGCAACATATGGAAGATGTGCAGGTGGGACATGCAGTCCTCCAGCGCTTGTTCCTATAAGGTAAGCAGCTGCCGGGATTTTGTTTGTTCAAGTGGTGTTTGTTTCTCATGCCTTTTGTTGGATTGTTTTCATTATGTTGCTTACTGTGAAGTGGGGCATGGGGTTTTGGTTGCCGGTCATGCACCAAGTTGTCATACTGCTATGTAATCTATTCACAGCATGTGAATCCATGAAAGATCAATTGCTGGAGAAGGGAGTCGTTTCTTACCTGTAACTCCATTTCTCCAGCGTTCGTATCTTTCATGGATTCGCATGCGCCTGCCAACCACCCCTGCAGGGAACCCTTGCTTCGGTTTTACTGTACTTTGGGAGGTTAATCTGAAGGGAAGCCTCGTGGGCGAGGCTATTTATACTAGACGTCCTATTGGTGCAGCCTAAAGCACCCAAAAAGACATTGATGGGACACTGTCGCAGTTTTCCATAGGAAAACGCAATGTTAATGTTACCAAGGTTTTCCCACCCTGGCGGGAAATATTCACAGCATGTGAATCCATGAAAGATGCCAACGCTGGAGAAATGGCGTTCCAGGTAAACTACTCTCTTCTCCTGAAGCTACGTCCTGGATCACCTCCTTCCTTGAAGGAAGACTTGAGTGTTCTCTGACCAGGCCTGCGCTAAACCAACTAGCCCCCCATCTACTGCAGAGTCCCACAGGGCTCTTGTATTTCACCTACATTGTACAATATATTCACTCTACCTCTAGTCAATGGCTTGGATATGTGCGGCATAGCTTACACAAACTATGCCGATGATGTTAGGCAGAATCCTGTGCAATGCCGTTAGGGACCACGACACACAATTAAGAATACAGGTGGCAATACAAGTTTTACCTTTGGTACAAGCCTGTACTACTAAGTTATAGTGGTAGCAGAGCAGCCAGGCCTATCGAGTATGAGCAGTAGCAGAGATTACACAAAGGGACCAAAATTACTGTGACTCAAGCAAACGCTGACTCAAGGTTTCAGGTAAAAAATAGAAGCACATTTATTTTTAAACCATCAGTTATAAACACAACACTTCTATTAAACTTTAAACAAAACCACACGTTAAATATACTACAACTAACCACTTCACTTTGTACAGTATGTCTCAAGGTAAGTACCCTGTGTTAAAATGAACTGGTGTTATGAACAAAACACGCTACCGCGGATACGGTTGCGATCACTTTTTGACAGTTCGGTCTACTCAATAAACGCGTATCCGTGACATGAAATGCTACCGGGGCAAAAACACACTTAGCACCTGAGATACCCAGAGGGAGTTGGAGGCAAAAATCACAGGCAATATTTAGGTTAGGCAGACAGTATCGAGAAACGCTCAAACAGGGGTTCAAAAGTCAAAGGGTCGGAGCCAGGTTTAAGTGACACCGGAGATCTGTTGCCGACGATTACACCGTTGGACAGTTCACGATTCAGCGTAGCCCAAAAGTACTTAAATATTGTCAATGTTCAGAAGCAAAAGTTATAAGAAGGTAGGACGAGCCTTGAGGATGAAGAAAAGGGATGCTCCCAGTTTCCTAGAGTAGAACACAGTACCTTATTCCACGATGCAGCTGGAGCTCTAGCAGTTGTTCCTGTTGGTTTCCCCGCAGACCCACGATTCCTGGAGCTTCGTTGTGAAGGACGACGTCTGAAGGGGGTCTGCACCACACAGGGATGAAGCAGGCAGCAGTAACAACGAATAAGATGCGCCTTAAAAAACAGGATAGGGTCAGCAGGTGGCTATCCAGACCACTACAGCAGTGTGCAGCGATTTCGACCACGGCAGAGATCTCTGGCTGAAGAAGAGCTGGTTATCCCCACCAGGCTCAGGGGAAGAAGACTCCGGATTGGATCTCTTCTTAGTCGTCGAAGGGTAGATGGCTCAGGACTGCAGCAGGGCTTCATCGGGACGGGGTAGTTGCAGCAGCCATCGTTCGCTCCGCTTCTCTTCAGTTCCTTAGAGTTCCAGAGGCGACTCTGACTTCTAGCCCAAGAGACCTGCCTTTTATGCGCAAAACCCCCATTCGCACAGCCTGGCTGTCAATCACGCAGCAGGGGGGTTGTCCAGCCGCGACAACAGCCTCAGCCAATCATGGGAAAGTTCGACTTGGGTTTCCTAGGACCCCCTGTGCAGGGGGTGACTACACGCCTCCCTCACATTCAGCCCACCTAGACACCCAGGCGCCTTGAGGAGGGCTTCTCTGCAGAAACCCGCCAAAAAAGACAGTGAACAAAGAAGGCAAACCTAGTTTGCCGCGCAAAGTAAAACACAAGAAGGACTTTAACAAAAAGAAATGGCGAATAAACCCAACCGGAGCCAAAAGAGACTATTTGGTCAAGCGGGTTTATGTTCGAGGCTAATATAATAGCCAAGAACCGTACCACGTTTAATATAATCGCGGTAGAAAAGTTAGGGTAGATACCACTGCCACCAGCCAAGTCTAAATGTTAAAAGAGCAAAACAATGCTCAGGGAGGTACAGACAGAAAAGGGGTACAGATTAGCCCTTTCCAGTACTCTATGTAAGATGGGGTGTACTGGGTCTGTGGTAAAAATGACTATGTAAAGTAAATGGCAACTTTACCTTTCTCTGGGGGACAGTAGTCAGCCCCAGTGAAATGGAGTCGGGTGGCGGGGGAGTGTTAATGGAGTCTTGAAGACAGCCCTGGGTTACTACACAGAGGGTGCAGTGTAACCCATACAAGAACAGGGGCACCTGGAGTGGTGTGCTCCAGTGCCCAAGATCACACAAGGAGTAAAAACCTAGGCCAAAACACATATGAGTGGAAAAAATGTACTCTTACCAGGTGGAAAAAAATAAACTCCAGAAATCCAACAAACCTGTTGGGGAACTCACTAGGTGAGGGGAAATTGGCCCTAGAAGGAGAATTCTCCCTAACAAATGACACGCAAGTCCTCGCCCCCCTCCACTGGCTCCTACAAACAGGATGCATCTACTGTGTTAAACGTATCCCTCCATCCAGGCCTGAATGGCAGCTAATGGTCTGTCACAGCGGGGATAAAATGGAAATCCTCTTGGTAGGCCCCAAGGAAATTCTCAACAAGCTTAACACACAATATAGCTCCTTCACTCAAGATAATACCCTAATCACTGTCTCGCCAGCAGTCAAAACCCTGGGAGTTTACATCGACTCCTCTCTCTCCATGACATACCAAGTCGGCGCCATTGCCTCTTTGGCTGGACTAGCTACCAAAATCATCAATGCTGTCAAACCCTGCCTAACGGCCAAAAACTGCATCACCCTAGCCAGAGCTACCATTGGGGCCAAATTAGATTATTGTAACATCCTGTTTATGGGAACGTCTGCCAAAAACCACCCCAGATTACAAATCGCTCAAAATAATACCCTCTGAGCTGTGCTAAGCATTCCCAAAAGGGAACACATCTCCCAGGCAAGATAGGATGCCCATTGTCAATTACACACAAGTGCCTATCACTTGCAGCCCCTCCATACCTACCAGAAAAAATTGTCTGAGCCAACTCTTTTAGACCGAAGTGATCCCACCACTCCAATCGGCTCAATGTTCCTACCTTCAAAAGAGTCAAAGCTGAAAGTTCTAGCTTGCTATTCCTAGCGCCAAAAAACTGGAATGCCCTGCCCACAACACTCAGAAATAAAACCTGCCACGCAGCCTTACATATCACTTAAAACCAAACTCTTCAACTAAATCCCACCTCAAAATAAGCATCACAAGCTTGCTAGTTCCCTGTAACCCTGGAACCATTAGGATTTAAGCCTGCATAGCATGTAAATGTCACTTATTTGGTAATTTTGCACTGGCTTGCATCTTTCTGTTGTCTTCTCTCCTGTAACTAAGTCCTCTGTAACGGCGCCACGATGCCCTAGCGCCACCTTGTGTGCTTTATAAATATAAAAATAAAAATGTTGGTAATAAGTGCCTATTGTTGCTGGGTTGCCCTAGGCGCTCCCCTTCTAAAATTGTCTGGCTAACCCTGTGAGAACTACAGTTCTCAAAGGTTGAAAGGATCTTTGGATGCATTTTACTTTTTATTAGGTGAGACACGCACCTCCCAGATTTTGTGGAGTGCTGTGGACATACTGGTTAACCCTTCTCACTTTAAATGTAACATTTGTGTTAAATGGATTAACTTAAATTTAATGGCTGATGGCAATGAACTTTTTATTAATTCGGTGCACCTTTACCATGGGCTGTTTCTACAGTAAAGGCACCCATGAATGCGAATTTTACCAAAATGGCCCAGCCTTTTTTTCACCATTTTATCACTTCTCCTGACCTCCAGGGCAGGAAATTACTTTGTGATTTTATTTTTTTTTAAATCTTTGGCACAAGTCCTCTGGACTCCTTGCAGAGGTTCCAGAGTATCTGTGAAGGCAGGAAGTGAGGGAGGAGTCCAAACCCCTGCAGCGCTTTGTCTCCCAGCGTGCTTTTGACAATACAGTTCAAACTGGGCGGCTGGCTGTCCTGAAAGGACTGCCAACTCCCCAAGTTTGAATGTTGCATGTCTGTTTGATTCGCTGGGTTTCTGCATAAGGTTGGATCCTGGAAGCTGAAGAGGTAGTCTATCACTGGAACCAAAACCGTAGAGGAAGATTAAGATACCACAGCCAAGACTATTTCCGGCGACCAGAGAGCCTGCTGTGTAACCAGAGTAGCCCTTCTTTCCAATCGACCTCCAGACTCAAACGACCACCCCGACCGAGAGCCTAGTGAGATCCACTAAAGACCTGCATTTTCAGCCATCCCACATTGTGCTGCGACCTTGCACAGCTGCCCCCAATACCCTGGCACCTCAAGCCTTTGTGGGCATCCTACAGGATCTCCAGAGGCATGATTTAGGTCTGAAATGTCCCTTCGAGGGGATTGGGTCCTCCGAAGTATTCCATATCTATGACCGTAATCACCACAGCTGTGCTGCTTCAGAAAATCTTTGGCGTCTGACGTCGATACGCTGCCCTCGAGGACCTCCTCCATTGGCTGAAGTCACTGGATGTTAGAAGTAGGATGCACGACGCCCATAGCCTCAGTTCCGTTTTTTCCACGAACGTGTTCGCTTCGGGAATCTCGACGCACCTAGACTGTTTGGGGTTTCTGTTTCTCAGTTCTTCGAGCCTGTTTGGTGTTTGTGGAGTACTTTCTTCGCAAAGATGTCTACCTCGTCTTCCAAACCGCGTCCGGGCTTTAAGTAGTGCGGGGACTGTGGGTCCAAGATGTCGGTTACCGACTTGCACGACGCCTGCCTCTGGTGCCTCGGGGAGGCCCATGACACGGATGACTGTCGACTGCCAGTCGCTCACGTCTAAAGGCTTGCGGGAGCGCAAGAAGTTATCGGTAGGTAAGGTGCCCAAGCCCCGGAAGTAGAGGTCTGCGTGGCTTTCGACGGACGACTCGAGGGGCGACTCTCTGCGTCGTCGGAAGTCCAGTGGGTCTCGGTCCCGGAGTTGCTCTCGCCACTCCTTTGCCTCTTCGAGGCACTCCCGGAAGCGCCGTCATCGGTCGCCTTCCCAGTCCTCATCCCAGGACTCCGCCCGTCGATAGGTCGCTTACCCCACCATGCATGCGACGTCAGAGGAATGTTCTTCCTTCGGGAAGAAAATGTTGGCGATTCTCGAATCGCAGGGCACTGGTCCGTCCGCGCCTCCGAGTGGGGTCGGTCGTGATCAGCCGAGACACCGCTCGCACGCCTTCGGGCTCGGGTGGTCGTCGTGATTCGCGGGAGAGGTCCCGCTCAGACAAGGGGAATCGTTCTCGTCATGCCTGCTCCAGGTCCCGGTCCTCGACGCACTCGAGACAGTGTGAACCTGTGGTGTCTTCACGGAAGACGTCGACTGACTCTTTCGAGGGCCTGCCTTCGAAGAAGTCGACGCCGTCGGCTTCCCGGCCGTCAAGGGACACGCTCGGGGCCTCGGCCTCGAGGACTGTTGGCGCCATCGATGCTGTCGACGCCGATTAACTCGACGCCTTTTGAGGCTGTGTCGATGGGGTACCCCGTGGCTCGGTGGAACCCCCTAGAAAGGCTCTGGCCAAGGTCAAGCATGGCTTTGGTTCTAGTTCTGTGCCTTCTTACCGCCATCTGGATTTTATTTCAAAGGTGGATGAGGGCTCGGATGGCATGGTGCCTGACAGTGCCAGACAAGATTCTCTCGGGCCATAGCCAATTTGAGGACCTTAAGGCAGTCCCTGCATGATGCTAGTGGGCTGGACACCTCTCCGGAGGTGGAGTTTTGTAGGCCTGAGCCTGGCACTCATGCCAACTCCTCGTACCGGCGCCTTATGTCAAGGGTCACAGAGTACTTGAGATGGTCTGCTTCCCCGGGGGAGTTTGTTCAGGATGATTTTACAGATATCCTCGACCTTGGTCCGCCAACTGACCCGGTACTACCGTTTCATATGGCTCTACAGAGGAGGGCGGCAGCGGCTTGGACTGCTCCGGAGAGTGTCCCGGCAGTGGGCAAGTCTTTGCCGTGAAAGTACAGTAACCAGTAACGACCCCTGCGACTTGTCCAAGCACCCTACTCCGGAGAGTTTGGTGGTGCTGGAGGATACGGCCCCGGCAAAGCAGGCGTCGTACCCTACCATCCCTCCTGATAGGGACGACAAGCGTTTTGACGGCTGGGTCGAAAAAGTGTTTTCTGCAGGGGGTATGGCGCTTCAGGCGGCCAACTGCATATGTGCCTTGTCACATTTCACGCACACTCTGGAACTGTTTCCTTGGTGGCTGAACATCGTCCCAAAGGGGACGAACGGGATGGTTTCCTTGCCATGGTTCAGGATGGCAAGGATACCATGTGAGGCCGTTCAGTCGGGTTTGGACATGGCAGATTGCGTCAGCTGGTCCATGGCGGCAAGCACTGTGATGCGCAGGTTTGCATGGTTGCGGAAGTCGGGATTGGCTCCTGATGTGCAGGCCCGGCTCCTCAACATGCCCTTTGAAGGGGAACATCTTTTTGGCAGCAAGGCTGACGAGAGCCTTGAGACGTTGCAGACATCAAAGGCTGCAGCAAAGTCGTTGGGTGCTGCAGTTCGACAACCTCCGACTTTTCGTCCTAGGGGATGGCAATTGAGGGGAGGTTCCTTTCGTTATTACTCATCATTTGGTAAAGCGAGAGGAGCTGCCAGTCAAAGGGGCCACCGTAGGAGTGCCAGAGGTGGAAAACAAGGTACGCGAGGTGCCAAGACCGCTCGGGCCTTTGCCGCTTCAGCTCAGTCATGAGGCCATGTCCCATGGTTCGCCGGTTGGGGAAGGCTGGTGCAGCATCTTGCAGAGTGGCGCGCCATTACTTCAGATGTGTGGGTTCTGGAGATCATAACCCACGGCTACTGTCTTCCTTTCCGGCAGAGGCCTCCAGACAATCCACCGGGGGATCTCTTTGAAGAGTCTGGATCTGCTCCTTGCGCAGGAAATTCAATCCCTGCTGGAGAAAGGAGCCATAGAACTGGTGCCTGTAGCGGGGACGAACAAGGGATGGTATTTCCCTTATTTTTTGATTTCCAAGAAAGACAGGGGATTGAGACCCATCATGGACTTGCGCCGTTTGAACAAACTCCTCAGGAAGGACAAGTTCAAGATGGTTTCTCTCGTCCTCCAGGCCCTTCAATTTCAGGACTGGTTGGTGTCTCTCGACCTCAAGGACGCTTATTTTCATGTGCCGATCCATCCAAAGCACAAGTACCTGAGGTTCGCGGTTGGTGACTCGCACTTTGTTTCGGGTCCTGCCATTCGGATTGACCTCCGCCCCGAGGGTCTTCACCAAGCTCATGGTAGTGGTGGCAGCGCACCTCGGGAAAGGGGATTCACGTCTACCCCTACCTGGACGATTGGTTGATCAGGGTGCACTCTCCCGAGCAAGTCCTGGATCATCTGTCAGTCACCTGCCACTCCCTCTACAAACTGGGCTTCTCCCTCAACTTGAAGTCCCATTTGACACCAACTCAGAGGCTCCAGTACATCGGAGCAGTGCTCGACACGTCCCTGGGGCAGTGTTTTCCTCCCCAGGTGAGGACTCCTCGCATTCAGCAGATGGTGCACAAGTTTCAACTTGCCCAGAGTCTCCCAGCGTTTCAGTTCTTAAGACTGCTCGGCCTCATGGCATCCTGCATTCTTCTGGTGCCAGAGGCCGGGTTGCGGATGAGATCTTTGCAATGGGCACTCAAGCTCCAGTGGTCTCAGTCCTCCGGCAGGATGTCGGACCCGGTTCAGGTGCTGTCCTCGGTCGCCCAGGACCTTCTGTGGTGGGCCGACAAAGGCAATTTGATGAGGGGGGGCTCCATTTTGGCTGCCCTGGCCGCAGGTGACGATCGTGAAGGACGCATCCCTCACGGGATGGGGAGCTCATGCCAATGAGTTGACAGTCAGCGGTCGTTGGTCTGTGTCAGAGTCCAGACTCCATATCAATCTGTTGGAGCTGAGGGCCGTCCGGCTAGCCCTGAAGGCTTTTCTGCCAACTGTGCGAGGAAAGAATGTCCTGATCCTGACGGACAACACGGTGGCCATGCACTACCTCAACAAAAAGGGGGGGGGGCAGGGTCACTTCCTCTGTGCAGGGAGGCGATGCAGCTCTGGTTCTGGGCAATCCAGCAGGAAGTTTCGATCTCAGCAGTTCATCTAGCAGGAGGACGAACAAGATGGCGGACGCTCTGAGCAGGCAGAGCGCGATATCTCATGAGTGGGAGTTGGCTCAGGAGAATCTCCTGGAGATCTTTGCCCTTTGGGGGACCCCCCACTTGGATCTTTTTGCCTCCAGTGTCAACCAGAAGTGCGAGAGGTTCTGCTCGTGGGAATTTCCTCCAAACGGAGCCTTAGACGCGTTCGTGGTGGAGTGGTCATTCCCACTGCTGTACGTGTTTCCTCAAGTCCCCGTCATCCCGCAAGTACTACGAGGTTCGGTTCCTGGATGATCCTCATTGCTCTGGCGTGGGCCCGGAGGACATGGTACCCGGACCTTCTCGACTTGTCCATCTGCCCTCCACGTCGTCTTCCCTACCGAGACGATCTGCTCTCATGGGATGGGGGTCCGGTTCTCCATCCAGAGGTCAGATCCCTCAACCTTCACGCTTGGTTTCTGAAAGGTTGAGGTATAAGGATTGGGACCTCCCTGAAGACGTGATGGAGGTGTCGCTCTCGGCCAGACGGCCCGTAACTAAGTCCCTGTACCATTGGCGTAAGTTCTGCGACTGGTGCAGGGTTAAGAATGTGGATCCTTTTGCATGTGACATTCCCATGGTTCTGTCTTTGTTGCTTTCTTTGGCCCACAGGGGCCTTCAAGTGGGTACCATTAAAGGTTATTGGCGGCGCTGTCCATATTTAAGCGCTCGTCTGAAGTGTGCTCCTATTTTGAAATTCCTTTAATTTCTCAGTTTCTGAAAGGGCTTACTAATGTGTTCCTTCAGTCACCTTTCCAGGTGCCCAGTTGGTATTTCAACCTTGTTCTCAAGTTTCTGATGGGTGCTCTGTTTGAGCCTTTGCATTCATGCCCTTTGAGACTATCAACTCTTAAAACTGTATATTTAGTTGCGGTCACTTCCGCTCGCAGAGTGAGTTACAGGCACTTTCAGTTAAGCCACCCTTCACTGTTTCATAAGGACAGGGTTGTCCTGAGAGTTCGTCCTTCTTTTCTTCCGAAGGTGGTGTCGGAATTTCATTTAGCCAGAAGGTTGTTCTTCCGGCATTTTATCCTCCTCCACATCCTGGTAAGGAAGAGGAGAGGCTCCATAGGCTTGATCCTAGGAGAGCATTAAGCTTTTATATTTCACGCATGTCCCGGGTCAGAGTGGACGATCAGCTCTTCATTGGTTACGCTGGAAAGCGTTTGGGACAAGCTGTGACGAAACACTTTGTCTCGCTGGATTATTTTGGCTATCTGAGTGTTACCGCTTGGTGGGTAAGGACCCACCGGTAGGCTTAAGGGCCCATTCTACCATGGTTATGGCTGCCTCTACTGCCCTGCGGAGGGGTGTTCCTATTCGTAACATCTGTGATGCAGCCACCTGGGCTTTGGTACATACTTTTGTACGTCACTACTCCCTCGATTCCATCCGGGGGCAGGATCTGGCCTTTGGCTGAACCTGATCCCACAGCTCCGCAATTTGATTGGGCATGCTAAATTTCTGTTTTCTAAATTCTTTTCCCACCTCCTTGCATTGGTACTGCTTTGGGAGTCTGTCATAGATATGGAATACGTCGGAGGACCCAATCCCCTCGAAGAACAAGTTACTCTTACCTGGTAACGTTCTTTCGATGGGATGGTCCGATGACTTATTCCATATCGCTCCCTCCCTATCTTCCCCCCCTACAGAATTTCTTATCGATTGCAGCTTACGTTTCCGCAAGGCTTTGTGCAAGACTGGCAGAAGACTGGTGGCACACGTTCTGGGGAAAAAAACTACAACTGAGGCTATGGGCGTCGTGCGTCCCACTTATAACATCCAGTGACGTCGGCCGTCTGAGGAGGTCCTCGAGGGCGGCGTATTGACGTTATCGAAGCAGACGCTGAATATTTTCCGAAGCAGCACAGCTGTGGTGATTACTGTCATAGATGTGGAATACGTCGTCGGACCATCCCATCGAAAGAATGCTACCAGGTAAGAGTAACTTGTTCTTCGCCAGAGTGCTGGACCATACAAACGATGAGAATCTGACCAGCGATATTCTGTCTTCTGTGCTCTGAAAAGGTGCCACATCAAGCCACAAGGAAACTCTTGCCTTGAGAATTCTACTGTGATGCCTGCTGCAAAGTCCTTGCTTCTGTCTTCTTGACAAAGGAATCCATCGACCAGGTTTTTGGCTGTATATCCTGAAGTCTTCTGCTGCAAGATGTTCTCCTTCTGTTCTGCGCTGAGGTACTGTTGGCTGGGGTATTTTACCTACCTTAAGCCTTTGTGATTGCTATATAGCTTTGGGGTGTTTTCTGTGATTGGGAGGCCACTCATCCAGTTCACCCAGGCCCACTGCGGAATCCTCCTAGGGTGGCTTCTCTGAAGTCTATTGACCCTCAACTAACTAAAGTGAAATACTTGTTCGAATAGTTTTCTCTGGAACTTGGACTTTGTCTGAAACTGAACCTGATCCCACAGCTGGCACATAGACCACTAGGGTCCCTCTACTTTGGAGTGAACTCATACTATAAAATAAGGGAAGGACTGGATGAGAAAAGGGGTTCTGCCTTGAAAAGAATAACAAGTGTGCAAAAGTTACTTCCTTGTAAAAAGTTGGTTGGTACTACTAGCCTTAACTCCTTCACTAACAAAAGAATTGTAGTGCATGTTGGGTAGAATTCATTTATGGGCTAATTCCCTTCAACTTCCGAGACCCCTAGCTCTTTTGCTGGACTGTAGGACTTTTTAGGTTTGACAAATTAAATAGGCATCTACTTTTTGTATGTGACACTGCACATTCAGTGCAGTGTCAGAGAAATCCCTTTATATTTCTCACAAGGTTTAAATGGTTTAAATACTCCACCCCCCCCCTTTCTTTCTGTTAATAGAATAGTTAATTGACTTGCCTTTTCTCTTTTGTAGGCCCAGCACATCCCCATTTTATGTGGAGTGCTATGCGGGTTAGCTAGTAGCCCCCTTGGCCTACATTCCCATGTAACATGTTTGTTACCCTCACTATGTTAAATGGCTGGTGGCAGTGTGTTCTTTTTTCCTACCATTGTGCTTTTCTGCAGCAGGCTAAACCCTCAGCTGCAGTACAGCACCCATGGGTGACCATTTTGTCAAAATAGCCCCCGACTACGTTTTTCGCATTTTTCGTGTTTTTGAGGTCTTTCTTGGGTTTTACTGTGTCTAAAGTTTCAAGCCCTTTGTCTTGCTTTTGGCAGGCTTCAGGGCTGAAGCATGCCTCTGGCTCCAGTGTGTCAGGAAGGACAGGATGTGAGGGAAGGTCCTGAAACGCCCCTGTCCTTTGTCTCTAGGAATGCCTGAATGCAACCAGTCCCAATTGGCTGGCTGTCCTGCTGTCTAATTGACAGCCTAGGCTGTGCATGAATGGGAGAAAGCTGCTTAAAAGGGGAGTGTTTGGGGACTAGAGGCAGAGCCAACCACTGGGAGAAACACCCGACGAAACCATGAACAAAGCTTGCTGCATCCTCCTAGACCTTTGAATTGCCCGGTGAAGCCCTTCTGTTGTGCTGAAACTCCTTTTTCAATTCGACAGAGAAGCTCCGGAAAGGACTTCTTCCCTTGGGTTAGTGGGACCAATTATTCCCGGGACTAACTTCACTGGACCATCTTCCCTGACTGGCTGTAATTCTTTGTTGCTGGAAAAACAGAATGCCAGGTGTAGAGTAATCCGTAGTAGTGAAAGGTCTGATGCGTTAACGGATCTGGCTAGAATCTCCAGGAGTCTAAGGACCCTCCAGTGCAGGACCCAAGGAGTGAAGGAAGCCCAACCAGTATACAAGATCTGCGATGGTGCTGTTTGCTAAGTGCTGAAAACGCTAAGTGCCGTTGAACCGAAAAGAGCCTGTAGCTGCCGCCTGTTGGGCAAGATTGTATGTAGTAACTCTGTGGGAGACTACACCAGCCTTGTCCTCTTGGCAATAGGGACCCCAACCTTTGGTATAGGTCTGTACTACACAAGTTGGTAGAGTGACTGAGCAGCCAGAGCTATCGCAAGAGGGGTCAATGTGAGCTGTAGAGGTGTAACATAGAGGTTCAGTGACAAGTATTCAAATAACACTTATAATAGAGGTTTCTTTTTAAAACCATTATTTATTAATGAAAGTCTGTTATAAAAGAAGCTTTCATTAGAAAGGGCAATATGCAACAATACAATACACTTCTTTTGGGATCACACACCCACCTACCCTCCGCAGGAAGCCAGGACAGCCAATTGTGTAGATAATAACCTTTGGGCTACAAGCTTGGAGGCTTATGAAAAGCAAAGCTACAAGCAAGTCTCCCTGAGAGCAAGCAAGCTACACATTAGGTAAGTACCCCTAGTTAGACAGTACCTTAGTTTTGAAGAAAAGATCCAGCTGGCTTCTGTTGCAGTCCTGCAGATCCTGTGTTCCTGGGCGTCAGTCGTACGGACAAGAGGGAGGACGTCTAGGGACTCTTTCACTGCTATTTGAAGGTTGGCAGGAGCAATGGACTTACTCAAGATCAGTGGCACTTGACTGTTTCAGCTACCGGCAAATGGCACCACTGCGGTTCTTGGACACCTTGTGGGCTCCCCTTGCTTCTGGGTCCAGCACACTGAGGTGGCTCAGGCTTGGGGTACCCTGCTTCGGGAGGGTCCTCGGGATCTTCCTGGAACTCTTGTCCAGCTTAGATGAGGCACTAGTTTCTGGTGTTACTGTCCCCTGGCACTCTGTGCCAGCCGCAGCGAAGAAGTACTGCCAGCAGGGAGAGGGCTTCCAGTCAAGTTCGTCTTGGGGTCAGTTGGTCCCATCAACCCAAGAGAAGATGTCTGTTCCGAGCTTCTCTAGCCAATGTGAAAATTGGAGCTTCAGCACTGCAGCAGGGCTTCACCGGGCAAACCAACTGTCCAGGAGGGTGCAGCAAGCTTATCTTCCAGTTTCTTCTTCGGTTCCTTCGTTCAGTGGTAGACTCTGCCTTCCTTGCGAAAGACTCACCTTTTATGCAGGTTTCTCCCATTCATTCGCAGCCTAGCTGTAACTCGCACAGCAGGGTGGCTGTCCTCCAAGGACAGGCAGCCAATCACCTTTGGGTGCATTCCTGTAACCAAGGAGACTAAGCACAGAGTTCCTGCCCTGCCAGATAGGCTGGAGCCAGAGGCGGGCTTCACTTGTGAATACCGCCAAAGACCAAACTAACAAAGGGTCCAAACCTGGTTTGGCATGCAGAGTAAATCTCAAGAAGGTCCTCACAAACAAATGGCGAAAAAAGACCATTGCCATTTTGAAAAAATGGGCACCCATGGGTGCAATACTGCAGCTGAGGATTTAGCCTGCATTAAAAAGGCACAATAGTAGGAAAATTAAACCACTGCCACCAGCCATTAAATGTAGTGAGGGTAAGATGAAATGTTATATGAGAAGGTAGACCGAGGAGATACTAGGTAACCGCCCAGTGCTCTAAAATGGGTTGTGCTGGGTCTACAAAGAGAAAAAGGTAAGTAAAGTCAATTTCACTTCACTACTCTTGGGAACAGTTTATCCAAGAGAAGGTATTTAAACCTTAACAGAAATTCAAAGGACTTCTCTGACTGCACCTTCAGTGCAGTGCGTCACAATAGAATAAAATGCCTAGGGAGTTTGTCAGACTCCAAAACCAAAAGAAACCATCCAAATCAGAGAAATACTTGAGGGTGAGAAAAATGTCTCACTCAAGGATAAAAATCAAAAGTCCTAAAGTCCAGCAAAAGAGCTGGGGAATTCTCTGTAGAACAGAATTAGCACAGAAATTGGAATTCTCCCGAAAACCGCTGACCTCCCAAGTACTGCTGCAGGAGCCCTCCAGACGTCATCCTTGTCCCCATGACTGAGGCTCAGGAATAACAGTCTGCACCGCTGCAGCAAGACAGTCCAGCTGGACTACTCTTCAAACTAGAGGCACTGTTAGGTTTGCAGTACTTAACTCATTGCTGTTTTAGATGTGCTTCTCAGTTGGTAATTGCGTTTGCTTACTTAGAGTTGAGTCAAAAAAATTTTAGTGCCAGGCTAAACTGCTTGTGACCCTACAAGTGGTGTTTTTTTTTTTTACGAACTCTCTAACTTGTGCAAGACTTTGATTCTAAGAAGTGCCTCAGCTCCATAGACTGTTTCCATTTGTTTTTGCCTGTCCCGGCTCCTTGAAGACTCTTCCAGGCCATTGACTTTGATATTGTTTGTACCTCATAGGTGGTAACTTGTTTTTAGACTTGCTGGGCAAGGCTTGTCTAGATTTCATTGGAAGATTTTAGTTGTCCTCACAATTACTGAGAACCTGTTTAAACTTTTCCTTCCCTAAACCATTCCTGTTAGGGAGAATTTTCATTTTAGTGTTTAATTCCTCCCTCCTTACAGACCCCCAATTATTTTGCTGCACTTTGGGACTTTTTAATTTTAACCTTGGAGTGAGTGCCGTTTTCTCTCACTCGGGTGGTGCTTTTATTTGATTTGAACACTTTCTTTTGCTTTTGGAGTCTGAAAAACTCTATAGGCAATATATTTTTATATTGTGACACTGCACCTTCAGTGCAGTGGCACGGGGACGTTTTTCAGATTTACCAAGGTTTAAATATCTTCTCTTGGTTAAACCTCTGTTTCCAAGAGCAGTGAAGTGAAATTGACTTTACTTCTGTAACTTTCTAGAGCCAGCGCACACTACCTTACAATAGGGTGCTATAGGGGATGCATAGTATCACCTTTGTCTAGTTTCTCATGTAACATTTATTATGTTACCCTTTCTACAATTAATGGCTGGTGGCAGTGGTTTACTTTTTTCCTACCATTGAGTTTCTACCACGGGCTGCAATTGCAGCTGCAGTAAAGCACCCATATGTAACCATTTTGTCAAAATGGTCCAGTCATCTTTTTTTTTTTTTGCACTTCTTGTTGGAAAGGTCCTTCTTGAGATTTACACTCTGCCCCAAACCAAGTTTGGTCCCTTTGTTTATTTTGAGGGAGGTGCCCAGAACTCCATGTTTAGTCTCCTAGGAGACAGGAATGCACTCTTAGGTGATTTGTTGGCTTGCTGGCTTGCTGGTTGTCTGGCAAGGACAGCCACCCTGCTGGGTGACTGACAGCTAGGCTGGAATGAATGGGAGCAAGCGGCATAAAAGGCTAGGCTTTTTGGCCTTGAAGGCAGTCGACCACTGCACAAAGGAATCCGAAGATGAATTTGAAGAGGACGCTTGCTGCAACTCCTGGACTGTTGGTTTGCCTGGTGAAGCCCTGCTGCAGTGCTGAAGCTCTGAATTTGCCTCAACTAGAGAAGCCCTGCAAAGGGCGACTGAGCTACAGGCAGATCCTCTGGACTGCCATGAAGCAGGACTAACCAAGTCTCCGCCACCTCAACGGAGTGCTGGGGTCCCAGTAGCGAGGAAAGACCATAAGGTATCCGGCCGATAAGGTATCCAAGAACAGCGGTGGTGCTATTTGCGAGAAGCTGAAACTGCGAAGTGCTGCTGATCTGAAGTTTGCCCATTGCTGCTGCCGACCGCCAAACCGTAGTTCAGGAGTTCCCAGACGTCCTCCCTCTTGTCCCATGACTGAGGCCCAGGAACTCGATCTGCCATACTAGAACTGGAACAGTAGCCAGCTGGAACCAATTTCTTCAGACCTAAGGTATTGTGATCTAAGGGGTACTTACCTCCTTGTGGTGTAGTGTGCTTGTCCTCAGTTATGGCTTGTATTTACTGCCTTTTGTGGAGTTGCTTGCAGCTCTCTTTCACAAGCCTCCCAGTTTGTGGCCAAACAATGATTTTCTTTTTCTACAAAAACTGTAACATTGTGGAAGACTTTTTACTTGCCTTCAAGAAGAACTTCAGCTCCTCTAGACTTTGCTCAATTGACTTTGGCTGTACTGGCTCCCTGATAAGACTCTTCTATCCTCTTACTTTGTGTCCCTCCAAAGAGTGAGTTTGTGCTTTGATCTGTCCCTCCAAAGAGTCACATTCTTTACTTGTGTAGCGAGGAAAGGGTTAATCCATATTGCAATAGGGGTAGGGGGTGGTGGTGGGGGGTGGAGAGTTAAAAGCGCTTACCTGTTTGAGAAACTTGTTAACCATTGTTTTCTACCTTAACCTTTCTTTTTTTAGTGTCCTAGGAATTTGTCACCTCGGGGTGTAGGAAGTGTGTGTGCCATCCCAAATGGGTATCTACTAATTTAGTGAAACTGAGTGTGTGTATTTAATGAAGTATATTTCGAGGGGATTGGGTCCTCTGACGTATTCCATATCTATGACATGTAATCACCACAGCTGTGCTGCTTCGGAAAAAGTTTTCTGCGCCGATGCGCTGTCGTCGAGGACCTCCTCCGACGTCATCTGATGTGATAAGTAGGACACCCGTAGCCTCAGTTCCGTTTTTTCCGCGAACGTGTTGCTTTGTGAATCTCGGTTAACGCCTCGACTCTTTGGAGTTCTGTTCTTCTCGGTTCTTCGAACCTGTTAGTTTTTGTGAAAATCCTTCGTGTGAAGATGTCTTCTACTTCGTCTTCGACCCCGCGTCCGGGCTTCAAGAAGTGCGGGGAGTGTGGGTCCAAGATGTCGGTGACGGACTCGCACGACACCTGCCTCTGGTGCCTCGGGCAGGCCCACGACACGGATGACTATCGACTGCCAGTCGCTCACGTCCAAAGCCTTATGCGAACGTAAGAAGTTGTCGGTAGGTCGGGTGTCCAAGCCCCGGATGTCGAAGTCTGCGGGGCTTTCGACGGATGATTCGAGGGGTGACTCTCCGCGTCGTCATCAGAAGTCTCGTGGGTCTCCTACGAGTTGGTCTCGCCACTCCTCAGCCTCTTCGAGGCATTCTCAGAAGCGCCGACGCCGGTCGTCTTCCAGGTCCTCTTCGGAGGACTCTGCCCGGCACGTCGCTTACCCCACCAGCCGTGCGACACCGGAGGAATGGGCTTCCTTCGGGAAGAAAATGCTGGCGATTCTCGAGTCGCAGGGTACTAAGCCGTCCGCGCCTCCGAGTGGGGTCGGTCGGGAGAGGTCCCGTTCGGACAAGGAGACTCGTTCTCGACGTACCCGTTCCAGGTCCTGGACGCGTTCGAGACAGTGTTCACCTGTGAGGTCTTCGAGGAAGACATCGATGTCTGAGGCGTCGACGGGCTTTCTCGAGGCTCCGGCTCCGAGGAAGTCGTCGAAGCCGTTGACGCTCAGGTCGTCGAAGGACACGCTCGGGGCTCCGGCTTCGAGGGCTGTGTCGACGCCGCCGATGCTGGTGGTGCTGCATCTGACGTCGATGCCGATCCTCTCAGCGCCGATGCCTGTTCTCTCGACGCCAGCGCCGATTCGCTTGACGCCATCAACGCCTTTCGTGTCGGAGGTACCCCGTGGCACGGGGGAACCCCCTAGGAAGGCACTGGTTAAGAGCAAGCACTCTCGGGTGCCTTCTTTTCGCCACCTGGAATATATTTCAGAGGCGGATGAGGATTCTGATGGCCTGTTTCCTAGTCAGGTTCCAGATGAAATTGTCCCGGGCCATAGTCAGTTTGACGATTTGAGGCAGTCACTGCATGATGCCAGTGGACTGGACACCTCTCCGGAGGTGGAGTTTTGTAGGCCTGAGCCTGGCTCTCATGCCGATTCCTCGTACCGGCGCCTTATGGCTAGGGTTTCTGAGTACTTGGGATGGTCTGCTCCCCCAGGGGAGTTTGTGCAGGATGATCTAACTGACATCCTTGATGTTGGTCCCCCAACTGACCCGGTACTGCCATTCCATATGGCTTTACAGAGAAGGGTGGCGGCGGCTTGGACTGCTCCGGAGAGTCTCCCGGCGGTGGGCAGATCCTTGTCGCGAATATACCGTCCAGCCAGTAGCGACCCCTGCTACTTGACCAGGCACCCCACTCCGGAGAGTTTGGTGGTGCAGGCGGCCAGGGCCCCGGCAAAGCAGGCGTCGTACCCTACCATCCCTCCTGATAGGGACGACAAACGTTTTGATGGCTGGGCGAAGAAAGTGTTTTCTTCTGGTGGTATGGCGTTTCAGGCGGCCAACTCTATTTGTGCCTTGTCTTGTTTCACACACACTCTGTGGAACTGTTGCGTTAGCGGCTGAACATATTCCCGAAGGGGACGAACGGGATGGTTTCCTTGCTATGGTCCAGGATGGTAAGGATGCCATGTGTGAGTCCGTTCAGTCGGGTTTGGACTTAGCTGAATGCGTCAGTAGGTTCATGGCGGCCAGCACCGTGATACGCAGCTTTGCGTGGTTGCGGAAGTCGGGGTTTGCTCCTGATGTGCAGTCCCGGCTCCACAACATGCCCTTTGACGGTGAACACCTTTTTGGCAGCAAGGCTGACGAGAGCCTTGAGAGGTTGCAGACCTCAAAAGCTGCAGCGAAGTCGTTGGGCGCTGCAGTTCGCCAACCTCTGCCTTTTGGTCCTAGGGGAATGCAGTGGAGGGGTGGTTCCTTTCGCTATTACTCGTCCTTCAGTAAAGCGAGAGGAGCTGGCAGTCAGGCCAACGCAGGGGTACCAGAGGTGGACGACAGGGTACCCGTGGTGCTAAGGCTGCTCGGGCAGTTGCCTCTTTGCCCTCAGGTGACGCCGCAGCCGCTCCCACTCAGTCATGAGGCCATTTCCCATGGTTCGCCGGTTGGGGGAAGGCTGGCGCAGCATCTTGTAGAGTGGTGAGCCATTACTTCAGATGTGTGGGTTCTGGAGATCATAACCCACGGCTACTGTCTTCCCTTTCGGCACAGGCCTCGCGACAATCCACCGGGGAGCCTCTTTGCAGAGTCCGGATCCGCTCCTTGCGCAGGAAATTCAAGCCCTGCTGGAGAAAGGCGCCATAGAACTGGTGCCTGTAGCGGAGGGGAACAAGGGATGGTATTCCCCTTATTTTTTGATTTCGAAGAAAGACGGGGGATTGAGACCCATCATGGACTTGCGCGGTTTGAACAAACCCCTCAGGAAGGACAAGTTCAAGATGGTTACTCTCAAGTCCTCCAGGCCCTTCAGCTTCAGGACTGGTTGGTGTCACTCGACCTCAAGGATGCTTACTTCCATGTGCCGATCCATCCCAAGCACAAGAAGTACCTGAGGTTCGCGGTTGGCGACTCGCACTTTGTCTCAGGTCCTGCCATTCGGATTGACCTCTGCCCCGAGGGTTTTCACCAAGCTCATGGTGGTGGCAGCGCATCTCAGGCAATGGGGGGATTCACGTCTACCCCTACCTGGACGATTGGTTGATCAGGGGGAGCTCTCCCGAGCAAGCCCTGGATCATCTGTCCGTCACCTGCCACTCCCTTCACAGGCTGGGCTTCTCCCTCAATTTAAAGAAATCCCATTTGACGCCAACACAGCGGCTCCAGTACATCGGAGCAGTGCTCGACACTTCCCTGGGGCAGTGTTTCCCTCCCCAGGTGAGGGCTCTTCACATTCAGCAGATGGTGCACAAGTTTCAGCATGCCCATACGCTCCCAGCGTTCGAGTTCTTGAGGTTGCTCGGCCTCATGGCATCCTGCATTCTTCTGTGCCAGAGGCTCGCCTGCGGATGAGATCTTTGCAGTGGGCACTCAAGACGCAATGGTCGCAGTCCTTCGCCAGGATGTCGGACCCGGTTCAGGTTCTACCCTCGGTCGCCCGGGACCTTCTGTGGTGGGCCGTCGAAGGCAACTTGATGAAGGGGGCTCCATTTTGGCTTCCCTGGCCGGAGGTGACGATCGTGACGGATGCATCCCTCACGGGATGGGGAGCACATGCCAACGGGCTGGCAGTCAGCGGTCGTTGGTCTCTGTCGGAGTCCAGACTCCATATCAATCTGTTGGAGCTGAGGGCCGTCAGGCTAGCCCTGAAGGCTTTTCTGCCGACTGTGCGAGGAAAGAGTGTCCTGATCCTGACGGACAACACAGTGGCCCTGCACTACCTCAACAAAAAGGTGGGGGCAGGGTCACTTCCTCTGTGCAGGGAGGTGATGCAGCTCGAGTTCTGGGCCATCCAGCAGGAAGTTTCGATCTCGGCAGTTCATCTGGCCGGAGACGAAAACGTGACGGCGGATGCTCTGAGCAGGCAGAGCGCGATCTCACGAGTGGGAGCTGGCTCAGGAGATTCTCCTGGAGATCTTCGCCCTTTGGGGGACCCCTCAAGTGGATCTCTTCGCCTCCAGTGTCAACCGGAAGTGCGAAAGGTTTTGCTCGCGGGAATTTCCTCCAAAAGGAGCCTTAGGAGATGCGTTTGTGGTGGAGTGGTCATTCCCGCTGCTGTACGCGTTTCCTCCAGTCCCTGTCATCCCGTCATCCCGCAAGTGCTGCAGAGGTTACGGAAGTTCGGTTCCCGGATGATCCTCATTGCTCCGGCGTGGGCTCGGAGGACGTGGTACCCGGACCTTCTCGACTTGTCCATCTGCCCTCCACGTCGTCTTCCCTACCGAGACGATCTGCTCTCACGGGAGGGGGGTCAGGTTCTCCATCCAGAGGTCAGATCCCTCAACCTTCACGGTTGGCTTCTGAAAGGTTGAGGTATAAGGATTGGGACCTCCCTGTAGACGTGATGGAGGTATTGCTTTCGGCCCGAAGGCCAGCAACAAAGTCTCTGTACCATTGGCGTAAGTTCTGCGACTGGTGCAGAGTTCAGAGTGTGGATCCTTTTGCATGTGACATCCCCATGGTTCTGTCCTTTTTACTTTCTTTGGCCCACAGGGGCTTGCAAGTGGGTACCATTAAAGGTTACCTGGCGGCGCTGTCCATCTTTAAGCACTCGTCTGAAGTGTTCTTACTTTAAAATCCCTTTAATTTCAGTTTCTGAAAGGGCTCACTAATGTGTTCCCTCCGTCGCCTTTCCTGGTGCCCGGTTGGGATTTAAACCTTGTTCTGTTTCTTATGGGTGCTCCGTTTGAGCCTTTACATTCTTGCCCTTTGAGGCTGTTAACTCTGAAAACTGTGTTTTTAGTTGCGGTTACTTCCGCTCGCAGAGTGAGTGAGTTACAGGCACTTTCAGTTAAGCCACCCTTCACTGTATTTCACAAGGACAGGGTTGTCCTTAGAGTTCGTCCTTTTCTTCCGAAGGTAGTGACGGAATTTAATTTGGCCCAGAAGGTTGTTCTTCCGCCATTCTATCCTCCTCCGCATCCTGGTAAGGAAGAGGAGAGGCTCCATAGGCTTGATCCTAGGAGAGCTTTAAGCTTTTATGTTTCACGCATGTCCCGGGTCAGAGTGGACGATCAACTCTTTATTGGTTACGCTGGAAAGCGTTTGGGGCAAGCTGTGACGAAACAGACTTTGTCTCGCTGGATTATTTTGGCCATCTCGGAGTGTTACCGCTTGGCGGTTAAGGATCCACCGGCTTGCGGGCCCATTCTACCAGGGGTATGGCTGCATCTACTGCCCTGCAGAGGGGTGTTCCTATTCGCAACATCTGATGCAGCCACCTGGGCTTCAGTACATACATTTGTACGTCACTATTCCCTCGATTCCATCCGAGGACAGGATCTGGCCTTTGGCAAGGCGGTCCTTTGCTCCATTTGATTGGCTAATCTAAATTTTGATTCTAAATTCTTTCCCTCCTCCTTGCTCTGGTACTGCTTTGGGAGTCTGTCATAGATATGGAATACGTCAGAGGACCAATCCCCTCGAAGAACAAGTTACTTTCTTACCTGGTAACGTTCTTTCGATGGGATGGTCCGACGACTTATTCCATATCGCTCCCGCCCTGCCTTCCCCGCTGCAGAATTTCTTTTGCGATTGCAGCTTACGTTCCGCAAGGCTTTGTGTCTGACTGGCAGTTGACTAATGTCACAAGTTCTGGGGGAAAAAACTACAACTGAGGCTACGAGCCACCCTCTTCCACACCCTGCCCCTTACCTCCGTCACTTCCCATGTTGACCCCACAAGGTCTAACTCTAAACCCAGATTGTATTTCACTTGAGAGACCGAGTTCAAGAAACTAGATGTCCAAGTTGAAACCAAACAAAAAGAGGTGTAACTAGGAGAAATGCAGCATGAAATGAAAATGATGTCCCTTGAGTCCGCTTCCCTTTCAGGGTCGTCTAGGTCTACTAATACCAAGAGGCCTCGCCTGCCTAAAGAAGCACAGAGTATGTATGAACGTAAACTTGATGTGTTGGCTTGGCTGGGTACATTTGAATACACCTAAGGTTTGCAGGGAATAAGTGGGAATGATTTGATTCCAAAGCTTACTGTCTCCCAAACTCTGGTTCTCTCTAGGTTGGACTATTGTAACAGCCTCTGTCTAAATCTACCTGCCGCTACTCTCCGCCCTCTGCAACTAATCTAGAACAGGACTGCGAGACTTGTCCTTGGCCTCAAGCCCTGGGATCGGATCTCTCAGCTCTGAAATATCTCCATTGGCTCCCAGTGGCTGCAAGGATTAAATTCAAAACCATCTGCATTGTCCACAAGGATTTCTGGGGCATGGGTCCAAAATACCTTCAGCTATCCCTCCGCAAATGCCTCCCCTCTTGAGCTCTTTGCTCCTCTTCCTCTAACTCCCTCAGTGTAGTCTTTTTTTTTTTTTCAAAGAAACGAGCTGAGGGTAGATCTGTCTTTGCCTGGGGCCTCCCTCTGGAATAGCCTCCCTGCCACTCTAAAACTTGAGTACCATCTCCGGTTCTGGAAGCGCCTCAAGACCTTCCTCTTTGCTTCTGCCTTTGCTGCCCCCTCTCCCCTGCTGATTTGCTCTTGGCATTGTGCACCTGGCCACCCTGTCCCCTGGGCCCAGGTACCTGCTCACCCTGTCACCCTCTTGCACTGCCTCCTGGCCACCCCTTGGACTGTATCTGTACCCATAGTACCCCAACACCCATTTTCTTCCTTTTCTGCACTTATCAGACTTACCCAGTGTGCTCTCGTAAACACAGCACTTGTCACTTGCTGGCTGCACTACCACTGTTTGCCTCTATTTTTATTTATTAATCTGTTCTCCTCTGCTCCACACTTTCCACTCTCCCGCTTCTTTGCACTTTCCCCTTTCCCTTTTCCCTTTCCCATGCACTTGCGCGTTCTCAATGTCACTGGGCCTAGTAAGATTGTTGTGTTCTCCCCTGTTCCCTCCGTTGTTGTGCTCTGAAAAGCGCGCGCTACAAATAAAATCTCATCGTATCATGGCTCATGTCTCGGCTTCCCCTGAATAGTTGTGATGCTGTTATGGATTTGGGGGCCACTGATAGAAAGGATTGAGTCAGTTAAGCTTGCATTAAATAGTCAGATTTGGGGAAACTCCTTCCCGGTACCTTGAGTGGTTTAGGACCCTCAAACAGACTGATGGTACCCCTTGGGCTACCTGGGTTTGTGAATGTTTGAAAAACGTAGATGGTTGGGTTAAGGGGTACATAGTACACACCTTAGATGGAATGACATCTTTCTTTGCTTGAATCTATTTTTTATGCCTGCTCTCCTGTGCTGAGGCAGCGCTTGGCTGACTAAAAAAAACTGATCCTAAAAAGCTAGCACAAGCTGCTGACTGGCTCTGTTGGCTACGTTACTCTGGGGCAGCTCACAAGAAGGAAGAGGGGAGGCAGCACAAGAAAGAGGGTAAGGAGAATTCAAATTCCCACCATCCAAAGAAGGGCCACAAACCTAGCAAGGGTAAATTCCATGGGAAACCTGGTTGGTCTAGTGGATACTCTAGTGCCAAACCAGGTGGTCAACAAACCCCCATTCCAGAGTATATTTAAAAAGATGTTTGGTATGTGTCTGTAGACCATGTGAAGGGGGTCCTCGGATGTAAGGGTAAACCTTCAGGGATACAAGCTGCTTCCTTAGCCTTCATCCCTGATGGAGAAGCACAAATGGCAAATGCACACTTTAAATTACTGGCTGAAGACCCTGAACAGGAGGTTCTTCTCAAGCTGATTTGCATATGGTCTTTCCCTTCTGTAATGGCTTGGCAGGCGAAGAACGGTGGTCTGGAGGGTTGCCCAGAGCATTGCCAGTGGTTAGGATTAATTCTAAACCTTCCAGCCATCACCTTTGTTTTTGCTATGTCACCCCGAGTGGGACGGGTATGCCCAGATGTGGGTCCCGTGCCTGCTGGGCCTAGAGACCCAAGCTACTCCTCACTGATGAGCCCCAACAAGGGCGAAACATGTTTGGGGATGCTTGTGGTCTCGTGCAGAAGGGATGTGGCCTAGCAGTTCGGGCTGGACTGCCCCTTTTGGGGTGGGGCCAACCCTGATTTGCATATGGTCTTTCCCTTCTGTAATGGCTTGGCAGGCGAAGAACGGTGGTCTGTAGGGTTGCCCAGAGCATTGCCAGTGGTTAGGATTAATTCTAAACCTTCCAGCCATCACCTCTTTGTTTTTGCTTCTCAAGCTGTATGGCATCTGAATTCATCTTGAGGCAAGCACAGGAAGAAAAGAATAGGCACCAGGGTGGTTTTCACAGCAGTCTTTTATTAGATGAGGTTACAAGACGCTTCTGGAAAAGCGCATGCCAACATTTTGCCTTCAACCTGCTTATATAGGCTTTTTTGATGATGCATCCTCATGCAAATTACTACTTTGTTAGAGCATATATTCGATCGGTCCTTTTAGCCAGAGAGAAACCCTCTGTTTTTTGATTGGATGGCTTATCTGATGCCGATCTCCAACACAGGAAAGGTTTACTTCCAGCTCTGTTTCACCAGTAGCTGATTCTACAGAATCACAGGCATATATCCTCCCTGAACATGCTAGCTACGTATCTCCTCTTGACACATGCTTATGAGTATGCCGCGTACTCTGCACATGGTAAAGGCACATCTACTTTCAGCACTTTCAGAGATATGCTGTTAGCATTTGAAGAGCAAATTTGTGTCATTTGCATGTGTAAATTGCACCTTTGCTAACAGCACATCTCTATGCACATGCTAATGGCAGACATTGTTTTCATGTATTGATAGAACATGTTCTGCTTAGCAAGCCTGATATTAGTACACGTTGACAGGACATATCTCTGCCCATAGTGACCTCCAATCGATTCTATGCACATGCTATTGGCACATCTCTTCTCGTCCGCTAATGGTGCATCTTCTCTGTGCACATACTAGTGGGACAACTCTGTACATGTGTGATAACTGTGTGCATGCACACAGATGTGCATGCTAACATGCCTTCTACGCACATGCCAATGGGACGTATCCTCTCTGCACATCCCATCCCTGCATGTACTAACTGCACGTCCTGTGCAGCGAAGGGATGTGCAGTTAGCATGTGCAAACTCCACATCCTGTCTATGCACATGCTAACTGCACATCTCTGCTCTGAATGCTAATTGTCCTTCAGTTCCATGGCACGTGCAAATGACACATCTTTACTAATTACGTACTATGGGGCCATTTCTTCTGTGAGTGCTAACGTAGCATCTCCTCTGCCCATGCTATAACAGCACATCTCCTCTCTGCCAGTCTTAACGGCAGGGCTCTCTGCTGCACACGCTAAAACATTGCATTCAAAGAAAGGGTGGAAAGCTACTGGGCAAGAGGGCAGCCTGCACTTCCCAAGTTCCAATTACGTGACGCAGCCTGGATGGGTGTGGCGCAGAGGGAGGACCTCAGAAGAGTCGCTTCTTTCTTACAAGAAATGCAATAATGAAGTATGACTGTTCACACAAGTTACTATATGTGCTGGAAATTGACAAAATGTACTGGGGCCAGATGTACCCGATTTTCCCCCACCCCCTCCTTTCCTTATTCAGCCTGACTAGAACATGTCCTCACCAGCCCCCACCACAATGCCCAACGGTGCTCCCCTGGCATTCTGCTCAGTTTTTCTGTAATAAATCAAGTACCATTAGTGCTTAAAAGCTGAAGGAATTTGCCTAAAAGCGTTATGTAAGAACACATACTCCCTTTGACCTATAGCCTCCGTACACATACAGCAGCACATCTCCTCTCTGCACATGCTAACTGAGCATCTCTTTTCTGCATGCGCCAATGGCACATTGCCTCCCTGCATGTGCTATTGGCAAATATATTCAGTTCAGGCTAATGGAACAGTTCATCCCTGCATGGGGTAATGGCCCATGCCTCGTGGTATAGCCCAACAGCAAGCGCACGTCTTACTACAGCCAGCATAACTTTATTAATTATACATTACAGAGCAGGTTTACAACAGGCAGCAAGTAAAGGAATAATTGCAGATGTTGTCTCCCGCCCCTTTATTTCAGCACTTTGAGGGGAGATGTGGGGGTGGCTTGAGAGTAAGCCAACCTACCTGACCTCTCTCCCATGCAGGGGCACAACAAAACCTACATTTCGGGGGGCAGGAGGGGAGGAATTAAGTTGTGCTGGGAGGGGCCACTTCAGAAAATAGGCAGGGCAAACTTGGAGGCTCTGCCCCCCACTGTTCTACCCAACTCCTCCCATGGTCTGGGTAACAACTATTGAATAGTATATTTTAAAGCGCAATATGCAGAGAGGTGATGGAATACTTCCTTGAAAGTAACAGCTTTAAAGTTTTACTGTTTTTGTTCAAGTACATTTTTTCTGAACACAGTAAAACTTTAACACCGCCAGTTTGGGGGAAAGACTTCCCTCACCTCCCTGCCTATCAAAATGCAAGTGTGCACATCCAGGGGCGCACCTAGGCTAAAATGTAGGCAGGGGCTAACCCTTCAAATGTTTGGAGAGGCACTAACTTCAGAGACTGTGGAGGAATGGCAAACTTACTTGTGTAGGGGCATCTAACTTTATTACTCATTGTAATAAGAAAATTCTAGTGCAGCTTCAATGTTACAATCAGTTAACTGCTCTCTCCTTTGAGTTTGAAACACCCACTTCTTGCAGAACCTGAAGGTCCTATAAAGTGTGAAAATGGCAGATGTGCAATGAAAGACTCCATATCCTAGCATAACGGGGCATTGCAGAGTGTGGGGAAGTACTCTGGACGGCCCAAGCACCTTCAGTGGCTGGGAGCAACAGGGGAGAAAATGTAATGTTGGTTCTACCACAGTCCGCTATGCTAGAATCTCTGGTGCACTGACTGGCTGGTGACACTGCCTTTCAAATCCAGTGTTACAAGAATGGGGGAGAGCCAGTGCAGCAATTATGCAATTCTATGCAGCAGTATTGGAGCCACTAGCAGAGGAACACCAGTATACACCAATGTGTCCCTACACTTATTAAAACTGTTCTTTTGTAAGTGTGTAAACTTATAAGCACTCTAATTTTTGCAATTGAAGTCAGGGTGAGATTACATTATTTGCCCAGCATCACACACTTGCGCTAAACAGCAAAGCCGGGGTTTTAACCTGCTCTTTCAATTTGTGCATGGCCACCTTCTTCTGCGCTTTACGTGGTACAAAACTTTGTTTTGGGTGTCAAGACCTGCAATAATACTGTCCTATAGAGTTTAATTGCATAGTAAAGCATCATAACATGTAAATCCTTGTAGCAGCATTTTGTGCCAAAATAATATCACTACCTTTTATTTTCCACATCCTGCATGGAAAACTAGAAGATGCAGAAGGCAAAACATCCTGGATTCACCCACTTCATTTTCAGCGCTTTAAAAACACCCCAAAAAAATAAGTTGTGCCTTAAACTTAATAAGGTTTGGAGATTCCTCACAAACTTCCAGCGTTATGTATAGTTATTAAAGAACATTCAACTAAGGACATCAAAGCAATTTTTACTCTTTGGCATATCAAGCTATTAGACGTTATGGGTATGAACACATTTTAAAAAGGGTGCATGTTGTGTTGCTCGCTTAGCGGTCACAGATTTGGTCTTTCAGTTGGAAATTCACCATCATGTGTAAGAAAGGCGGAGCAGGACGATTTGGCGCGGCCGATTCGGTGCATGACTATTTGACGCGGCCGGTGCGGCACGGGAGCTGGTTCGAGGCAGCAGCCCACGCCGAACTGGCCGCACAGAACCCACGCCGAACTGGCCTGGCCTGGCGGCACAGAACCCGCGCCGAACTGGCCGCGGGTTCATGACAATGTAATCGCTCTGCCTGCAGTGGCTCTGATCTCCAGATGCTGCTGCCTCTGAGAGGGAACTGGTGACTTCTATGCATGCACCTAATAGTGCTCCGGGAACAGTCTTCTGTTAGATAAAAATACCATAGATGTGCCTCAAGTCTTATCTGTAAAGGCTACTGTAATGGTCATGATACATGGGTCACCCCATGACATCCCAATAGTTTCCCTGAACTTGTTAATGAGTTGGATATTTGTTCTGAGGTCCCAGAGGTAGAACATATAGCGGATATAATGGACATTTCATCCACAACTTGTATGAGTATTGCGGTACACCCCGTTTCGGCACCGCCGGTTCGGCGCTGGCGTGCCAAAACATCCCAGCGCTGAACTGGCTGTGCCGAACTGGCCACGCTGAACTGGCCACGCTAAACTGGCCACAGCGAATCGGCCCGCGCCGAACCGGGGCGCCGAAACGGGGTGTACCGTAAGAAAGGCTATGCTGCTGACAAAAGAAATGCTAGTGCCATCTAGTGGTGGAAAGTATGTTTGTTTTATGAATAAATCAAAGCGTACGCAGTAGAAAATGAAATCATCCGTATTTGCCATACTTACATGCGTAAAAAGGCACGATACGCCTGCAGGGCTGGATACCAATGCCGGAGAACCAGTTACAGGTAAGTAATGTATTCCTTCTTTGATATGTCTTCTGGGAAACAATCAGCACAGCAGTTTCAGAGGATTTTCAAAATTCCACAGCAACCAGATTGTCATCCAAGTGTTTCCTCAAGCCTTCATCGTAGTTGGAGAGGATTCTCTGCCCTGCATTTATGTAGGATTCTTAGTCTATCTGGATCGCACAAGAGTAATCTGGACTTCAGATCAGCTATGAACTGTGAGTACAGTACTCTCTACCATGTTTAACTTTATCTTTAAAATTGCTATTCAAAGCACTGGCTTCTATTCTAGTTCCATTTTCCTTAGATTGTATTTTCCAGTCATGTTAAAATATGAAGTAGAGAACTAGTGGGGGTTGTTGAAAAGGCCCAATCGACCATGTTCAGCACATGGGTCTGGGCAATGTACAAAAACTCCCACTCTCTAATATGAAGTTAAGTGCAAGTGGCATGCAGTTCTAATTACGTATTTTTTATGCGGCTTACTTGTATGGCACCTAGGAAGAAATAGTGGTGATTATCCTTAACATTTAATTAGTTGCCTTTGTTTCTTAGAATCCACAGTGTGATCTTCAAGCTCAAGATAGATGCCACCGAATTGGCCAGACCAAGCCAGTTGTTGTATATCGCTTTGTGACTGCAAATACTATTGATCAGAGAATAGTGGAGAGGGCTGCACACAAACGAAAGCTGGAAAAGCTTGTCATCCATAAAAGTAAGTACAATGTAGCATTTTTGGGAACTGCCAATGTTAATCTGTCAGATTAGGCTTTTTTTTTTGCAGCCATAGAACCAGTACAGTTCTCATTTTCTCAATTTGAAGAAACCCTGTAGGCACATTTTCACATTGTCATATACTGAGGCTGCAAAGCTGTATCTCTAAAGGTTTCCATTAAATAACTTGCTTTGCACATTTGAATTGTTACCGTTCCAGTTTTTGTCATCCATTTTCCAGCTCTTTAGTCTTTCCCTACGTTAAACAGAAGCTCGTGTGAAGGGGATGTTATGTGGCATAATTGCATTTGGGGTTTGGTGGGGTTTGCATACTTTTTTGAATTTTTTTTATTTAAAAGATGCGTTTGTTGTCTCAAACCATGTGAACCGTGAAAAATGCTATATTAAATTATAAGTAAACTGCTAAGCCTTGTCATTGAAGACAATCCGAAGTACAGGAACCTCCTTACCACCTCCTACCCTAATTGGCACTGGTCTTTTTCAGACAAACATATTAAGATAAAAAACATGGAGATAAAACCATAATTTTGATAACCTCAGATAAGAATATTTAATAAAGGATATAAAGGAGTGATGTAAAGGAGTGAAGCAAATCCAAGGAACAATTTTTAAATGGCACTTTAAGGCACACTGCAGTTTCTCATCCATTAATTTTGAAGTGTGTAATTCACTCCAATGAAATCGTGTCCCAAATTCCCTGGAGACCTTTTTTCTAATCTACGAGGATCTGGTTTCTTTTCTGCTCTGGCAAATCTCACTGCATGGCTATTATAATTATAATTGTTCTTTTTATAATGTGCTTAATACCAACAAGTGGTTTCTAATTGCGGGATCAGGATTCGAACCTGTGTTGCGCTGCATCATTGTTGGGCAAGATTGGATGCAGTACCCGTGGGAGTCTGCACCAGCCTTGTCCTCTTGGCAATAGTTAACCCAACCTTTGGTATAAGCATGTACTACACAAGTTAGTAGTGACTGAGCAGCCAGGCTTATCTCAAGAGGGGTCAATGTGACCTGTAGGGTTGTAACGTAGAGATTCATCATGACAGGTATTCAAATAAACACTTAAACTCAAGCTTTCTTGAATCAACAATTATTAATTTAAGTCTGTTGAATATGCCTTCTTTAGAAGGGAGCAATTATGTGTAACACAAAAATATACTTCAAAATACACTCCGTTTCTTTAAATCAATAGATACCCATTTGGAATGGCACACAGACACTCATCCACCCTGAGGTGACGTAAATAACTAGGACACTATGGACATTAATGTGTCACTGGTACATTTAGAGCAATATTGAGGTTGGTGTCAAAAGGGAAAAGATGAGGGAATAAAACTGTCTAACCAATATTCTTAAGCAGGTAAGTACTTTTGAAACCCCCAATGCAAAGTAAATTAACCCTTTCCCAGCTACACAAGTTATATGACACTTTTGTTGATATTTAAAGCTCAAAGTCAGAGGCTAGAGTCTTTCAGGGAACACGGACAGCCAATGTTAATTGAGCAAATGTCTAGGTGAGCTGTAGCGCTTCTTGCAGGAAAGTAAAGTCTTGCACCAGGTTTTAAAAGTCTTTGTAGAAAATGAAATCACTGTTCAGCTACAAGCTGGGATGCTTATGAGGGGCAAAGCTGCAAGCAACTCTGCAAAAGGCAACCAAGACCAGTCTCGACTGAGAGCTAGCAAGGCTACATGACAAGAGGCAAGTACCCCTTAGTTTACAGTACCTTAGGTCTGAAGAAATTGGTTCCAGCTGGCTCCCGTTCCAGTTGTAGTATGGCAGATCTTGTTGTTCCTGGGCCTCAGTTGTGGGGACAAGGGCGTCTGGGGGACTCCTGCACCTTGATTTGAAGGGCGGCGGCACCAACTGGTAAACTTCAGATCAGCAGCACTTTGCGGTTTAAGCTTCTCACAAAAAGCACCACCTCAGTTCTCTGGTACTTTATGGACTTTCCTCGCATCTGGGGGCCCAGCACTCTGTTGTGGCTCAGGCTTGGTCAGTCCTACTTCATGGGAGTCCGGAGGATCTTCCTGGAGCTCGGGTCCGAAGATGAGACTCTATTCTGGTGTTCCTCTCCCTGGTAATCTGTTCCTGCAGTGGTACAGCCATTTCTGAGAGGATGTCCAGATGAGTTCGTTTTGGGGTCGATTGGTCTCACCAACCCAAGGTGAGAAGCTTTCCTTCGCAGGGCTTCTCTAGTTGTGGCGAATTCGTAACTTAGCACTGCAGCAGGGCTTCACCGGGCAAACCAACAGTTCAGGAGTTGCAGCAGGTGTCTCTTCCAAGTTCTTCTTCGGATTCCTTCGTCCAGTGGTTGACTCTGCCTTCCAAGCAAAAGGACCTCACCTTTTATGCAGATTTCTCCCATTCATTCGCAGCCTAGCTGTCTGTCACACAGCAGGGTGGCTGTCCTCCAAGGACAGCCAGCCAATCACCTTTTGGGTGTCTTCCTGTAACCAAGGGGATTAAACACACGGAGTTTCGGGCACCTCCCTCACTTCCTGCGCTGCCAGACACACTGGAGCCAGAGGCGGGCTTCAGCAGTGAACCCCGCTAAAGATAAAACTAATACATGGGCCAAACCTGGTTTGGCGCGCATTGTAAATCTCAAAGGACCTTTCCAACAAGAAATGGTGAAAAAAGACCACACCATTTTGACAAAATGGGCACCCATAGCTGCTTTACTGCAGCTGCAATTGCAGCCCGTGGTAGAAACACACAATGGTAGGAAAAAGGAAACCACTGCCACCAGCCATTAATTGTAGAAAGTGTAACATAAAAACTTTTACATGAGCAATTAGACAAAGGGGATACGAAGTAACCCCTCCAGCACCCTATTGTAATAGTGTGTGCTGGTTCTAGAACTGCAAGTAAAGTCAATTTCACTTCACTGCTCTTGGAAATAGTAGTTTAACCAAGAGAAGGTATTTGACTTGACTATTTCCAAAGCCCTCGGGGAGGCCAACCTCAGTGCTCTTTTTCCGCCTGATGTATTAGTAACAAAGGCTGAGGGTAATAGTTATAAATCTGTGCTGGGGGAGGCTGATGCAAGGAAAAGAATAGTCCTAGAGTATGGAAATAAATCTGGCCAACTCCACACGATGATCAGTAGGCCCTCTCTGATTCAACCGTATCTAACCTGGGGCTCCCACAAAAAAGATTGGTGGTTAATAACTAGGGCAAGGTTTGATTGCCTCCTTCTGCAAGGGAATACAGTAAAATGGAAAGGGTTTCCAGACTCCGCTGGCTGTCCGGTGTGTGGATATCGGCTTGAAGATCCGGCTTATGCATTACTGTTTTGCATTGGTTATGCAGGGATACGGAGAGCAAGACTGTTACCGGCCCTAAAGAAGGCAGAGATCAGCCATAATAAAGTAGCACTCATCTTTCTTTTGTGCAGACTGTTTTTACTGCTTTGGCACTGCTCTCTTTTCTGAAGAGAGCAATGTACTTCAGAAAGAAGCTGATCCATCCCGGCAGATGAAGGTCCTTAATGCAATGGTGGAATAGAGGGGAAGCGCTTTTACGGTGATAAAACATTTTTTAAGGAACAGAACAATTGGAACAGTGGTTTTGTACCTTCTTATCTTATCATGATTAGATTTACCCATGTATCTTATGGTCTTTTGTACATGATTTTTAAGGAAAAATGTATGAGTTTGGACATTTCTTGGATGTATGTAATGTTACTTTTGTGTGTTTAATGGATCTTTGAATCCAAAATAAACTTTTCCAAAATAAACTTTTTTGACTGACTGTATTTAAACCTTTGGGAAATCTGAAAGGCTGCCCTGTGCAACTGCAAGGACGGTGCTGTGTCATAATGTTAAACGTTGTTGCCTATTGAGTTTGTCAGACTCCCAAACCAAAAGAAACTGTGTTAAAATGAAAGTCCAGCAACAAGAGCTGAGGGGTCTGTAAGGTAGAAGGGAATTGGCACATTTGTGGGAATTCTCCCCAACAATTGTCTTGCTTCCAAGACAAATGTGTTGCCCCTGCACTACCCTTTGCATATGCAACAGTCTTTTTGGTTTAACATTAACATGAATTTGGGCTTCATTTCTAAAGTCAAGATCAATGGATCTTCTGTTGTACAAAAGCCCAACATTGTTTTAATAGCAGCAAGAGTGCCATTTCAGAGTTAAGGTTTGGGGTTGGAACGGTACTTGAACTGAATTTTAATACCCTGTTGATGGCATACATTCTAGGACTGGTCAGGAATTTCAGAATTTCATCTATTTAAATTATCCATGTATGGATGCAGCAACTACATAATTACTCCGTCACGCCCCTTTCCTCCATACTGTAAATAGATCCCCGCACAGGGACGGGACCAGAGCATTTTGTACTGCAAAAATAGCAGCCCCCTTAAACTTTCCAATTTCTGCATGAAGATTGGAGTGACTGCGCATGCTGACCCCTGCCCCAAGATGCCACGCCTCCATCCCTTTTTCTGCACGTCGAGAACAGATGTCTGCATTGGCTTGTTTTTTTGCTGCCACGCCCTCTTCACACAAACTTCACCTACTTCCCGATTTTTCACCTCTGCCTTTGGCACCCCCGATCCCTGGCATCTGGTACCTCTGGCTTCGGTAGGTGTGGTGTGTTGTGTGGCACTCATTATCCCACCTTGATGCCCATTCACTCTGTTTAGAGTATTTAGGCCCCGATCATAGGTGGGATTCATATGCAACGTGTTAACTCAAAGATCTCTTAACAGACTCGGAAGGTAGAGAAAGATCTTATAAAAAATTACCTCTGGATCACTTGAAGAGATGTGCACATCGGATGTCTCATGACCAGGTGAGTGAGCTTTTTATTTTTTTTTTCCTTTAAATGTACCCCAGAAAGGGGATTGGGAGGAGTTGTGAAGATCCCATTACCGGTATTGGGCCTGAGGCTCCAGCTCCCGGTGCGCTCACCAAGGGGTATGTGGATCCTACTAGGCCTAGTGCCGAGGGGCGCAAAAGCTCTACTACCGGACATTCGTCTGATGCACCGGTTGGCTCTTCCACTGAACCTTGCCGCAACGGTGTGCAGCACTACCAGCTCGTTAGCTGAGAGCTCTAGGCCTACCAGAAATATTTCCGAGTTCCAAAAGAAAACCAGTACCGTTACTGAGGGTCTAGACCAGGGTAATGCCTCCTTCAGAGTGTCATGCAGGGCATCCCTACCCAGGGCACTTAAAATTTGCCACAGGAGGCTGAAACTAACAAAATGGCAGCAATGCGGGAGCAAGCTCCGGTCTGCTCCACAGCTACTTACGGGGCGCCATATACTAGTAATTCCAGCCCATCAGAAAGGGCAACAGATGGTTCAAGGCAACAACTTCAACTAAGAGCTTCAGGTTCACAAAACGCTGTCAAGGGCAGAAAAGTCTAGTGGTGACGTTACATGGTACACCTCTTACCCTTTTGGGGTGGGGCCAAGCCTGATTTGCCTATGGTCTTTCCCCTTCTGTAATGGCGAAGAATGGTGGTCTGGAGTGTTGCCCAGAGCAATGCCATTGGTTAAGATTCATTCTAAAACTTCCAGCCATCACCTTTGTTTTTACACTTCTTATCCTATGCCATCCAACGTTCTTGGGTATTCTGAACCATTTACTCAGCAAGCCAAACAAGATCCTCGGACATTAACTAGGTCAACTTGGACACCGTCCTCGGGTGTTCCCCTAGGTGCAAGTGTCGCCAGCATGCTAGGAAAGATTTTGATGTCCCGTCCTAGTAACTGCAGCAACCACATGGCTTGCCTCCAGTTCCACAGCACTCCCAATAGCTATTCCACAACTGCCTCTTCCCCCACCCCTGCCTCTTCCAACAATTGTGACACTAAAGACTTTCCTCTTCTCTACCATGCTAGGCCAGTTCTGTTTTCCCCCCTCCTCGTCTTTATAGCACTCTGCCTAGCCGTCTGGTGTACCTCAAGTCTCACTGGTCCTCAGCATCCTTGCCAGTCTTCTTTCGCACTTGGCTCAGGGCTCTGCACCTCACCCACAATGGACTTGAGAAATGTACTGTAGAGTGCCTCACTCTGCACTTACCCCACTCTCAAATGACAGGGTGCACTTGATCCTCCCTCCCTCTGTGCACTTGCCCAATATGTGCGCGCCATGCCTGAAGATCGTATGTCTGTTCTCCCTTGTCTTCACCCCTTAATTGCACTGTTAAAACTGGAGAATCGCCACCTGGCATATTTGCTATCTCCCAAACTGATGTATGTTTTACTCACTCTGCCTGTGCAGACTAATCACCTCAATTTCAAGGGCTCTGAGCGACTTTTTTTTTCCTCCACTTGTTCCCAACCTCCTTGAGCGCTTTGAAGCACTTGCCTTTGTATAGGTGCTATATAAATTAACAATACCATACCGCAAATCATTGAGGCACAATCATCTCCCAGTATGGGCACGGTCCCTAAAGAGGGCTCCAAGAGTCGGGACACACAGGATCAATTTTGCTTTAAGACCAACAATCAAATGTCAGGACACTGATTAAACAGATTTCTCTTCATCTACCAAACATTTTCACGAAAAAAAACAGGGTTTGGCATAATTTTTAGGTGTTCCTATTCCACCAGAAGGAGGTGTTTTTGCAGAGGTTTTAGCTCTACATTCATCAAGATCAGGCCTCTCCCTTTTAGAAGAACGTATTGGAGGTTGAAAAGAATATCTGGGCAAAGCCACTCTTGCCAGGCGATCAGTAAAAAAAATGGGATGCTAGTTAGACTGTTGGGTCCAGAAGGGCCTTTGTTAGCATCACATCCACAACAGCATTTGTACGTAGTGTGGGGTCCCATTTTGCCAAACCAGCTGTGGCTGGCTCATCTGATGTGTTCACAGCTTCAGCAGTTCTCAAGGCCTTTTGGAGAAAGATCCATTTAAATTCCCTGCCAATGCGGATGCATTGTTGGCGGTGAGAAACGAACAACTTTGGAGGGAGATTTCTGAATTTACCCAAGGTCTTCCCAACATCAGGCAAACATTGTTTAAATCTGGCCTAATTGAGGCCAAGATGATTTCTCTAGACCTTCTAGAATCTCCTCTAGCTCATTTAGACACTGCCAGTAGAGGCAGGTGTAAAGTGTTGACTTGAGAAGGTCTGCTTGGATGCACAGCACAACAACATACAGGATAAGGTTTTGGACTTTCCTTTCGAGGGACATTAGCTTTTTCTTTTGTCAAATGACAATGAATTGACCAAGAAAATCACCTGGACGCAAACAGCTATATCTTTAGCTATTCCCACCAAGCCTGTTCCAAAGGGTTTTTCACAATCCACACCCAGGTTAGAGGGCAGGTCGAGATCATTTTGGGGACGGGGGACTTAGCAGCTTCCAAGAAATAACTAGGCTGCCTGATCGCCTTATGCTCACAGGCGTAAACAGCAGAGAGCTAACTCAAGGTTTATGTTGAGGCAGATCAACATGTCCACTATAGCTACTGGCCCTCCCCTGGCATAATGCTGCATAGATGAGTGTTACTAAGACAACCGTACAGCCCATATCTCAGGCAGGGACAACGAGAGAGAGGGAGGGACAACGAGAGAGCACACTGAGCTGAAGATGTCGCTGTTAGGCAGAATTGCATGCAGTTCCCTCTGGGACCACCACATACTATTAGGACTACAGGAGTCTGTACTACAGTTCTTGGTAGCGAGCTGAGCAGCCAGGCTTATCTCGAGGGAATGTGAGCAGTGAAAGGATGTTAGAGGTCTTACAATCAGTGGTTCAAGTAGACCTTTACACTCAAGGTTTCTTGGTAAAACACTTATTAATTTATTAGTCATTTAGAAAACATTCACTAGAAGGAGGTAACTTAATTTCTGATGTTTGTTAATCTGCTTAGAATCACATGCTGTGCATAGGTCCGACATCCAGTGGTCACTGCGGAGTATTGCATTTTGTTTTTCGTAGTCGAAAAGGGGACGTCGACAAGGCGTGTCTGTAACACTATCCCTTTAGTGACGTGCGTTGTACCCACAATCCCTCACGCGTCGAGGTCCCTCAGATTGTTTTTTTCCGCCCAGCTTCTGGTCGCCTTACGCGGAGCTCCTAGAGAGACATTGCAAAATACTTACTACGGACCTCGGTCCTTTAATTATAT